>NW_027316167.1:38341665-38649165 GCF_026437365.1 Eucyclogobius newberryi
CGCGGCTGCAGGTGAGCGATAGGTGCGTTTTATGATTGATACGTGGCAGGACAAATGATTTATCCACGCCACGAGGAAATATGATAAAAAATTAGCTGAAAAAAATCGTCCATACCACCTTTAAATAAGGTTTGACATCCTACAAATGCAGTGGTAAGTATAGATTCCTGTCAGCTGTCCTACTAAATAAATGTATTTCGACCTGTGCCCTGAAAATAACGTCAATCAATAGAAATAAATCCTCTTTATCACTGTGGTTTGGGGGTCGAGAACGCCGGGGTCGTTATAATCAGGGTCACGACTGAAAAAGTTTGAGAACCACTGTTCTAAAACACAGAACAACAGCAAAGCTTGATAACTAGCATTTTATAAGCTTACCAAGTGTTTGCACAAGTGATAAACGTCTCTCTTTGATAAACGTCTCTCTTTTGGCGCAAATTTAGCACTTGAGACCTAATGAATATGCAAAATGTGGGGTGGAGAAAATTCAAATGATAATGTCTTGCAGGCGCTGTTTTATTTAGTAACACTACAGGGAACAACGTTTTTTGGGGGGTCACGAATGCTAATGGGTGTTATTATGGGGGTCGGGAATTGCGAGAAAAAGGTTGAGAACCATGGTAACACAGCAGTTAGTGCTCTCACTTTACAGCAAGAAGGTCCTGGAATTGGTTCCTGTGTGGTCTGGCTTCATTCAGTGTGGAGTTCCCATGTTCTCCCTGTGTCAAACATGTACAGCATGAAAAAGAGACAGTGGGACATAGTAGCATCAGCCTGCTCAGGGACTACAGGTTAAATTAACACTTGAGCAACAACCTGGTACAATGCATCTCTCCTGTTAAGGTTAATGTATATTGTGCACTGTCCCTGTCTCAAATAAACAAACAAAATGGATTTCAGGAGTCTGTCCCATGTTCTGTATAAAGACAACATGGGACATTGATGAGGTACTGATGATACAAGAGGGGGCGCGCTTCGTCTGTTTGCTTTTCCACAACATCTTCTCACCAGGCGCATCCATTTGCTTTTGAGAAGGCTACAATAAATACTCATGTTCTTCGGTACCAGATTCAAAGTATATATAAGTATTAACAAAGTGTTATTTGTGATAATAAACTAAATATTACATTTTTTAGTTGTAGAAAAAGCTTCAGTCGTAGTCAGTCTGGTTTTAGAAAAGCAGTGTCCAGTTGACTACAGCCTTTTTTATAATGGATCACTCCTGGACAAATGAGGGATTACACCAACTTGTTACATTGTTTAATTAATTCTAGTGCATGTTAAAGGACAGATATTATGTTAAATGGTTTAATCATGTTCCAGAATTGTTTCCCCATCAGAACAGTGATGAGCCGTACAGCTGGAGGGCTTCCAGCTGCTCCGCTCTGACTGACTGAGAGAGCTCTCTGGAGGCAAACTATGCGGCGGTGGAGTCTGTTTCTACATCAACAACGCCTGGTCTTCAGATGTGAATGTGATCTCCAAACACTGCTCTCCTCATCTGGAATATCTTTTCATCAACTGCAAACTCTCTCATTAATTCTGGCTGCTGTTTACATTCCGCCAAGCGCACGCTCGCAGAGCAGGTTCTGAGTGTGGAGCGGACCTTCCCGGACTACTTGTGTATTATCCTGGTGATTTTAACAAGGGGAATCTCAGCCACGAACTACCAAAGTACAGACAGTTTATTAAAGTCCCAACCAGAGAGTAGAACACACTGGATCACTGCTACACAACAGTCAGCAACGCCTTCCATGTCATGGCCTGAGCCGCACTGGGCTCATCAGACCACGTCCTGGTTCACCTTATCCCCTCGTACAGACAGGCTGAAGCTCTCCAAACCTGTAGTGAGGACTTCTAAGAAGTAGACCAATGAACAGTGGAGGAGCTACGTGCGTGTTTGGACATTACAGACTGGGAGGTTTTCAAAGCTGCCACAGATAGTTTGGATGAGTACACGGACACTGTGACTTCATACATTCGATTCAGTGAGGACAGCATTATACCAACACACATCAAAGTTACCTTCAATAAAAAAAAACTTGGTTCACACCAAAATTGAGGCAGTTGAGGCAGCGCACAGGGCCGGTGATAGAGAGCGCTACAAAGATGCAAAGTACGGATTTAGCATTGAGGTATCGAGAGCTAGATCTCAGTGCAATACGCCTCTGAAGCAGCAATTTTAAACACCTCTGTGTGGAGTGGGCTCCGGCTTCTCACCAATTACAAGCCCAGAGCCCCCCCTTCCGCAGACAAGCAAAAACCGGCCCAGCAACTCTGCACCTTCCACTCTAGATTTGACACCCCACTCCGCCACTGTGGCCACCTCTGCTAACCCAACCCTGGTCCCCCCACCTCCCTCACCACTCTCACAGTTCAGGAACAGGAGGTAAGCAGACTATTTCGGAAATCCAATCCTCAAAAAGCGGCTGGGTCACTCAGGCCACCTTAAGACACTGTGCAGGTGAGCTGGCCCCCGTCTTCACTGGCATTTTAAAGACATGCCATGTCCCTGCCTGCTTCAAGTCGTCCATCATTGTCCCTGTCCCCAAAAAGCCCCGGATCATTGGACTTAATGACTACAGGCCTGTGGCGCTGATGTCTGTAGTCATGTCATTTGAGCGCTTGGTCCTCCCCCACCTCAAGTCCCTCACTTCCCCCCTGCTGGACCCCCTGTAGTTTGCCTACAGAGCCAACAGGTCTGTGGACGACGCCATCAACCTGGCACTCACTTCATCTTGCAGCATCTGGACTCCCCGGGAACCTACGCCAGGATCCTGTTTGTGGACTTCAGCTCTGCATTTAACACCATCCTCCCTGCTCTGCTCCAGGACAGGCTCTCGCAGCTCAACGTTCCTGACTCCACCTGCAGGGGGAGCACTGACTTCCTGACGGATCGGAGGCAGTCAGTACGACTGGGGAAGAATGTCTCAAGACACTTGGATTATCAGCACAGGCGCTCCACAGGGCTGTGTACTTTATCTCCTGCTCTTCTTCCTGTACACAAACTGCTGCACCTCCAGCCATGACTCCGTAAAACTGATCGCTCATTGGGCTCATCTCAGATGGTGATGAGTCTGTGTAGAGGAGGGAGGTGGACCGGCTGGTGTCCTGGTGCAGCGGTGACAACCTGGAGTTCAATGCCGAGAAGACAGTGGAGATGATCGTGGACTTCAGGAAAGTCACAGCCCCCGGGCCCCCCCTCACCATCACACACTCCCCCATTACCACCGTGGACTCCCTCCGCTTTCACCCAGGACCAAAAGCTCCCTCATCAAGAAGGCCCAGCAGAGGAGGAAAGCCAAGCTGCCAGCTGAGATGATGGTGCAGTTCTACACGGCCATCATTGAGTCCATCCTCACCTCCTCCATCACCATGTGGTACGCTCGAGCCACAGCCAGGGACAAACAGAGACTACAGTGCATTGTGCACTCTGCGGAGAAGGTGATCGGCTGCAGACTTCCATCCCTGCAGGACAGCCGACCCTTCTCAACCTGGACATGGACTATTTGAGCCACTCCCCTCAGGCAGGAGGCCACTCCCCTCAGGCAGGAGGCCACTCCCCTCAGGCAGGAGGCTACAGCCCATTCGGACCATAACCTCTGGCCGGTGGTTCTCACTTCCCACCTGATGAAGACACTGGAGCGGCTGTTCCTGGACCGCTGCAGTTTGCATATCGGCCTGGCATCGGAGTGGAGGACGCCGTCATCTCCCTGCTGCACCGCTCTCTCACTCACCTGGAAAAGCCTGGCAGCTCTGTGAGGATCCTGTTCTTCGATCTCTCCAGCACCTTCAACACCATCCAGCCGCTGCTCCTGAGGGACAAGCTGGAGACGGCTGGTGTGGAGTATGACCTGGCAGAGTGGATCCTGGATTACCTCACGGACCGACCCCAGTTTGTGAGAGCCCGGAACTGTGTGTCTGACACTCGGACCTGCAGTGTGGGGGCGCCCCAGGGCACTGTCCTCGCGCCCTTTCTCTTCACCCTTTACACTGCAGACTTCAGACACGGCACGGACAGCTGTGTCCTGCAGAAGTTCTCTGATTACTCTGCCATCATCGGACTCATCACGGACGACGATGATGCGGAGTACAGAGGACTGGCGCAGGACTTTGTGGACTGGTGTCAGCAGAACCACCTCCTCATCAACGCGGGGAAGACCAAGGAGATGGTGGTGGATTTCCGCAGACGCCTCCCCACTGCCCCCTCACCAGTGAACATCCAGGGACGGGACATTGAGAGAGTGGACTCATACAAGTACCTGGGTGTTCATCTGAACCACAAACTGGACTGGACTCATAACACAAACTCACTGTACAGGAAGAGCCAGAGTTGGCTCTACCTCCTGAGGAGACTCAGGTCTTTTGGAGTGACAGGGCCACTCCTGAAGACCTTCTTTGACTCTGTGGTGGCATCAGCCCTCCTGTACGGTGTGGCCTGCTGGAGCAGCAGCATCACAGAGAGGGAGAGGAGGAGGCTGGACAAAGTCATCAAGAAACCCAGCTCCGTCCTGGGCTGCGCTCTGGACTCGGTGCAGGAGGTGGGGGACAGAAGGGTCCTGGCTAGATTCACATCTATGCTGGACCATGAGTGTCACCCCCTGCAGGACACTCTGTCCACTCTGGAGAGCAGCTTCAGTGAGAGACTGATTCACCCTCGCTGTGTGAAGGAGAGGTTTGGTAGGTCTTTCCTTCCTGCTGCTGTCAGACTTTATAACAAACACTGTTAGTCCTGAACACTCACAATACTGACCTAACCATGAGCAATTCTGTCATATGTGCAATTACTGTCGTGATTCATGTGCAATTACTGTGAAATTCATGTGCAATCCATGTGCCGTCGTGACACATATTCATGTGCAATAACTGTCGTGATCAAATGCAATGGTATTTATGTATTTATTTATTTATTTATTTTTATCTTTATTATTTTTTCCCCTCATCCCTTTTTGGGAAATGGGAGGATTTGTCTATGGGATTTTTTGTTTATAAGAGATCTTCTACTGAGAGTGTTTTTCAAACTTCCTATAAGTGATCTGTTCTTTTCTTCTGTATCTACCTCTGTATCTACCTGCGTTGCATCAATGAAATTTCCCCATGTGGGACAATAAAGGAATATTTAAAACTTTAAAACTTTAAAATACTCCTCCTCACCTTCAAAGCTCTTCACCACCTTGCCCCCCCCTACCTGTCTGACCTCCTCATCCCCCACCGCCCCTCCCGAGCTCTCCGATCCTCCTCCTCTCTCACCCTGACTGCACCAACATCCCGACTCAAAACTTTTGGCGACAGAGCATTCTCCCGAACAGCACCCCGACTCTGGAACTCCCTCCCCCAACCTGTCCGCCACTCTCCCTCACTCACAACATTCAAATCCCGCCTAAAAACATACCTCTTCACCCAAGCCTATGACCTCCCCTACCCCTAGCCTCCTCTACCCCATTGCCTACTCTTCTACCCCCTGTTACATCCCCATCTTTTTCTCTCTACTTCTTCTGTCTTGTTCATTTTATCTGTATATTAATGTGTATTGTACGTGTTGTCCCCCCCTGTCTGTAAATACCCCCCCCTTTTTTTTATTATGTTCAGCGTCTTTGGGTCACTGAAAAGCGCTATATAAATAAAAGTTATTATTATTATTATTATATCTTATCTTATCTTATTCTGAGTAATAGAGTACAATATATACAAAGCCTCAAATTCGATATTGCAAGAAGAGAACAGCACTGCCTTCTTTTTGTGTATAAGGCTCTAGTTGGCAATTTGTCTGATTATTTATTAAGTTTACTGCACATCAGTTCAGATATTCACAATTTGAGGTCTCAGGACATTTTTATTTTACAGACCCATCGTATCAACACAGAGACAGGAAAAAAGGCTTTCAATAAATTTGCTCCTGTGGAAAAAAACACAGAAACCTTTTAAATTAAATCATTTTATGCCTTTTAATTATTTTAAAGAACTGGTCAAGGACTTCTTGCAGTGCCAATGCACTTGGTTTATATAATTGTATCTCTTTATTGAATGTTTTATTTGTGTTTTAGTATCCTGTGTTTGTTAGTTGTTTATTTTGCGTTATGTTTTAACAGGGGCCCACGAAAAAGAGAACTTCTCTCATTGGGTTTTCTTTGTATAAATAAATCAAATGAATGAATGAACCCTACTTATGCCCGGTCAGCATGTGTTTGTGTGGGACAAGCTGGGGCCCGTGGGGTCCATCACGTCACTGTCATGGTTGTCTCTTTCTCTCACCCTAAAACTCTCTGTCCCCTCGTTGTCACTCTGTCTCCTTCTGTATCCTTCTCTGGTGATGGAGTGAGTCCGGAGGGGCCCCGTGTGAGTGACAGAGGGGCTGGCGCGTGACCTCGGACTCATGGGGAAATGTGGTGTGACGCTGTGACACGCTGAGGGCCACCACTGACGGAAGGGTGCTTTGGACTAGAGTCAAACACACTCTCATCAAAAATATGGGACTGTTTCTTGAAATCTGTTCTTATAACCAGGATGTGTTAGAGCTTTGCCGGTGTTGGAACTTGAACCTAATCATCAGACATTATTAGCAGAAATGAACAGAGAGGACTTGTCTTGCAGAAGGAATGAAAATGAATGAGAAGCAACAAGAAGATGGAGATATGGAGTTTGAATGTCATGTTTCCACTGGTTTGCTTTGGATCGGAACAGTCCAAAAGTGTCGCTGTTGTCTTAATTTTGTTTCTGTTTTCAAAAATGTTTCCCACTCACGTAAACTGGGCCTGGTGCAGAACCGTTACACACTCAGCTCTTTGCCTGGTACTGCACGGTTTGGATCAGACTAGGCCGTGTAGACTTGCATGTGGTCAGCTTAGAGAGGAACGTGTAGTTGGGATACTGGAAAATCCACACTGTCTCCATCGACATTCACCCAAAAATCCTTGTCCGAGTCTGCGTAACTACCACAGACTGACAGCGAGAGAGGAGAGAGAAGAGAGGACTTGATCCGCACATACAATCAGACTTCACTCGGCTCTGAAGTGGACCACAGTGCGCGGTGCAGTCCTCGCTCCCACCGGTCCGCACAGCATTCCACCAAGAACTCAGGTGTCCAGATTTGTTGTCCTAACCTGGCCTTGGTTATGTCCGGTTTTGGAACAAGCCCATTATGAGGACATATTCTCCAATCCCCAGGAGTAACTTGGACTGAGCTAGTTTTTTTGTTTATCAAAAATGCATTGAATGAATCATATACAGATGTTCTTTCTCGCTGTTTCACTTGTTGGACAACTACAAGTGTCTCCTCCACTGTGAACCGCTCACTTCTGTCTTTGGCTGGATATGAAGCCATGACTGAAAACATCTCCCACACAGGTGGTGGTTTTGAATGCCACAGTTACCAGTCATTGGCTCAAACGCTATCACCATATGGACTGGCATCATCCCACTAGAGCCTCCAGCAGTGGGCTCGGTAGCAGAAGTCCAACCTGGAACCTTTCCAAAATCCCCTATGTATGTTTTTTTATCTGATCAACAAAATGAAACAAGAAATGTAAAATTGTCTCTGTCCGTTTTGTCAATATGTCCCAAACATGTGACCAAAAAAAAGTAATTCTATTCATCTGCAGTGTTTTAATCCGGGTTTAAATTTATCGAGCACAATTTAGACTTGATATACATACGTCAGTCAATTTCAATTCAATTATATTAATAATAATAATATTTTTGTAACGCCCAAAATCACAACAGCGATTGTCTCGGACGGCAACAGTGAAAAACGGATTAAACAATGTTCATAGGGACATGGCAATTTCTCAGCATCCCCTGTCCTTAGACCCTCCTTCAGTAGTTTAACCTAGACGTTACAAATGCTTGGATACGTTTTCAGAATCGCTTTTCGACAGGATTCTTCTGATTTTGGCTATGTTGTGCAAATGTAAATAGGCTGTTTTACAGGCTTGATTTACATGCACTTTAAATGAGAGCTCCTGGTCAAATAAGACTCTGAGGTTTCTCACAGTAGAACTGGAGGCTTCACTGACATTGTCCAGTGTGACTATCTGCTCAGATAAAGTGTCTCGTAGATGTTTAGGGCCCAAGTTGATGCTGCAGACAAATATTTTAACATCTGGAACTTGATGCAAGTGTGAGAATGAGTTTAATTTCCCCAATAACACTTTTAGTGCATCCGTAAAGTATTTATAGCACCTCACTTTTTCCACATTTTGACATGTTACAGCCTTATTCCAAAATTGATTAAATGTATTATTTGCCTCAATATTCAACAAATAATACCCCATAATGACATTTTGAAAGAAGGTTATTTTAAATATTTGCAAATGTATTTAAACATTTGAAAAAACATTGAACATGGAGCCTGACATGTGTGCTGCCCCCTTAACCACACAACCACCGGGCAACACTAGAGCAGGTTTTCATCAAGGATGTCTCTGTAACTGCTGCATTCATCTTTCTGTTGATCCTGACCAGTCTCCCAGTTCCTGGTGCTGAAAAACAATCCCACAGTATGATGCTGTCACCACCATGCTTCACTGTAGGGATGGGACTGACCAAATGACATGACGCTTGCTATTCAAGCCAAAGAGTTCAATCCTTGTTTCATCAGACAAGTGAATTTTGTTTCTCATGGTCCGACTCAGGCAGCTGTCATGTACCTTTAACTGAGGAGTGGCTTCTGTCTGGCCACTTTAACATACAGGCCTGACTGGTGGAGAGCTGCAGAGATAGACTCTCTCCACAAATTCACCCTGGAGATCTGTCAGAGTGACCTTTGAGTTCGTGGTCACCTCCCTGACTAAGCATCTTCTCCCCCGATTGATCAGTTTGGCCGGGCAGCTTGCTCCCGGAAGAGTCTTGGTGGTTCCAAACGTTTTCCATTTACGGATGAAGGAGGCCACTGTGTTCTTCTGTCCAAAATAAAGGTCCCATTTTAGTGTCTGTTGAATTTGTCCGTTAATAAGTCTAAAGTTATTATTATTATTATTATTTTCAAATATGCGTCAGTGCGATTTGTGACAGCCATTTATTGGTGATGCCCTTTTTCCGAGCTGCCAGAAGTATGTTACAAATATATCTATATATATATGATGGTGTCGAAAATACATTGCCTTGTTACTTAATGTCCAATATTCTTGTGCAAATCTTCTTTCCAAATATGTGATTTTGTTGTCCACCATTGTGAAGTACATATATTTTCCCATTCCTTGTTCATCAATATGAAATTGCCCTCTCCTTCCCATTTAATTGTAATATATTTATATGAGTGTCTGTCCGGATTAGTTGTGCATTTATATAATTTGGATAATTTTCACCTTGAAAGTTCTGATTTACATGCCTCTATAAATATTTCAGTCACATTGTTATAAAGAGTGTTGGTTTGTTTTATTTCTTGATTATGATGTAAATACCTATAAAAGTCTTGTTCCTTCAACATATCAAAGCTTTTCATCTGATTTCCGTTTAATCGTATACAGTACCTTTTGTTAGCAAAATCTTAAATCTTCCATGTTATGACAAGCAAACCATTTTAAGATTTTAACACCTTTGTTTAATGTATAGTTTTTTGTTTAATTTATACAGATTTTACCCAAGTGTTCTCTACTTCCTCCAGATGACTCAGCCGTTTGTGGTCTGCCGGTAAGGCCTGTACAGGGATCTCCGGCACAGTATTACACTCAATTTTTTTTCCATTGTGCCTCGAACTCCGGGTCATTATATTACATTATATACATTATATTTCATTATGTACAGATCATGCGGTTCAGTATTCATTGTTCAATGTTTTGTTGTTTGTGTTGCACCGATCACCAGGACAAGTTCCTATGTCTGTAAATGTTATCGACAAATGGCAATAAACCCCTATTCAGATTCTGATTCTGATTCTGAGAGAGGTCGTGGCTTGGATGGCCTGATTCGGCCCCAGGGCCTTACTTTGAATAGCCCTGTTGTAGGGTTTTGAATTGAATAGTTTTTTTTTACAAATGCATGGATACGTTTTCAGAAGGAAGTCTGGGAGTCCCTGCTCAGACTGCTGCCCCCGCGACCCGGCCCCGGATAAAGCGGCAGAAGATGGATGGATGGATGGATAGTTTTTTTTTACCATGCCATATAAATCTTGAGGATTTTTTATTCCACTCATCAAACAGCTGGTTGGGGATGGAAATTGGCTGGAAGTCTGGAATAGATGGAAAAATCTGGGCAAAACATTCTTTTAACAGTTTCAATCCTTGGATCTTGGAGACTGAAACAAGGAATAATTTCCAATTACTTTCCAAAGTCAGTGGATATTTCAAGTGAACGTTAATTTAAATTCTTGACGTAAGACTGTTGTAAACAGCCTCAACATGATTTATTATTAAATCATCTATGTGAAATGTGCGCAGCAAACAGGCCAGCTATCAGAATCAAAGGCTCTCTCTAAAGTTAAATTGAATACTTTCCGGATGCACTGTAAATCTTTTCTCACCACTGAGTTTCTGTTTTTTATTTGTTATATGATTGAAGAATGGCTGAGCAGTTACAAACCTGTTACTGCCCTTGGTTGGTCGCACAGTGCATGTTAATGAACATATATGAACATACATGATGCTAACCCGCTGGATTAGCCATGGGCTTATCTTCATCCGTGGTCCCATAATTTCTTATTCATTCTCATTCATACACCAGCGCACAGAAAGACTTTATCTCAACCATCAGGCTGTAATATGCACTGTCTTCAGAGGCAGCGTGACCCCTGAATGCACCGTGATGCGTTCAAGGCCTTTACTCTGACTCAACACTTTTCAAATGGAATCATCTGCACAGGAAATGGGCCCAGCGCTTTTATGTAAGGAAAAACACAACGGTCAGAGCTTTCATCGTCTAAAAACTATGCTTTTAGGAGAGTTTGTTTGATGCTGCAGAAAGACACTTCGGCTTCTCTTACATTTCTAATGTGATGTGAAGTTTACCCTTAAAATTTTATAAAATGGGAATTGTAAATAAATGATAAAATGTTAGAAAGTTATGCGCAAACAATTTGAACCCAGATGCCCATTTTGCTGCATATTTCAACCTGTAACAATTAAAAATATATATATATGTATAATCTATTTGCCATGAAAGTCTAGACTGTATTTACATACGGATCGAAATCAGTCTGGTCACTGTTTTCATCTCAGCGATTTCCGATTGCCGTGATTGACAGGTGGATTAGCCAATCCCGCTGAAAATCCCGCCCCTCACTGCATCAGTTGGATTTAAATACTGTTTTGCGGCTGAAAGATCATCACCCATCCAGCAATTATCCAGTAGGAGGAGGCAATATGGCAATGAATCCTGAAATAAAAGGTGAAATACAGAACTCGTCCATTTTAATCTGTTTGCAGTGGTCAAAAGTTATTTCTCACTTTCCTAATGTCTTCTGAGAATGTTAATTATTCATGTGTGTTTACAAGCACTTTTCACAACTTTCAGAGCTAGAACAGCGTTTACCGTCATGGTAAATAAATCTAACAAACATTAGCATGCTAACAGCGCACTTCCTTTGCTTCGTGGAGAATAAAATGCTAAAGTTAGATTCAGACAGCTCACGGCGGTCTCATTTTCACCTTGCTTCCTGTTGCTTTATCTGTGTCATAAAACCTCTTCCCTCTCCACATGGTATGTTTTGTAGTCGGTTCATGGTTAGATTATGTTGAACATTTAATAACAACATTTGTTGCTTTAATAATCAATTAGTCACAGTTATTTGATTATCTTTAGCCCTAATTATAAAATGAATGATCAGAAGACCAAATGAACCTCTCTGGGCATTATCTCACCTTCAACCAGATCTGCTGCATGGGCAGATACAGGGAGAACATGCAAATGCTATGATTCCATGCAGTTGATTCATAATTACTTCATTAAGCCTTGGAGTTGTATTCTGCCTCTTTGCATTGCATTATTCATTCATTATATACTAGGCAGAGGTAAGCTACTATTGTAAACACTTCTCTAATGCTTCCTCCTTGTTTCTCTTTGAGTCTCTCCAAGTGGAAATAAGTAAGACCAGGGCAGTGGTCCTTTAAAAGCTCCAAATGTATGAAATGCATAGCATTAACCTTAGATTCATATCAGACTCTCAGCACTTTGTCCCATTCTCAGGTTACCCCCTTCTCCTGGACCACATGGACAATCCTTCAGCCGCACTTGCTCACATCAGTCACTTGTAGCTTTAGATTTAAACCTCCATATCCCTAAAGTGGTGTTTGGCCCGTTCCACACTCTTCTTTGCCAACAAAACGCGATCCAAGCCATGTCTGAGTAATAATTTACATAAGTGTTCTCTAGTCTAAACCTTTTATGATTTCATTTCCTCAGCTGTAAAATGCAATCAGCATATGGAGTAATTACACAAAGCTTGTCTGTCCATCAGCGCGATTTGGAGCATGATCACATGTAGTGTTTGAGTCCTACCCCCTTCAGTTCGGGCCTGGACTTGATCACCCAGCTCTTTCAAGTCTCGGATGCTTGAGGCTCTCCAGAAACTCCCTCGCTTCCAAAATCCAAGGCTTTTGGTCGACCTCGGAGTAGAATGTGCAGAGCAGATGATCCGGCTTGGAGCCAGGAGCAGGTTTGAGAGGTCACTTGACTGTGGAGATGATTGAGGAGATGACTACATGACTACAGCGAGAAATGAGCTGTGTGTGGAGGACAGGCCGCAAAAAAGTGAATTGTTTGAGTGAAGCCAACAAAGAAGTAATAAAAAATGATAGTTTTTATCTTAAATCTGTAATCCACAGTTTTTTTCACATTAGGATAACATTACATGACATAACTCTGAGGCTGCAGTCACACTTAAGCACACAAAATCAGGACTAAGCTGGGATTTTCATTACTCAAATGTGAGCTTGATCTAATATTTTCCAACGCGACACAGGCCACATTCATATGTGATACTAAATCCAATATGAATCTGATCTTTTGCCAAGTGACTACAGTCTGAACGTCAGTTTTACACGTTACAATACATCATCTTAAATACGATATATGTGACTGAACGTGGCCAATCCAGTTACATGTCTACCCGGAGACATTTTGAGTTACAGATTCTGAAAGTGTGAATTCAAAGCTTTCCAATGATGTCTCACTCATGTAGATCTGATAATATTTGAGTAAGTTGTGGTCATTTGAATGTAAACAACTCTCAAAACCATTCACTGAGAAAACGGCTTCCAAAGTTTCTCACCGGAGTGAGCCCAGAGTCACAGGGGGGCTCATTTGCATCTCATTGAGATAAGCCCTCCCCCCTGTCACACTGACACCACCTTCCCCTACAGCTGTCACTGAAGACTCAAGAGGAGTGTTGTTATTGACGGTAACTGGACTTGAATCAGAATTAGAAGTTACTATATTTAAATGGAAATACTTGGATTACAAAAGGCCCTGAATAGAATCAAAGAATCAGAATGAGAATAGGGTTCATTGCATTTGTCGGTAAACATAATTCACAGGTGATTCAGTGCACCAACAATGGTGCACTGAATGATTCAACACAAACAACAAACGATAAGATAAGATAGCCTTTAATGTTACAACGCAGTAGATACAGGGGGAAAGGACAGATAATTTATAGGAAGTTTAAAAAACACCCTCAATAGAAGAACTCTTATAAACAGATGCCAGGGCCAGGTATACGAACTGCAACATATGAGATAATAGACATCATAGGTACACCATCAGAGTCCAATTACGTCCGCAGCCTCTTTTGCACATTCGTCTTCTGTGCTGTGACTCTCGGCGCTGGGCATGTGATGTCTTTTGCCTCGTCAGCACAGAAAGGCCTGATTTTTTCATGCAGGTAGGTCTGCCTGTCAATGTTCAATCCAGGTGGGACCAGGACATGGAGATTGTCAACCGGAGGCAGAACAGCTGTAGTGCGTAGTAGCTGAAATTCCACTGGTTCTGCTCCACAGTGACTTTTCGCAAGCACCACACCTGGTCTCTTGGCATCAAAGCTGTAAGCAAATAACAGGACATTTAAGAAATGGCTAACTATTTCACATGAAACACTCATTAACAATTTTTTTTTGTTTGAATATAAATACCTGAACTGCTGATAGCTCTTGATCTTTGGAAGCCGTCTGAAGAAGGGACTCAGATGCTTCTGCCAGTCGAAGTTCTTGACAAACACTTTGCCATCCGCCGTTCCAACAAGCTGTGGGATATTGAGGTGACTCTCAGGAGAGCTGTTTTCCACTACCTGATGACAAGGGCGACACTGTAAAAAAAAATTAGAACAGAAGAAAAATATCTGCACTGAAGTTTTGCCAGGCTAATGTTTACACATTACAGTAGTCAAATAACATAAACTAACCTCAGCGATGTCTTCCAAAGTGTCAACCCTGGTCTTCATGTATGCTCGCTTGATAAGTCCAAAGCCACAATCAGGGGAGAATTTCGTGTGGCCAGCAATGAGGAAGTGGATGTCCATTGTGTGGTGAAGCTTGTGTCCAACACGCCAGGCAGCATACCACAACATGAAATTGTTTTTGTTTTGGCCACTGCAGTTGTCACAATGAAGATCCACGTATTTTTCTCCAACCCCGAAGTTGTTGAAGAAATGATGCATGTAGCTTATGACTTCATTGCTTCCCTTACTTGACGACATGCCTTCGTCAATCAGGAAATTGACCTGCTTCTGCATCCCTTCACAGGAGACACCAAAAAGGCCACATTTTCGTGGAGTCAGGAAATACATTGGCCCCGGCTGCAGAGGGTTTGAGGGAAAGTGTATCTGTAGTTGACAGAGAGAGAGAAAGGAGATTAGATTAATACATATGACATTTGATTAAGACGTATATGTCTCTATAATTGCTATTCTGCATTTGCACTATTAGTAGTACCTGCTGTGCAAAGTCGAAGCTGTAATGCATCCTGATGTCTTTGCTTGCTGGCGGTGAGGGTCTGAAAGACAGCACATTAGATTCTGTTGTCAGTCTGCAGGCAGCAATCAAAGTGTTGTAAAAAGTCCTCTCACTTTGCACAAGGGCAAGATGATGCACTTGCTTCTGGACAACTTCAGATTTTCTTTCATCTGGGACATTTGCACTTCGTATCAGCTGCTCGTTGTTGCTCTGACACTGCCAACAGAGATCTGTGCGTGGCCTGCAGCTTCTGATGTGTGGGAGAAGCTGTTTCCACAGTGATCTGAAGCTTGATTTACAAACTGCAGGCTCACCTAAAAAACAGATGTTGCTTATGGTTAATTATACTCTAATCATTAAAACATGAAAATCACCAAAATAATGTTTTACACTTACCAAGCTCCTTAGCAGACTTCACGTAGAGACGCCAAACTGAGGCGCTACGTGGCTAGCTAGCTTGTGATGGCTCAACAAAACAGGCACTCACAACACAAACACGACCACAACAGCACACCAAAACATAACTTTCAAGCGTGTTTGTGATGCCATTTATTCTGCATTATTCACATTCTGACGTTTACGTCGTATTTAAGACTTAAAACGCGGAGGAGCGGGACACGGCCGGGGCTAGCGGCGCTACGTGGCTAGCTAGCTTGTGATGGCTCAACAAAACAGGCACTCACAACACAAACACGACCACAACAGCACACTAAAACAGGCGTATTTAATATTAATCATTACTTACGCCATGAGGAACAGGAAAGTACTTCTGCAGACTTCCGTGCCTCCTATGAAAAAGCTTGTCCGGGCAAACCTGCGCTTCTTCTGGGGCTTTTTCGTGGACGTCGTCAGCTCAGAAGTGACGACAGAACGTCTGTTTGCTTCCATATGTCCGATAATCCTCATATCCTGCCACTCTCTTTCTGCTGCTAATGAGTCGCTCCGTAGCTTGTACATGAGTTCTGGAGTGAGTTTCCCGCTACACGATTTGCTTGAGAGTAGAGAATTTTCTTTTCTTCTTGAGTAACATTTGCAGTCTGATTTTACACAGTGTGTGTTGCGTGTCCCTGTGTTGCTGCTTATCAAGTAGCCATGCGGCTGGCGGCTCAGCCCATTGGCTGACTACAATAGCGCAGCTGTTCATATGGAAATGCGGTCACACCACTCTGCACGTCCAGAGAGCGCCCGAAAACACCACATTTTAAACGGCTTTATTTATGCTTTTAATGCTGCAAATACTGTTATCTGATACATCGAATGGCTGGTCCATAGCTTCAACTTTCACATAATGCAAAAAAACGAAAATCACAAATTTGGGAAAAAAAAAATAAAATGCTGTTTTTCTCAGTTTCACCGAGGCCGACATGGTCCGACAATTGCTGTGGCGAGTCACATATGTGTAATTTAAGAGTATCATCTTAAATAAAACGCCAAAAGGTTTGCACACTTAACAATGGCTTTTCCAAAGCTTTGACCTAAATGTTGCTAATGGGTTGGTAGCAGCTCAAACACACACACAGAATGTATATGTATATGTTATAGCAGGCTAATGCTGTTGGGAAAGTTCACTTTCTACATGAACTAGTTCAGTTCATAGTTCATACATTTTAAAATTAACTAGTTCAGTTCATAGTTCATAATTCCAAATTTTGAACTAAGTTCACAGCTCCAAAAACTGAACTAGTTCAGTTCTTTTTTTCAATAATATGGAATAATTTAGAAAAAATATTTCCACAGCCCAAATGCAACCACAGGCAGCAATTATTGTATTAGTTAATGCTGAAACTATGTGTCAGATTTCATCTTCATATCCAATTTTGAATCCTTACCCAGGATTTACATTCACATTGAAGGGACAGACTTCCCCCATTTGTTGCTGTCCATTCAGCACCACACTAGAAGCAGGTTTCAGCCCCACAGTATATTCTCAAAAACATGAGGGAAAACTTGCAGGGCAAAGTTTGCACAGAAATGTTAGATTGTTCCCATCCTCACCGACCTTATCATAAAACTCACGTAACTGGTCGTAGGGCGACTCCTTGTAACTTGTCGTAGGGCGACTCTTTGCTGCTCTGTTGCTGTCACGTCCATGCTGCTTTGTGTTTTGATGCACATGTGCAGTGCAGTGCGACACGTGAAATCTCTGTCTGCTCTATCGGCCTCTACAACTTCGGAGCTCTCACACTTGCCAGATATTGGTGTTTTTTTCGCCTGCAAGTCTCTAGAAATCTGACACCTTATTGAACGAAAATAAAAAGAATGAACGTGCTGTTCACAGACACCAGAAGGAACGCGTTCACAGTATCGTTCGTCAGCAGTAATACCGTTCGTTCAGTTCACGTTCACCAAAATTATGAACGCGTTCATAAACTTTTGTTCAATGAACGCGTTCAGGTACAACACTGCTAATGGCTACAGGAAAGATGCAGAGGACTGGCTCTGAAGTTCTTCAAATCTTGAAGCATGAGCATCAAACTACTTATACTACTTATACTAATATTACATGAAACATATTTGCTTTACACCAGTCAAAAGATTGAACATTTTGTTTTAAACAGTTTTTGATTGCTATGGCCGCTTCCTCGTCGTGCTGACTGATGAACATTGCTACACGTACGCTCCCATCCTTTTGACTGTGCTGAAGACTGCACACTGGAGTTTTGTAATGGCCTCCAGCAACTCTACGAAGCACTGCTGCTCTCTAAAAAGTGCTGTCCCGGGCTCTGCTTCCACAGGAGTAGATAAAGCACATGACAGATGTGTATCGGCTCCGACAGGCTCCGCTCTCCTCGATGCACACTGAGAGTCATTAGGCACATTAATTGCTGCTGATTTACTTAAACACTTTGTCTGTTTGCCAGGCCCAAATGAAGACGTTTGGAGTGTGCAGTCAGCAGAGTGGTGCTAATCCTCGTTCAGATTAACTCCAACGGCTGTCAGCACTTTCAGCCGCCTGTAATATGCATTATTCAGGCATTTTAAACTGATTTTCTTTAACCCTAGTCTATAGACTATACATATGAAAAACTATGAAGAATAATCTAAGTCTGTATATCTGTGTCAACAAATGCCTAAAAAACAGTGCAGAAAAATAACTCCAACTGCTGGTGTATTATTGAAGTAACGCCAGATCAACGACCTCTATTAGGACTGAATTGTGACTTGATTTGATGCTATTATGCGTTGTGACTTGTATATATCTTTCATTTACCATAAAACTAGGAGCGAGAATAAATTTTAAAAAAATTAAAACAAATTGGACAAAAAATAATTGTGATTAATCGCAATTAAAAGCAGATCCCCTTAATCACGATTACTCAGAGTACTTTATTATGATGCACTAAACCGCGGTCCTTTCCCACTGGACAAACATGGTCCCGCCTGCCCGGATGGAGATTCTTGCGACTTCTCTGCATTGGAAGGGGGAGAGAATATAACTAATCCGATATGGCTCGGGATGTCCATCATGTGCCATAGGGTCTTTTAGAGCCGAGTTGTTAGCTACCATGGGCCCGGGCGTATCTCCTGCAGTAGCTGCTCAGCTGAAAGCAGTCGGAGTAACCGGAGCATGCATGGATGGAGTCGAGCAGCGTACTTCAGATAATACGATTAAATTTGTTTAAATACATCTACTCATCCATGTGCCAAATGGGAGAGATTGGATTTGTGGGAAATTTGAAAATACTTGCAGAGTGCAGACCCAATCAAACAAACACAAATGTTAACAAAAAGGAAATAAAGAAAGAATAGCTATCATATATCTCCTTTGAATGACACTGAACATCAAAAACTAAAGTAAATCCTGTTTTTGAAAAAATCCTATTATTTATCATACAAAGGCAAACATAGAAGGGGAGTTGTAATTTTGATTTCAAATCAAATAGTTTTTGAACTTGAATTTTGAATTTAAGGATAAAGAAGGCAGATATGTACTGGTTAAAGGGAATATTGATGGAAAGATTTTCACTCTTTTAAATGTGCATTCTCCACATGGAGTGATATCACTTTCTATCCTAATTTCATGGACCTGATTGTGAACCACTCTGAGGGAACCCTAATTTTTGGCGGCAATTGGAATCTTCACATTCAGTACTTTTCGGACTTTATGTCGAAATGCACATGTAGTTGAAGACTGCATGTGTATTCATTTCATTTATTCTCTCTGGTTGTTTTTTGGTTTGTTCTTTTTGTGTTATGTTTTTTCTTTTCTTTATAAAACTGAAAAAAAAAAAAAAAAAAATTAAATTGCAGCCACGTACGCTCGGTGTTCTGCAGAACGGCAGACGGCACAACACTCGGAGCATGCGTGTCCATTTTCCCCCATGATAATTGCCTCTGCTGTGAGTAATGGAGTGCTAACACCAATCCTGTTGAGGGAGGGTCTGACAGATAGAAATGCACATGTGATTTTCATTACATACACCAGTCGCAATCGACCAGTCGATCGCAGAGGCAGTGAGGGTCGATCGCGGCGAAGCGCGCCGGAAAACGCCGAAAAGCGATGGAAAGCGCCGAAGTGTGCGCTGTGTAACGCTGAGGAAGGAGGAGAGAGGAAGTTCTGGTTAAGCTCAACCTTCTTTCACGTCATTTAGCGTAGTTGTGGTCAGTATATCTTATTTTCAAAATACTCGGTTGTATTAAATGGTCTAGTTAAATAGCAGATTTTATCTTTCCTTTTTATATTGCACATTTGTATATGATAAACAATATTAGGCTATTAATGAAACATTAGTTACATTAGACATTAGTTAGCACACCTCTGGTTAGCTTTATTTTTCCCTTTTATCTCTTAACATTAGACATTAAAAGTCTGAGCAAAAATAAATGCACACAGTGGATTTGGCGGTGGGCAGGGGTTTTAAGCTCCATTCAGGAAGTGCTTGTTGTTGAAAGTCCTTTTTATGGAAATGTCATCCACTCCAGTTGACAGCTGTAAAATTGCAGCCTGCACTCTTAACCTAACACCACATTGTGATAGCATTGACCTGTCAATCATACACATTCGCTTAAGTAGCAACGTGGCTCATGTGTAATCCGCTTTTTAATAGAAGTGGTGTATTTTGATGACTCTTATTTGAAGCACACTACATTTCATATAAGCAGCTAATTCAGTCCCTGATGACTTGCTTACAGTTGGCTAAAAGCTCTCCTTTCATTGATCTAATTGGAATAACTGGCTGATAACATTAGAAGGATGAGTGCATTCTTGTTGTGGGACTAGAGGCTCTCCATGTGAGGTCGCTTATCTCCAGGAGAACATCTAAAAGACTAAAAGCCATCACTCACTTCTCTGATCCCTCAAGTGACACCAATGAATTTACAAGAGTGCCAAAACATCAACACATTTACACAATTACAAATTAAATAAACTAACTGACTAACTAACATTCAATATAACAATCAATTAAATTAACAAAACACTCATAAAAACAAACATGTTAAATTGGATACAATCAAGTAAAGCAATAGCACTGGCATAGTGGGTTATTTCAATTCATTAAGTAGAATAAAGATTACTCAAAGATGCATGAATCACTCTGAATACAATATTGAGGGTAAATGAGAAGGAAATATAAAAAGCTCTTTAAAGTACAATTTGTATAGTTTCTGTCTCTTAATCCCAATCAATTGTATCTAAAGACGATCCTAAATCGAAGGACAATAAGTCAGGTTGGTCTGATACAAAACATCTGTAACATACAAAGAGACCAGACCAGATGAAGCACATTCTTTATCACCTGTTTTGTTTCTTTTTTCTTTTCTAGCATGAAGGCTGACATGACAGTTGGGGGTTGAAAGGGTGAAATGTTGAGAGAGAGTGGAGAGACATTCATCAAATTGTCAAGGCCGAGAATCAAACCCATGACGTGGTGGTGGCCCCACACATTTGTAACGCCCTTATCCACTGCACCACCGGTGAAGCACTCTGTTCATCTCTTTCAGCGTGCTGGAGTGTGGAGTGACGGCTTGTTTTGCACAAAGATCAGCTGCCAAATGCTCTTGAACAGTGGCGTTGGCTGAATGAGCTGCTGCTTTGTGCGCTGCAACTGTCTGCGCCTGAAGAGCCTCTCCAGTCCGCCCGAACACAGCAGTGGAGTGCATTCATACAAAGACCTCAGAAGCAGAGTATGCCGTGAAATGAGAGCTGTGGAGGTGCCAGGGCCGCGCGTGACCCCTGAGAGCCTGTTGATCACGTTCACTAACACTTTAATAAGCACTAGAGTGGCTGCCATGGCGACCCAGGTACTCCCCGATGACGCTTAATGGCTGAGAGGCCTTGAGGAGCGATGACTCAGCCATTGACAGCTTAGTTGTAATTAGGCCAAGGTAACGCTAGTAAATGCAATATTACAAGAATATAATCATGGTTTTGTCATTCTCAACTATAACGTAAGCAAAACATGAGACATTGCAATTAAAGTGGTTTTCACACCTGACAGCAAGGTTAAGATTACGGTGAAGGTACACTTTATTGTCCCCTTAGAGACAAACATTTGTCCCATCCTTCAATGTCACTGCATGCGTCTGATCTGGAATCTTCTTGCAGTGTTTGTGTGTGTGTGTGTTTGTGTGTGTGTGTGTCTGTGTCTGTGTGTGTGTGTGTGTGTGTGTGTGTGTGAGACCACAGGAGACCCCCACATAGAAAATAGAAAAGTTTTCCAGACCGGACATTATACAAAGCACTGTTTTAATAGCAGCCTTTGCTTGCTGCAAGAAGATCCCAGGTTACACTCCTTGCATAAGGTGGTACATGTTATTGTCCCCAGAGAGACATTTGTCCTCACAGTGCCTCACAGAGGCTCAGTGCAGCTCCAGATTATTACTGTTCCATTGTTGATTTCCTAATTTCTTTTTGTCAAATTGACAATTTTGAAAACTCTTCAAGGCAACCGCTGTTGTGATTGTGGGCTCTACAAAAATAATTTGATTTGATTGTGAGCTGGTTTGGACAGAAAAACCCAGCAAGGTGATTGAAATATTTGACGCAAGATGAAACAATATTTGTGTTCACAAACTCACAAGAATCCATCTTGTACAGCTCCCAATGTTGCATTTACTGGAACCACCACTGGGTCAGAGCAATAGACCAATCACAGGGCTGCATTGTGGTTTTAGTGGAAGCCAAAATGTGAAGTACCCAAACAAACCACCAACATCATTTAGCCTTCTGAACGGGGCAGATGTCGGTTTTCTCTCAACGGCATTTAGCATTACAGCGGCTGCCATCCCAAGCTAGTAATATGTAGAACTTAACTGTCTTCTGCCAGGTTAGTGTCTATTTGTGCTTGTTGAGTTCAATGCACAGTAGTTTATTCTCTCCAGCTTAACAGTTTGACCGTAAAACTCCTGGTGGAGCTGAGCGTGTCTTGATCTCATTCAGTAACAATCTCGTCTGCGTGTCACTCTCTAATAAGCACTAGAGCGGCTGCCAAGGAGACCCAGGTACTCCCCAATGCCGCTGAATGGCTGAGGGCCGTGAAGAGCCGTTCTTGACTCTCCGCTGACAGCTTAATTGTAATTTGGCTGAGGCCCCCGGCAGCGGCCCTCTCTCCTTGACAGCTTGGTGCTCGTGACTGAACTCATAGACCTTTTTTGCATATTAATTGGTGCTTCACAGAAGGCATGGAAGTGGAGGCAGATGTGGGCTGAGAGGAAGAGCAGTGAAGGTGATGCTACTTAAGGCTGAGAGGAAGGATTGTAGATGTTTTGACCTGTTTTTTGGTTAATATCTTTGTCGTTGTTGGGTCTAGACACAAACTGAACATCTTCTCTTTCAGCACAAATTCACTGATATTATTTCCCTTAAAATTACTTCACAAAGGTAGCATTCTTCAGGTCCAATCAATATCAATTCAAAGGACTTTTAAACTAAACTATGTAACCATCTGCTTGTCTCCATGGAAATGTTTCTGCATTGCAAGGAAGGTTAAACATTATTTATTTAACTCATATATTAGATTACAGATGTTAAAAATGAATGAATGAAATAAAAAAATAAAAAAATGGGGTGCACGGTGGATAAGGCGGTTAGCGCTCTTGCCTCCCAAAATCATGGGTTCGATTCCCGGACTAGACATGCAGATCTCCCTGGGTGGAGTCTGCATGTCCACCCCGTGTTACCGTGGGCCATAGTGAATGAATGTGAGAGTGAATGGTTGTCTGTAATGTCTATGTCTCTGTGTTGGCCCTGCGACGAGTCGGCCACTGTCCATGGTGTACCCCGCTTATGGCCCAAAGTCACTGGGATACGCTCCAGTCACCCGCGACCTCGAAAGGGAACAAGCGGTAGAAAATGAATGAATAAATGTTACATAGTGCACCTTTACTTTAGAGCAGGCATGTCCAAACTAAGGCCCGGGGGCCAAAAGCGGCCCTCAGCCCAAATGTTATTGGCCCTCCGGCTTCCTTCTAAGTTTGTCCAAACAGCAAAAAGTAGTACTTTTAACTGTAAAATAAAAAAAAATTCCAAGCATTTTGACATTATACCAACCTAATATTAATGCTCTAAGTATTATTAAAGGTGTGGCAGCTCATGGAAACTATGTCAAATGTATTCAAAGTGTTTTTCTCTGGCCCTTAGTCCCGTATAAGTTTCAAAATGCGGCCCTCAGTGAAAAAAGTTTGGACACGCCTGCTTTAGAGCATTAATGAAGCTTATGGAGCCAGTTTCAAACAAAAAATGACAATGATGAACCAAATTAAAAAATAGTAATTTTGTTTTGTTTGTTTAATAGTATGATTTCAGCTTAACATTACCGGTCGATTGAGGTCAGAGAGCTGATGCTGTGTATCCGCTGATCCACTCGTGTTCCCCGGTTCACAGCACAGCCCGCTAAAGCTCTCCATCCCCTTTGGACACACTATGTACAAAAATGAGTGTGAAAGAACTCATGTGTGTGCTCATTTGGAGATGACCTTACGCACTCATCCCCGAACAGCTGCGTGGGAACAGACTGAGGTCACTTCCACCACTGTCCAGCTCTGGACCACAGTGGCTCATGAGTCAACGCTGAGCCACAGTAACAGGAGAGGAAGAGGAGCAGATAGAGCGAGAGGCCCAACGCGGGCCAGGTCACATATGCTCACCACTCTATGCTGAGCGTTTAAGAAGCCTTTTAAACTCTTTTGACACTATCACATCCACACAATTCGAGCAGAACGTGGCATTACGCATTTGAGTGAGTGGGAGTCAAAAAGGTGCGTGGAGAACATAAACAAGCAAGGAAAGACAGACATGAAGAGGTGATTGAGCCGCTGAAGCTCGCACACACTGACAATTTCAAACACTTAAGCCCAAACCTACGGTATGTTATTTTCTTACTGCATATAAGGTTTCGCGGGCTGTGCTGTGAACCATGTAATACGTGTGGATCAAACTAATAATAATTAAAAAGACGGTTTGTTTTTCCCTTTTGTAGATCTGGGTTTAAAATGAAACAAACTAAAGAATGAACGATACACCGATCATCATTTTTCAAACTCTACTCTCTGTGCATACTCCTCTTGAGCTCCTGGGGGCTCCACAGCTGTTTAGTAGAAAACATGCTCAGTAGGCGAGGGTCTGCACCCTCAAACGGAGGCATTCGGAGTATAGGCCAATTCAGGTAGGATTTATGTTTGATGGAAAACATGATTTATGTTTGGGTGAACATCAGTTGCTCATATAGCTGTGCTCGAAAGTGAACCGGTCCGGGGCATCAGGGCAAGTCGAAATGTGGCTATTATGTTCCACTTCCCTTTTGTCTCCAGTTGCCTCCATTCCAGAAATTAAAATGTGTTGGTTAATAGACTTTTAACATGACTATAAATGATCACAACAAGCTGTCATGATATTATGGGCGCTATTGTAGACCACTTATTGCATCCAGTGTCTAAGTCTTTGTGTAGGCAACAGCAGGCAGACCACTTCACCAGCAGCAGTTCACCCACCTCCACACTCTGCTTATTACCATCAAATCAGCCTGAAGCAGGCCGAGCACTTTTTTGACCCATGAATAAAACAGCAGATTCTTCCACCGTTCTTTGTGCGAAAAGAGCCATGCCTAAAAGCCTGAGCCGGCGCACTGAGCCGGACTGCATCAATGAACAGAAAAGGATTCTGTTGGAAGCTGCAAAGTGGTGACAAATTATGGACAAGTCATTAGCTGCTGGATCCTGGGCGGTGAGGAGGAGGAGGCGTCTCGGAAGTGGTATGGGAGGGCGCTAATAGAGCTCCGTCAATGGCAATGTGAATGAGGTGAGATTTCCCTTGAGTCCATGCGTTCATTAATACCTGAGTGCGCTGCGTGTTTTGTGGTGATTTGAATGGTATTTCTGCTCCAATGGACAAAGTGCTGACAAAGGTCACAAGTTACAATTAAGGTGCTGCTAATGGACTGTGTGCATGCGTGAAATGTAATGTGCTTTACAGGGGCTAATGAATCAACATTTTTCCTTTTTTATACTGTTAGTTTCAACGTGTATTGTTCCTTTTGGTGTGTGGTATAAGGCAAGGCAAGTTTATTTGTAGAACTATATAGCATGAGTAGGTTACCTACAAAATAGAGTAGTGTTTTAAGGATATTTTGACCCATAGACTGTGAAATGGGGATGAGACTGGGGAAAGACATAGGTGTGCTATCCACTATCCACTATCCACTAGGCCACTGAGGGGCACATGGTGTTGAGTTTTTAAATTAAGTGTCTTGCCCAAGGGCACACTGTGTACACGCAGGAAAACTGTCCATTTAAACACATTTTCAAATCTTTTATCTAAGCCAAAAGTGTGGTTATGTTATGTATGGTAGTTGTTTTTATTAGTTTTAATGCTAATGCTAACTTACTAAAGACCCCTGAACATCTCTCTGCCCCCTCGCACATGTTCAGTTCTCTGACCTGCCGTAGACTGGGACAAGTAAATGTCCTGCTTCGACCAGTGCCAGACCAACCAGACCAACCTCCATTATCACCACTTCTCAAAGACAACATACTTATACTCCAACTTGAGTGATATATAGTTACGTATTAAATCTCACTGTGAGTATGTGACAATCAACTGCATGTCTGTAGCAATAAGTAACTTGAACATTTGTTTTGTTGTTTCTTCTATATCAGACAAACAATAAGTGAGAGATGTGATTAGTTTCAGGTTGACCACGCCCAAGAGCAACAGCGGTAAAGACATGTCACACAAGCCACCGTGACGCTTCACAGTCAAAACATGTCGAGGTCATTTTCTACATCATCTCTCACCTATTGTCTGATATGGAAGAAACAACAAAACTACTCTTCTAAAGGAGACTAGGTGAATACTTTCTTCAAATAATAGCAATCTTCGGAATGTACACAAACCCACTCCATTATGACTAATCTTTTCTTAGCTCAAGCACCTTCAGTAATGAGAGTATTCACAATGATATAATTAGCACTCCTTTAATTTGTCAGTGATTACTTTCCAGACCACTGAACGTGCAGCAAAAAGAAACAATCAAATATTAATAACACTTATGAATGTGTCTTCAATTTGCAGTTCAGCATCTCAATTAGAGCCCTGTTAGGATGGTAATAGGCAGATGAGAGTGGAGGCACGAATTAAAAAGTCTGTTTATAGATTCTAACAAAACAAAGAATAAAGGTTTCTGCCAGTGGAGGAAATGTTAATTATGCAGTATTTTTATTACAATTTCTGGATTGTTTTTTTTTTTGTTCCTTTGGCTCAAACTTTTCACACTAAATAACATCTAAGTAGGGATGGGCAATACCACACATTTTAGAATCGATACCATACCAAGTAATTTGGGGGGCATTTCATTCGATACCGATACCAACACCGATACCTGAAGTGCACATACATTATACATTCAGTGCACATGCTCGAGTGCATAGAGTCTCTCAGCTCCTGCATTCACCTGTGCAGGTGCGCTGCAGGCAGGGTGCGGCTGCAGGCAGGGTGCGCTGCAGGCAGGGTGCGCTGCAGGCAGGGTGCGTTGCAGGCAGGGTGCGGCTGCAGGCAGGCTGCGCTGCAGGCAGGGTGCGGCTGCAGGCAGGGTGCGCTGCAGGCAGGGTGCGGCGGGTGCGGCTGCAGGCAGGGTGCGCTGCAGGCAGGGTGCGCTGCAGGCAGGGTGCGCTGCAGGCAGGGTGCGCTGCAGGCAGGGTGCGCTGCAGGCAGGGTGCGCTGCAAACACATAACAAACTGTTATACTGATCGATACAACTACTTGTTGCAGAATATACCAAAATTACAATATTAATAAATTTAACTACAAAAGTGCTCATTCTCAGCATAATTTGTCTTACATCAACCGTAAAACATTAATAGTAGTAGTGTACTGGTGAGTTTAGCTCAAGTCGATGGGTGTGGGTGATTCAGGATCGAGACCCAGCCTGGTCAACGTCCAGAAGACAGTGGAGATGATGGTGGACTTCAGGAAAGTCACAGCCCCTCTGGAGCCCTTCATCCTGACAAACTCCCCCATCACCACTGTGTGCGTCTCCAGGACCTGTGCGTCTGCAGGACCTGGACCTTTGCGTCTCCAGGACCTGTGTGTCTCCAGGACCTGTGCTCTCTGGAGACTGTGCTCTCCAGGACCTGTTTCTCCAGGACCTGTGCGTCTCCAGGACCTGTGCGTCTCCAGGACCTGAGCGTCTGCAGGACCTGTGCGTCTCCAGGACCTGAGCGTCTGCAGGACCTGAGCGTCTGCAGGACCTGTGCGTCTCCAGGACCCTGTGCGTCTTCAGGACCTGTGCCTCTCCAGGACCTGTGCATTTCCAGGACCTGTGCGTCTCCAGGACCTGTGCGTCTCCAGGACCTGTGCATCTCCAGGACCTGTGCATCTCCAGGACCTGAGCGTCTTCAGGGCCTGAGCGTCTCCAGGACCTGTGCGTCTCCAGGACCCTGTGCGTCTTCAGGACCTGTGCCTCTCCAGGACCTGTGCATTTCCAGGACCTGTGCGTCTCCAGGACCTGTGCGTCTCCAGGACCTGTGCATCTCCAGGACCTGTGCATCTCCAGGACCTGAGCGTCTTCAGGGCCTGAGCGTCTCCAGGACCTGTGCGTCTCCAGGATCTGTGTGTCTCCAGGATCTGTGTGTCTCCAGGACCTTGACCTTTGCTGTCTCTGGGACCTGTGTCTCCAGGACCTGTGTGTCTCCAGGACCTGTGTGTCTCCAGGAACTGTGCGTCTTCAGGAACTGTGCGTCTCCAGGACTTGTGCATCTCCAGGAACTGTGCGTCTCCAGGACCTGTGAGTCTTCAGGACCGCTGCGTCTCCAGGACCTGTGCGTCTCCAGGACCTGTGCGTCTCCAGGACCTGTGCATCTCCAGGACCTGTGTGTCTCCAGGAACTGTGCGTCTTCAGG
This sequence comes from Eucyclogobius newberryi, assembly GCF_026437365.1. NCBI lineage: Eukaryota > Metazoa > Chordata > Actinopteri > Gobiiformes > Gobiidae > Eucyclogobius > Eucyclogobius newberryi. The sequence goes on from NW_027316167.1 coordinate 38,369,881, forward strand.
AACTGTGCGTCTCCAGGACCTGAGCGTCTTCAGGACCTGTGCGTCTCCAGGACCTGTGTGTCTCCAGGACTTGTGCATCTCCAGGACCTCAGCGTCTTCAGGACCTGTGCGTCTCCAGGACCTGTGCGTCTCCAGGACCTGTGTGTCTCCAGGAACTGTGCGTCTTCAGTAACTGTGCGTCTCCAGGACCTGTGCGTCTCCAGGACCTGAGCGTCTTCAGGACCTGAGCGTCTCCAGGACCTGTGTGTCTGTGCATCTACTTTTTGGACAAGCGGAGACTGTTTCTCTGTTACTTTCCTGTTGATGCTTTCAAAAGCGCAACTCAAAATATTCTTATTTTGTCAAGTGTTTTGATTGCAGCAGTTTTAGAGGCTGCTATGATTGTCATATTGTTGTATGTTTATAGCCTATTGTAGTTGTGTGTTAATTTTCTGTATTGATATCTCTTTGTTGTGAAGCACTTCCTTGTCTGTAAAGGTGTTGTGTAAACTATTCTAGAACTATTCTAAAATGTATCAAACTGTCATAAAACCAGTGAGTGAAGTGGCTTGAAGTGAATCTAACCTACTCGCTCTGCTCCTAAATGGCGAGGATAGAGTGATCAGCTGTTAGGAGACTATGCTACACACGTGTCTCCAGTGGCATCATCAAATCCCCCCATGGCTCGGACTTAATGCGCCTTGTCAACAAGTGCTCCAGGGTTCAGCTCACACTACCCTGCTATTCTAACCACTCTGTCCCAGCCAGAGGGGGCGGGCGGGGAGTGTCTGGTGCATGGGGGCAGCGTGTAAAGGGCTGGAGACGGGCCTGCATGGCTCAGCACTCAGACACAGCTGACATGGACACTCAGACAAGAGGATGTGGGTATAAATAAATCCCATGTTATGACAAAGGACATCACTGGAATAATCAAAAGTATGATGCAATAATAAGTGAAAATTACTGAAGGACTGATAGAACTGTAGTTACTTCTTAACTCCTGGGCTCGTTTTTTAAAAGCATCTAGCCTTAAAAGCAAATTTCAAGCATAATGCGTAATTATTCTTGCTATTATTTGTTTGTATTTGTTGTATGATTCTACAATCTCTTCTTCTTTAGGGCAGGGCGATTCAAGCTCAGTGCTGTAATAAATTGTAGCTTATCAGACTGGAACATTAAGATTGAAAATAACTTCTGGATAGCAGACAAAACTTCCTGATTCCAACAGTGTCCCATTGGTTACCTTTGAAACCTTTTCATGGACAAATGGGTGATTACACCAAATCCTTACCGCAATTAAATTAATACAGAATAAATTGCTACCATAAATGTTCATATCATGGTTGCTGTTAATATTGCAAAGTTTGAATGTTGAATTGAGTCACTAGGCACGGGATCGACCAGCTCCTGCGCATAACGGGAAGACGGCCAGCGGTCAGTGGGGAAAGCCTGTGATTGGTCTGACAATAATTCTTAATAAAAATGTAAAGCTTATTTCTTTATTTATGTAATTATTTACTAGGCAGCTGTTTTATCCTTTTTCACTTAGGTTTAAGCTTTTAACAGTCTTGAACTGTTTTTCCCTCCTTTTCTGTGGCTTTGACCCTCCGATGCTCATTATTATCTCATTAAAGGCGGTATGGACGATTTTTTGGCGATTTGAGAACGCAGGTGGAAGTGCACATGCCACTCCCCCGTGCGGACTGATACAACACACACGTGCGTTTGTTTATTAGCGCAACGGAGCGCATCGCATCGCTCGTCTCCCGTAGATTTCTGTCCACTTCTGCGTCAGCTCGAACTGTCTTTCTCCGTCTTCATTTTGCCCCGTACACTGAGGGAACTATATTATGATAGATCCATGCGCTTAGGCACGCGGAAACGTGGGGACGAGCCTGACGCGGCTGCAGGTGAGCGATAGGTGCGTTTTATGATTGATACGTGGCAGGACAAATGATTTATCCACGCCACGAGGAAATATGATAAAAAAAATTGCTGAGAAAAATCGTCCATTCCACCTTTAAGTTCCCAATTTACTATTTGTCACATTTGATGTTATCGGTGAATGCGTAACAACGCGGTTTCAACCACTTTTTCGCCGTTGTTCATCTTTACATCTGCCTCGTCGATCATCCAGACGAGGTGCAACCAGAGACAAACGCACTGTCTCAGAGCACCAAACTGAGGAGCTGTCCCTCATCCAGCCCTGGGCGTGACCTCCAGGCTCCACCCTATGGCCTGAACCATGGCAGGCAGATTAGGGGGGTTTAGGTTTGAGTTTATTTCAGCTGTACATGAATTTATTATTTACCATATTTTACTAGCCTATATATGTATTTAATTTGTTTTTGTTTGATTTAGCTACAGTTATTGAGTTATCTATGTATTTATTGTCCATTTTTACTGTTTGTCTTGTCACCCCTCTTTTCGTTGATCAGACAGTTTAAATGTTTGCCCTGTGTGAAATCCAAAAAGGTTCATGTCAAAAACATGCATTGAACCCAAAACCTGATCATGTAAAAGATTTTAAAAAATGGGGCGAAGTTCATTTCTAATTAGGGAATGTCTCCCAACCTACTCCTGGTACCAATTCTCTCAAAGAAATGGATGCACTACCTCTTCAAACAGCTACACTCCTCCACCGTCCACAGCATTTATTAATCCAATTTCCCACAAACCTAATCCCTTCCTAAACCTATTGTAACTAGACACTGTGTCTCAAAGGTATAAGGCATGTATGTATGTAAATGCCATTTTCAAATTGGTGACATTATCTTCACAGTGACAGTCAGTTAAATTACTAAAATAAGGAAGACAATTATTTCAAGCTGTTCTTCAGCCTCATAACCACAATAATGCTCCTATGTTGTAATGAATTCTACTAACAAATATATCATGCAAGAACTATCAGTCTCTTCAAAACAACATGTCTTTATCATGCCATTACCTAAACTCATATTCCCCACGTTGATGGATCCGTCTCTTGTTGCTGTTCAATTCTCTGTGTTTTGCATTTTTCTGTGGAGCTCTTCTGCTTCTGCTGGTGTTTTAAGCACATGATTTTTACCTTCAAAAGTCACCAGAAGAGTGTGAATGTGAGAAGCATCAGTTGTCTCCTCTTGACCCTTCTGACCTGACCTCAGCTCTCAATAACGGCATGTCATGTTGCATTTCAGATAACATAAGGGCCACCTGTTTTACTGTAACATTATGCCACCTCTCCAGTCCGTCCCGTGTGGGGCCTGGGAGTACCCTCCGGGGACGGGGCTCGGCTGTGTGGTGACGGGCGGCCCCTCAGGAACTGCACTAGCATTAGCATCACTAGCTTATGGGGAAGTCGGTTTTCCGCCGAAGTAATATATTCCTTCAGTTTTGATTGTTTGGCTTTTGAACTATTCAAAAGCCAAACAGAAGACAAGGGAGGTCCCTTGTCTTTTCAGTGTTCACTCATCTCTCTCAGTGTCCTGCTACTCGGATTGTGGATGAAAAAGAGATTTTAAAGGCAAATATCAGCAGCTGGGTGTAGTAGTGCAACGACTCAGTCTGCGCCAAGTCCTGTTAATACAGTTGTATAGTTTAGATATTTATAGAGCTTTCAGGGGGAAACTTTTTTCCCCCCTGAAAGCTCACAAGTTAATGTCTTCATAAATATTTCAGTCAGACCTATAATTTGCTTTTCTTTTACAATCTGGTTAAAACAAAACAAAAACACTTTCATACCTTTTGTTATACCAACCTTAAATATCGGGTCATGATCATAAGCCATTTTACCCATGGATTCTCAATGTCCTCCATATTGAGCTTCATATTCTGGGTCACACCAGTACATCAATGCTCTGAACCACATTCACTCAAAGAGGCGACAGAACCTATAAAACATAGTGTAGAACAGCACTTTACAAACAACACACATAACCAATAACAGCACCTGGATGAATAGAAAAATGAACGGCAGCAGATTGCTACGACTCCACAAGAGGCGGTCTAGTGCTGTAGTGCTGTTGACTGAGCGCGGTGCCGAGAGCTACTTGGCACCTGGCTGTGGTATTATGCAGCGTTGGACTCTGGAGTGGTCACATGCCTTCCTCTCTGCTGAAGAACAGGCCGAGGTCGCTCTGTTGACCTCCTCTTAGCACCAGCCACTTGGAGCATAATCACAAAAATAACAGCAGCTCACTAAATACTAGCGTAGAGGAGGAGGAAGCCCGGGTCGTGCTGAGAGCTGAGTCAATGGGCCTGGTAATCACACAGCAGCAGCACAGCCAAGGCTTTTTCAGAATGTATTAGTGATCCCAGCGTTCACTTCAGAGTAATTGAGTTCCTAAGATGCTAAAATATCATAGCATATTATTCTATTGTTACTTGTGGAAATCACTCTTCACATAAAACCTTAAGTGTTGATGTATATCTTAAAGGTACACAGGGAAAAGAACGAATTATAAATACTGCTACTGTACTCTAATCAAACCTGTCTGGTTTCCACAGTTATCAATTAACATCATGTTGCAAAAAAGAGCTGTGCTGCTTTTTGACTTTTCAACATGCCTCAATCCTCACTCTGGTCAAGAGGGCGTCAGACACTTAATCCAACAGTTCTCCGTGTTGAGATAGAACAAATTTACAAAATGTATACACCAAACTTTGCCAGCAAGATGTATCCTCACGATTTTTGTGAGTTCACAAAGTCAAATGCATCTCATTGCTACCGCTGATTCGTCTGCACCAGTGATAAACGGGCCAATCACATGGCATTTAGGGCTCGCAGGCAGCAGGGGCGATTCTAGGGAGTGTGGGGACCCTAGGCAGAAATTCTTAGGGGGCCCTACCGACCAGTGTTCACAAAAAATCTTCGAGGTCTATTCTGTCCTCACTGTGGTGTCACTACCAGGGCTAGACAGATGGCGAACATCCAAAAAAGAGAGTCCAACGACCATGTAGAGAAGACTTGTCTTTAATGTCTTTTAAGACGCTTTTCCCCACAACTTGTCTCTTTGACAATTGGAATTTTGTAAAACTGTAACAAACACATGTAAACCTTATAAATGTACCTTCACATCAATTGTACATGAACAGATACATATAAGAGCAATGAAAATAAAGGTCTGAACACATAGCCTAGCTTAAAATGTGACAAGGCTACATGCACAGCAGCTAGCAACAACAAACGTTCAAAGGAAGTACAGATTAAGCTTAAGTTTGACATAAGTTTATATATGCAAACGTAGAACAACATTATAACACAGAATAACATTCAATTTATGGACAAAGATACTCCAAGGCAGAAAACGGGATGTTTTTGTCAGTAGCTGCCGGAGCCGGACATGCTTGACTGAACGCATGAGGCCGGAAAAACAAAACTTATACGACAACGTCCACTAGGGGCAGTGTCGACTATCGCGCACACGAAGGAGTTTAGAAATGACGTAATCCTGTGTCAGTATTAAGCACAACCAGAAATAAACCATATATTAAGCGCACGGGCGGCTTCGCGGGGGCCCCCTAGTGGCCTGGGGCCCCAGGCAATTGCCTGGTTTGCCTAATGGGATGCAGCGCCTCTGGCAGGCAGGACTGGAACCAATCATAGAGAAGCATTGTGGCTTGGGCGGAAGTCAACCAAACCAAAACAAACATGGCGGTGCCGTACTTCGGCCTATTTTAGGAGAAATACAGACTATTTTGATAAACATGCACACAATAGCGCTTTGTACATTTGTGGATGAGACAGAGGACTCGGACTGTGCTTTTCTGACTTCTTGATTTAACATAATTTAGCTTTTTTCTTCCACTGTTGTCCAATCAGCATGACGTATGTCTCGACGGGTTTTGGTGAGACTTCCCAGATTGATGCCTTTGAAGAACTCAATTCAGAGACAATTCAGAGCCAGGTTAATGTCCTCAAAAATATTCACACAAAATCAAAATACCACAGCAAACGTTTAAACCTGCTTTTAACCTGCATGTTTATGCAGGTGCTAGAATTTAGTTTTCTTGATTTGGCAGATTGGTACGTCCAAAAGTGTCCCCACAGTCTTGAACCGTACTGGTCTATTTAAGCGACCCAAAGTGTGTCGAGAGAGGTCTCGCTTCCAAAACGTTCTGGATTGATTTGGCTCCTGGGGTGTTTAACGCATTGAACAAGAGAGAACACTCAGGTGACACAAGATGCTCAGGTGAAGACCACTGTATTTCCACTAATAGTAACATATGTTGAGCCCACAGACTTAAACAAAGCTAGCACACATTGGCATCAGCTGTTCCCTGTTTATCAACGCACAACACAAGACACAAAATATTGTATTTTATACATTTCATAGAGAGAATTTAAAATGTGTTGTAAAGGCTTTGCAGAGAAGTTAAATGAATGCAGAAAAGACTGAGGATAAACAGGAAGTAGTTTCCTGTTTACTCGAGCTTTAGCCACGTCTCACAGCAACACAAATTTAGCAGCAGTACTAAACGTATTTTTGTGAATCGGCCTTATGGTTGAAATGAACAATTAAGGTAGGATTTAGATTTAATGAATCAAGAAAACATTTGTTATGATTGGGTGACGTCAACATGGCTTATGGTAACTTTGTTGGAATTACATTTTGTCCACTTTGACCAAAGCCAAATAGAAATGTGGCAGAGACTGTGATATTATATTATTAATGTGCCAAACTGTACCTGTATCATTTAAGATACTTTGTTGAAATCTGTAAAAAAAAAAGGAAATCCATGCTGCGCCTCATGATGTCCACTAACACATTCACCTAGTAAATGAACCCTGTTTAGTGTGCGTCCCTCCCTCTGCTGTGTGTACGTAAAGTTGTCCAGACAAGAAAAACAAGCCCAACAAGCAGAGGGAGAGCGCTTGAGGGAGGGCACTTGAGAGGAGGGCCCTGTTTTGGCTCACTTCGACACCCTTGTCTCTCTCAAGTACCTGACCAATTGTCCTGATAGACAGACAGCTCCCCTCTGGCAAGTTTCTTTAGCAGAGGAGTAAGAAGTGATGGGCTTGCTCTAAAACTTAAGTACTTACAGCAGTGGAGAGAAGAGAGAAGGGCCTGTTTACTTGCAATGATAAGCTACTGTCATGTTTGGGATGAACTCATGCTTGATACGGAGGTAGTCTACGTGCTAACTACTTTTGCAGATATTAACCTAGGTTGTTTACATTTATTTTACGCATTAGGCTGAGCTAAATAATATGTCTGTTTACCGTTACCCGACCAACCCGGTATAAAACTAGCCGACTAAAATAAAAATATCAGCATTTTGTTAAAAAAAACTAAAATTATTTTATTTTTCAAATATTTTGCCGACTCCTTTCCTATAGCGCTGGGAAAATTATCTTTCATCCCACGGGACAAATTACGCATTGCACAATGCATTTTCATTTTCGGTTCACTTCTACATATTCTTCTGTATTTAACAGATCATGCAGGAGGGAACCCATATTGTCTGATTGTTAAGTATTTTACTTGATGATTTGGCTCTGTCAGCGCCACTGCCCTGACCACCACTCATGCCGTTCTGTGTCATGGTGTGGCTTCATTTGAATTTGACTTGCGCATTGCATTCTGGGTGGGAAACACGCCCAGCAGCGTCATCACAACAAACATGGCGGCGCCAGTGTCCCCTGCATGTTCCCCCCGCTCGCCTTCACTACCAAAATAAAGGATAACGGCGTACAAAAGGTCAATTGAAATGTCTTAAAATCGGGTTGGTCGAGATGTTTTCCGTCATTGACTGTTGAAGCCTGATCCCTGCCGGTCAAAAAATGGCGACGGTTTGGATCTTTTTTTTTTTGCCTTCAAAGTAAAAAAAATAATAATTTACCTACCGACCGACCCTCTTGAAAAATGTTGGGTCGGGTTACAGCAAACAGACAATTTATATGGGGTAGCAATTTTCTTTTTTCTTTGTTTGAGTTTCTGTCCATGTTATAACATTGTTCCCTCATCAAAAACATACCTGGAGATATTTAGCTTCATTCACACTTGTTTCATGATTCCTGTTTACGAGCTCGTCTTCTCACAAACTAACTTCTTTAGTTTCCAATTTTCCCTGATTTGTGAGGTCAAAAGTCTGGATGTCTTCTGTGCTGTTTTGAAGTCCATAAATCATCCCCAGACTCGTTCTGAGCACTTCTGACGTCAAATCCAGTTCATTACATGGTAACGCCTTCCGCTGCCAGTAGATGGATTGCTAACACCAATCCTGATGAGGGAATGCCTGGATGATTAAATGAATTGTGTGGTTTCAATAGATACATTATTTTCTTCCTCTAAGTGTTAAAACATGAGATGACAAAGCAGAGATACGTGAGCATGTTTAAATGCCAAGAACAATTGGGTGCTGAATGAATAATGCAATGTAAAGCACTTTAAAAGCGCTATATAAATCAAATGCATTATCATTATTACTATTATTATTACTTGTTGACCTCTTTATAGATGTTATCTAAAATCTAGGCATCCTTAATAAAAGAAATGAACATGAAGACGCACAAACACAAAGCACATCAAACACCTTCTTATTGTTGCTGTTATTTTCTTTATATTTTTCAAATGTATTTTCATCTTATGATTTTCATCTTATGGGAAAACAACTTTAATGAGCTTTTTGTATTTTGATTGTTTCCTGCATGTTTGAGTAATCTTGCATGTTCAGTAAAGTCTTTACCTACCCCCTCTCCCCGCCTACATCCCTGTTCTTAGTTGTGGTTATTTTTTACATATTCAGACTCCGAGTGACACACATAGAGTTTTAATATGTCACATATCCACTTTTCAACAATAAAAACATGTAAATGACCAACTGCTGCTTGTCACAGTGAAATGTCACAATGAAGATTATCGGTTGTGCAGTTTTGAACAAGAAGTCAACCAAACGGTTTCAGATCAATATTGTGGTTTACAATGAGGAAAATTCAAAATGATGATTGACTTTAGTTAGTCTTAGTTCAATATTAAGTGTTCCAGAGAAAAAAAGCAATATCCCTCTTTTAAGAATTAATTTGAGCTGTCTCTTTGCTGTCATTGACTGATTTGTTTGTTGTTGGTCTTAATGTTATGTGACAAATGTTGTTTGTGGACTTTTACATCCAAGCTCCCTCATTCTCAGTGTGGACAAACCCTCAAAGCATTTAAGAGCACGCACTTTGGGTGTGATCCTAAAATACAGCACCTAGATGGTTGGAAATGAGACTAACATTAAGTCTTCAACTATAATAACATTTATTATCATATCCACACAATGTACGAGGCAGTTTCATGTGTAAACTAGCTCCAGAAACAAAGTGCTCCCTGCGTAGTCTAGAGTGATTTAGTCCACTGGTCCCTCCTGATTGGACTAATCCATTTCTTGTGACAAACATGATCCGTGGAGATTTTTTAGAAGAATAATCCTTCTTTTGTGAGCCAGCATGGCGGCTTCTGTTCTCAAAATGGCAGTAATGAGTGAGAGTAATTTCTGACCCATGAATAGATCGTTAAGTCATTACATTTAGTAATAACTCTGTGGGTCCACATGAGTAGGGCATAAAGTCAATAAACAACATAACACAAACAAATTCATACAAAAGTCCAGCCTCTGCACCAACAGGCACCAGAAGACAGCCTTCCCTGCCCCAGCTCGCTTCATGTCTCTGTTTGTCTCCTGTGATAAGGCCCTTTCATCTTGTTTGCATTGATTACAGGCTGACAAGTCACACTGATACACTTACGGCCCCTATTTGTGTCTGCCGGGCCCGCCGCAAACACTGGGCCCTTTGTGTTCCAGGAATGTCTCCTTTCAGGGCCTCCGCTGGCCTGTGAAAGCATGTCAATAATCTGGCCTCACCACTGGGCGGCCTCACAATAGCCCCGGGTCCGGCCCCCAGCACATTCACCGGCAGAGGGGCCCTTCACACCCCTCAGAGAGCGCGGGGGTGGGGGTGTAATTAGACTGATGGATGCCGATAATCCGGAGGTGCCCCGGCTTACGTAAGATGAAAAGCACTCTCTCTCTCTCACACACTTAAGACCTCTTTAGAGCCAGTGTTAAAATGGCCGAGTGGAGCTTATGTGGCCCAGGACATGCAGGGTGTGAAAGTGCAAAACGAGAGCTGAAGGTTAAGATTTGAGGACATGTTTTTGGTAGAAGTTTGGAGCAAAGATGGTCATTACATCTATAAAGCAAATATGAAAAAGCAAGTACCTTTATGACCGTTAATCACCAAAATTACAGACATATAATAGGCATGTATTTTCACATATAACCGTACCAACATCTAAAGCCACGTTTTGACTGGCCCTGATCCCCCAGACATTTTGCCCAGGAGTGCTTTGGAACGGTTCATTTAATGGCGGCCTGTGTCTCCAGTGCCTGGCTCTCCAGTGCCTGGCTCTGGGTCCACGTGAGCAACTGACATCACCCAAACATAGATTATGTTTACTTAAATAAAACCCAAATTATTCCTCAATTCTTCTTCTTTTGTTTTCCTAAGGATTTTTAGTAGGGTGAGCAAATTGTCACACTTGACTCACGCTTAAACAGAACCAAATCATTTTTCTAACCACTACATATCCATAAATCCCTGTATCCAAACTATTGGTCACTTTATATGACCAGTCACAGCAGACGTCCTTCCGGGGCATATAAATATAGCAATTTTACCATGAACACAGTATTGTATTTTTATGCAGATGTGTAAAAGTAGTGTGCCCTATTTGAAATGTTTAAATCTTTAGTGATAATAATTTATCATATTTTACCTTTTAATCATCCTAAATCTGATATAGTATTACACTGTCCACTTAGGGATGTGGTGAAAAACAGGAGTGATCCGAGCCATCCCAGGTCCAAGCCTCACCCAGAGCGGCTTTATGACCCTCATCCACCCTCCTCCTTTTCACACCTCCCCACATCCTCCTCTGTTTTCCCCTCTTGTCATTTCCTCCCTCTCTCTCTTCTCTCTTCTCTCTTACACTCTGTGGTCGTCCCCTCTCTTTCTTTTCCCTCTCCCTCTCTCTCAGGAAGTATCAGTCTCTCGGCGCTCTCCCCTGTGCATGCTGAAAGCCCACCCTTGCTCTCTGCGGTGGCCTGTGGGAAGCGGCCGACTGGAGAACGTGATACCTACACAAAATAAATGGGATTTGGGCTCTTTAGCGGCCGTCGAAAATATACACCAGTTGTGTTGATTTTGGGGCCTGGAGTTGGTTGGCTAAAAAAAAACACACTGCAAAAAATATATATATCTACATGAGTGAAATTGACTTGAATTATGTATCTCACAGTTTTGACTAATTTGGAGTTATAATAATCTAATAATACTAATTTTGGACTATAAATATAATTTAGCTTGACATGAGAAAACCATTGGCTACATTTTACACTAAATACACCTAGCCTTAACAAGGACTAAACAAATAGTTGATTAAGCATAACTCAGGCTTTGTTAGGAGATAGGTTATTACTTAAGTAGTTTCTAAGCCTAAATAATTAACTTAATTAATTATTGTTCATTATGAATCAGTGTTGGGTAGCGTTACTTTTAAAAGTAACTTGTTACGTTACCTTGTTACTGCCCTGGAAAACTAACACGTTAAATTACTGCACTACTTTGTTCTCAAAGTAATGTGTTAGAGTACTCTTGCATTACCAATAATTAACATACCACAACATTACCACAATACAATGCCATGCAATAAGCACGTGTCGGCCTGTTCTCAAGCAAGGTAATACATAGCTAAAACAAAATTAATAGATTAGCAAGAGCCCGGGCGCAAAACAACAGAACGTGCTTGTTTTAGCACAAAACACAATATCGCTGTTGCCCTACATTTACTCCTCAGCCACAAAATAGTGGTTATAATGAAGGAGAAGGAGTTTTTCAACACGTGCATTTGAAAATGTATTTCTTTTTGGCGCGAGGACAAGAGTCACTAGTTGCACAGTGCACATCCTCACAACATGTTTGCTGCTGCAGCTCTTCCTCCTCTCTGCGGCTGGGAAACAAACCTGGCTCTGGGATTGCGGTGAAGACATGAGACCTAACCAAAAAGCATTTTTGATTTGAAAAAGTACCTAGTACCCGATTACAAGGGTGCACAAAACTAACGCATTACAGTCCTAAAAAAGTAATTTGAGTACTCGCGAGTTACCAGCTAATATGTTACCCCCAACTCTTGTTATGAATTAAGTCTTTATTAAATAGTAGTAGTAGAAATAGCGCGCAAGCTATGTCATCAATACATAACATTCAGGGGAAATATATGCGGAGGGAACAAATTTTTCCTCACTATTTAAACATTAATTTAAGAAAATAAAAGTGCCATGTATTTTATTTTACAAATAAATATCATTGTATCAATCAGACAAAATGTTGGCCCTTGTTTACATTATGGAACCATTATGGGATTACTTCTACTTATGTCACATCAGCAGCCCATGTCCAATCAGGAAGCTATATCATTAACCAAAATGTCAAACTAGGATGTCAATATCTTCAATGTTGACAATGTTTAAGTGAAATGTGTAATGCAATTTAAAGAAAAATTAGATTGTGGCTCACATAGACTTTTTTGCAGTGTCTTAGTCCCAGTGGCTGCTGAGTAAAGAATCAAGCTAACCTCTGCAAACATGGCCGCCGTGTTGACGCAGGCCTGAGAGAGCGAAGGGTCTAGTGCAAATAAACAGAGCAGGAGTCCAGATCCGATCCCACAGCCGGACCCTTTGTAGCCACCCCGTCTGCCCTGCCCGTCCTGCCTGTACTGCCTGTCCCCATGCACCAGCCACTCCCAGCCTCGCAGCGCTGTGTATGCCCAGGACAGGCACTACTGTGTCGGGCATACTACGGCCCAGACCACCGGTGTGTTCCATCAACTCTGCGTAACCACCGAATTATGCCACTTTTAGGCCAATGTTTTGCCAAGGTTCCAGCCTTGTAAGACAGATGTCATTCACGGTGGTTACATGCCAAAACTTAGTGAATTTGTAACTTTCAAGGGAATTTTGATTGTTCAACTTTCAGCCTCTAGGGGGTGCAGAGCTTTGAATTCATGCAAAAACTGTAATTCCTTCTAACCTTTAGATTGATGTTGACGACACGGACCAAGTGCAAACCATCAATTCATAGTGGCTATAGAGGTTATGCAGACGACATCACAGGATTCTGAACTTTATTAGTGAGTGGCAAAAATGCATGAGAATATAATAACAAAAGTCTAAACTCTGCTAAATATTTACCGGAAGTTAGTACCTGACATCTAATAGAAGGAAATCAATGACAGAACAGAAAAGCAGGAACAGGAACACTGCAGCTACGGTCACATGTATCACTGAAACAGACTTTGAATTGAATTTGTTACTTTTCTCTAATAAGATGTTTTTGAGTCCATTTGTTGAGGAAATGTCTTAAATCTCCAACTTTTGTTAGCAAACAAGCTAGCTAAGATCTGCACAATCACAGCAACAACAAAGAAACAACTTTCACTTACATTTTTTTCCTTGTTTTGGGAGAAAAACAACGCTATTGTGACGGTAATTGTCTAAAAACAGCTTGACGTGAAAAACAACCAATCAGGAGCAGCGTTAGGCGGATGTTAATCATAAAACGCACCTACCGCTCACCTGCAGCCGCTTGTGGCTCGTCCCCACGTTTCCGCGTGCCTAAGCGCATGGATCTATCATGATATAGTTCCCTCAGTGTACGGGACAAAATAAAGACGGAGAAAGACAGTTCGAGCTGACGCAGAAGTGGATGGAAATCTACGAGACGCTAATAAACAAACGCACGTGTGTGTTGTATCGGTCCGCACGGGGGAGTGCGCATGCGCACTTCCGCCTGCGTTCTCAAATCGCCAAAAAATCGTCCATTGCGCCTTTAATATCAATTTACATTCCATAAACAATTTTTAAAGGCAAATTTAATTATTTATATTATAGGCTCCAGTCACCCGCGACCCCGAAAGGGAACAAGCGGTAGAAAATGGATGGATGGAGGGATGATATAGTTATATGTTAATAATAATACAATTTCTAAATTACTATCTTGTAAACTTAGAAAACAACAAGCTGAAAGAATAATTTTTAAAATACGGGAAAGGCAAAGTGATTTTATCTCAACAAAACAAGACCAAATTCAAAACTTGATCCACAATGATCAAACAGGATTATTACCAAACGACAAACGCAAGATAACATAAGACTATCCTTACATATAATAAATCATATATTATGTATACAAAAACAACAAAGCAAAGCCGAAATAATTAGTTTGAATGCAGAGAAGGCTTTTTATTGGCCATATTTATACAAAGTGCTAAACAAATTTCAAGTCAACAATTTAATTATTAATAATATTGGGGCTCTTTACGCTGGTCCAACATCAATAATTAAAATCCATGGTCATCTGACAAATCCAGTGACTCTGGAATGGGGGGTCAGGCGGGGCTGTGCCTGGTCTCCCATCCTGTTTGCTTTGTATTTGGAACCATTGGCCTAATATATTAGACAATCAAAAACAATGAATGGTGTTATAATTGATGGGACGGAACACAAAGTCGCCTGCTATGCAGATGATGCTCTATTGTATTTAACCAAACTAGAAATTTCCATACCCAATGTGCATTTTCTTCAAGAAATTGGTCCAATATGTGGATATAATTGAATGTACAAAAAACTGAAATTCGCTCATGCTGGGGACCTCCTCTGACCTTTAAAAAGACTTACCCATTTAAATAGCAAACATAATCCCTTAGATATTTGGGTGTAGTGCTCTATAGAGACATACCCCTGTCTTTACTACTGGTAAGAAAGATCTTACTTCCTACTTGAGTCTAAGTCAAAGGATTGAAACTATAAAAATGTATGTTTTGCCCAGATTTCTCTGGGTTAGAGTTAGTTCTGTTCCAGACTCTCCCGATTTCCATCCCCAACGGGCTGTTTGATGAGTAAAATAAGCAATCTCAAGATTTATATGGCAAGGCAAAACATCCTGTATCCTTACAAAACCTTACAATTATCAAAAGAAAAGGCTGGGGTTTACCTCGTTCGAAAAATGACTTTATTTCAACTCAAATCAGAGTGTTGTTGTACTGGCGTGACCCAGAATATGAAGCTCAATGGAAAAATATTGAGATTAATGTTGTGCCGGGGGTTCCTGTACAGGCCTTACTAGCAGATGACAGATGGTTGAGTCATTTGGAGGAAGTTAAGAATCCCTGGGTGAAGTCTGTTCTTACAACAAGGAAGGATCTGATGAAAACATACAAACTAAAGTTAAACAAAGATGTTAAAATCTTAAACTGGCTGGTTTATGACCAAGGTTTTGCACCAAATAGAACAAATCTGAGATTACAAGGTCTGGATTACAAAAGGTTAATCAAATGAAAAGCTTTGATATGTTGAAAGAATCCTTTGACCTGGAGAAACAGGATTTTTATAGGTATTCATCAAACTAGTGTGAGTGATGCTAAGTGCTACTAGGTATGTTTTTGATGAGGGAACAATTTAGAACATGGTTAAAAGCTCAAAAAAGTAAATTTGCCTTTTTGTCCTTTTGGAGAGAATTGTGCCACACCAATGTGCAGGGAGAGGTATCCACCCTTTTTAAATTTTACGAAATTTTTTAGACATTTATGCATATTTTTGCCTTATTATGGTTTGTTTATCCCACCATGTGTCAGATGTTTACCCAATTAAACATCTAAAAAACCCTGTCACTAATATGACAAAATGTTTTTGTGCATAACTTACTAGAAAATAATGCACGGACCTCAAAAGTTTTCAGTAAAAAATATAGAAAATTATATTAAAAAATGACAGATTATATAATATTCAGAGCTCAACACTAAATAATTGACATCTTAGTAAAACATAATAAGATAATTTCTTTGATGAAAATAATTTAACTTAAAAATGATAGACATGATGCACAGTGAAAACGTATCGCGTCATTGACCCAATAACTGCAATGAAGATGAGACTTTTTACTACATTGGCTCAGAGTAAACAACCACAATGTCTCTCCTAAATAATGTCATTTAGGAGTAATGAAAATAAGTTTGTTGGCATCGATGTGACCGCTTGGCAATTGCAGAACTACTAATTTGAAAATAATTAGTCACTCGTCCGCCTCTTGGTCCTATTCCAGCCTCGAGGTGCAGATTTAATGCTACTTTTTATATACTTTACTTAGCTGTAAAACCTGTATCTAAACCAAATGGACAGGGATTTACATTATTAGAGTCAGCTCAGATAATGGAATTAACTAATTTAGTCCATATTGCTAATGGTCTTATAGCAACCCAGTCTGTTAAAGGTCATTGTCTCTGAGTGAGCGGAAATTATACCTTTAAACTGTAATTTTAATAGAAAAGTTTTAATCAACCGAGAAAAGGATAATATGATGATAATTCTGTAAAATATGATGAAATGTGTCTAATGACTTTAATGCAGACTGTAATCTTAGGACAGGCCTATAATAACAGCAGGCTTGTGGTATGTGCAGTTGCCCTTGCTTTGACCTGTTTGGAGAGCGGTGCACATGAACAAGACATCCCCACGTAAACCTGTGATGAAGATGAAAACATGAATATAGTGAAGTGCGCAGACATGGTTTGTAGTACAAATGTGTACACGTAACAAAAGGAAAGTGATTAGAGGCTAGAGATTTGAGCGATGCAAAGTGCTACAGATGTTTGATGGTTTACACTGAGACAGTGATTACCCTCGCTCCCTCTCTGTCTTCTGCTGGGCTCTGTGTCTCTGAATGCCCTCGGCACATGAAATATTGCAGCGCTGATGTCAAGGCATCTGCAGGAGGGATACATTTGTTGCTAAGCAACAGCTAATGCTCGCAGCATGCTAACTACAGTTATGTGGAAATTTTGCTCTGTTTTTCTGCTCGGGTGTATCGTGCGCTGTAAGACATGAGTAGTCCTTGCAAAAAGCACAACTCAGTCTATATGTTCATATTGATACACTAGACTTTTAGCTGTAGAAATCATTACAGAACACAGGCTACTGTCAATACAGCTATCAATACATGATCTATAAGTCTGCATATGAACATACACTTTACACTTAATGTACGTTTATTAGACCTGCCTATGCTATAAATTATTTTAATGATTGAATAGGGCAGTGTAATCCCTCATTTGTCCTGGAGTGTTCTATCGTAGAAGATTCAGTTGTTGTCATCTGGACACTGTTTTTTTTTTTTTTTAAATAAATGTTTCTTTTTTTCAAAAATGACTGCAACTGAATATTTTTTCTATAATGATTGAATAGTCGAGATATAGCCTACAAAATAAGCCAAAAAAGAGTTTCCTTTAGGTAGGTTATATATTGACTTGTTTGTGTGATCATAATGATCAAAGTAGACATGAGGCTGTTAGGCGGAGGCTCTGAGCACCTATACACTGGAACTGTGCGTATTAAAGGGAGCAGGAGCACAGAGGGAGGAGGTAAAAGCTTTGTTTTGCACCAAATGTTTTCACGGCAGAGGGAGGGGGAGGGGAATCAAACTGATATTTAGCCTCTACTGGCTTTTTTTCCTGCTTTTGTTTTATGCAGGCTCTTTTTACCACATGGTAGTGACAGATTGTTTGAGCTGAAAGGAAAAGCCATTCGAAGCTAATTAAGCAGCCATTCCAGGCACTATTCGCAGGCAGGAGGGAGAGTAGCACAGGCATTTGTCAGCGCCAGGCCAACGTGGGTTTTATTGACGTCCCGGCCTCCTGACTGACAGCCTCACCTGCTCCCGGCCAATGAGGAGCCACCAAAACAGACAGCGGCCACGGGATTGGACGCGGGCCGGAGGGGGGCGGTAGAGATCCCACGTGGGGCCGGTCCCGGAGACTGGCGCGTGATTGGCTGACGTCCTCCTCCGGCGCAGACGTGTTGCAGCCTGCCCAGTGCTGCTGAGAGGAAGCTCGGAGATGCTTGAGGTCTCGTTAGAAATAGGTCGATCAATTCCAGTCACTCAAAGGACACTCCGCTGCAGATTAAGCGGTATTCACATCTTGTGCACAACGACAAAGCATTTGCACAAAATCGTACTGTTTTTTTCCCCTAAAGCGCAGCTGCAATGGGCATTACTGTGTCTTGTTTTTTATTTTAAAGCAGACAATTAAACCTCCAAACGCTCTAGACTTCGCTGTCATGTGTAAAAAGGTTACACTCGGGGAAATCTGTGTGTAAAAATTCAAACTAGAAGTAAAGAATTGACTTGTACGAATATATCTCTGCTCTTGCGTAACGTTATAAATATTTTTTAATTGACAAATCCCTGTAGCCCCTCACCTCAAGCACCAACACAGTCTGCAATCTGCGGACGTATAAATTATTGCCTTTGTTTTGAACAAGTTGTTGAGCCCACCGAAATGTCACTTCAAATCCAAAATGGCGATCAGCTGAGGTCACATTTCGCTGCGCCAATCAGAAGCTCCCGCTGGCTCGCCCCCACGTGGGGATGCGGCCGCGGCGATTGGACGACGCGGCAGAGCAGTTTGGACGACTGCGATTGGTCAACGCGGGGCCCCTGTCTCCGTAGACGGCTCCTCGTGTCAGCGCTCCAGTCTGTGTGTGGCACGGAGCGGCGGAGGAGCGGTACGAAGCGGCAGAACGGGAGTACACCCAGCAAAGCGAAGAGAAATATTCACATTTTCCTCGCAAGAATTCATTTTTTGGATTACGCGCGGACGAACGTAAAGACGGGATCTAATTGGCGCGGTGTTTGTAGTCGGCTGCCGTCAACAACTCAACACATTTTCAGGTTTTTTTTCTCCGCACGCACGTCCTGACGGGAGAGGACGCACTCCGCCAGCGGGGTTTCAAAGGACTCTCGGAGGAGGAAGAAGCGGCGGCGGCGGCTGTGGACGACTACTCTTCGACACAACGCGGCACACGGAGCGGGTTCGGCACCGCCTCGACGACCGCCGCGCACCATAACACGGATATTACGAGCTTTTTTGTGGATACTATTTTTTTTTTTTTGGACCTGCGCGTGGGGGAGAGGAACGCGGAGACAAAGGTAACGAGGAACTGCTGCTAACGAGGCTCGGGTGGCTCTTTTTTTTTTTTTTGAACGACGAGCCCGGTTGTTGGAGAGTCGCCGCGCCGCTTCCACAAACCCACCGACGTACGCGTTTTGTCGATTAATCAGTGACAGCCCCCGCTCGATTTACGACAAGGAAAAGCAAAGTGCAGCCTGATTAAAAGGCTCTGCCGCGCTGTAGAACACAACTACGGGATTTATTTGATGCCTCATGCAGCGGCGTTTTTAAATTATGATTATTATATATGTATATATGTATGTATATATATATATATATATATATATATATATATATATATATATATATATATATATATATATATATATATATATATATTATATATATATTTTTACTGCAGCGCAAACTGTAAAGTGCACCGGTCTAAATTATGTGCAAAGCCTAATAAAAGATTTAGCGTCGCTTCCTCGCTTTGATCCTTCGCTTGCCTTCAGGGTCTTTCTCTGTTTCTGCTAATGTTGTTTTGTTAAAGTTGGTGTTAATTTGTGGATTTTACGCCATTTACACAGTTTTATGTATTTTTTGCGTCATTTCATCTGTTTTAAGACTTGACAGTTTCTTCCTCTGTAATAGAGGAGACTATGGTGGCCCCTATAGTCCTAAATTGTGTGGCAGTGACTAAAAACATCCTGGACTGAACATTTCACACAAAATCACACTTAGTTGCCTATTGTGTTGTGCAATTATGATTTCAATACAGATTTTGATGCCAAATGAAAACAAAAAATTATGAATGAAAAAAACACTATCGACATTTTAGACACAAATTACCACTACTTTCGCTATTACTTTCAAAAAATAGTACATTTTTGTCAGATGAAGACCTTTCTGTTGTTGCGATGTATTTATTTTCTTGCTATATCGATTATGGTGTTAGTCAATACGCAATATCGATATTTTTTGCGCTACATTGTGTACTTCATGTCCTTATGTAATACATTTTGTCAGTATCCACACTTGCGCTATTGAGTATCCACTTTCTTGACTAGTTTGAAACCTTTGACTATTCATATGGTCTTAAACCTTTTAAAAGTACCAACATTTAAAAGATGTGTTCAAAGATTGACTATAGGCAATATATAACATTTATACTCCACAAATAACACAAGTTTAAATTATTTGCACCGCCGTAGTCTCCGACTCTGAAATAATGAAACAATTTAGTCTAAATAAATATGCAACCTGTTTAAATGAGTTGTGTTTGTCTGTCCAGCTTCATGCACAGAGGGGCTGTCCATCGGCCGGCCGCGCTTTGTCCCCACATTGTCGTTGGAGGGGAGGCCTGGCAGTGATTTAAAGCCCTGGGGGATACACCGAAGCTGATTGTGTGAAGAACTCGCCATGTATCCGCAAGGCCGGCATCCGGTGAGTAGCAGCGGGGTCCAGGGACTCGTACTTCTGAGGGAAGGACATGTTCCAGTGTTGAATGTGTTGTAATGAGCTCATCAGAGGGGTGATCAACATTAGAGAACCTTTCTAATGCCATTTCAGCAGAAGGGTCAACATTCTGGAATGGAGACAAAACGATGTCGACTGTAACGCATGAACCAACGTTCCAAAAATGAGCAGCATTTTTGAAATTGCAAGGCAGATATGTCAGTTTTTTTTCTTTTCACAAAAGTATAATTTTTGGTAAAATATGTATGGTATGATGGTATATAGTACCTAGTTGTAGATAGTATGTAGTTGGAGATTAAATTCATATTAATTAAGTATTATGGGTACAACATTTGTCCACACATTTCCCCTTATCTTATTTGTGTATTTGTCCAGTAAACCCTTAAAATCAGACTTTTAAGTGTCTTTTATCTCCTATATTAAATAAACCAATAATGTACAATAAAATACAATTGTAAATGTCTTTCACGCCAGTATCTGAGTAGTTTTAATTTGACAAAACTGTCTTTTCGTATGTCGTCATATTCTGGGGTTAATCCACTTCACATTTGCCTCAAGTTGCTCCCATGCCAACATTTCAAATGTATTTCTTTACGAAATGAAAAAGGGTCTATGGTTACAATTATTTCGCCACAGAGAGGTTAGTGTTTTTCCTGAAATGTTCCACTGTATGACATTGAAAAGATTCCATAGCGTTATAGCTTTCTTGTGTTGTGTTGCTTTTAAGTAAAACTTGCATCCGTACTGCTAGAGGGGTCACTCCTCCACAGATCTGACTTGGATCTCTGGTTTAAAGCCAGACTCTATTCTCATTCCAGGCAAAGTAATAAGCTATCCACCTTAAACACTGAATCCTCTCGTAGTCCTGGTTTGATACTGGTGAAGTCTTTTCGTAGACTTTGTTTGTTCCTGTTCTAGTCCTGGTTTCTTTATGGTCTAGTTTTGTGTTATTTCTGGGTTCAGTCCTAATTTTGTAACTAATCAGTAATTGGCAGAAAATAACTTTGCCTTTATTCTACAGGGCGGACAATATCTCATTTATAGACTACTCTGCATGCATGTTTTTGCAACATGAGCAGATTTTTATCCTGGCAGCCTGTGTGCTCTTTGGTTATATGTGCTGGCCTAAAATATGTGCTTTATTCGCCGCAGCAGGTTGTGCAAACACCACAGATATCCAGACTTATTGATACAGAGCTGAACAATACTGGTCAAACACGCAGGAGAACTATGTCAGATATTGCATAAGTTGAATGACTTGCGCTGCTTATCAGACATTAGCCTAGTTTCCACTGGTTTACTTTGGGGTGGATTGGTACGGTCCTAAAGTGAACCGTACCAGCCTATTAAGCGATCCAAAGTGGTACTAGCTTTAGCTTAAGAGGAGCTACATACCAGAGCAAGATGATTGGATAAGAGAGAACACAGACTCAAAATGGCAAAAAGCAAATGGAAACAGAAAATCATTTCTCACCAATAGCTGACTTGATCTTGTGATAAACCGCTGTATTATAGACCGTTCCAGGAGCACACAGCTCGGTACTGATATTAACGTGTGGCAGCAAATTTAAACTGTAATTGTGTTGTTTGTAGACCGTGCAAACATGTGTTGTTTATATATTCAAACAAGTTATAACATTCTAACTTCCAGCTTCACGTAGGCCCATAGGCCTATTTCACAAAACCAAACCGGCTGGTTCTGATTGCCTTAAAAATGCGGAGTTCCCCTTCCTTCTCCATTCATTCCTTATGAAGAATTAGTTAAGCCTTGCTAAAATAAATAAATAATTGATGAACACAAAGCTGAGGGAGTTCCAGATGGATCATCACAGGCAGCATGTGAGACCTTTACGTACCATGTAAAACTGTCACCTGGGCTTTTCCCCCACGCTTTGAACCCTGCAGCCGTTACGACCGTGCGTCTAATCTATAGATTGTACTGGCTAATGGCCACCGGGGGGCCCTCTAGCAGGAAGCGCAAGCTTTTGATACACTGTAGAAGAAGCGGTCAGTGGAAGCACTGTCAAGGCGACAGGTCATGTTTTCTATATTTTAAACTTCAAATGCTGTGTGTTTTATTACAGTCCAACTCACATTCACTGAGAGTCTAATTAGACCCGCAGCGAACCACAGGCGCAGCCCGAGACCCCCGGTTCAAAAGACAACTGTTTATTTATGTATAAATATCTCATGTTACAACGTGGACATCTGCAATTTATTATAATTAAAAAAACAAATTGTACAATTTAGTTTTTCTTTGTAAGCTTTGTTGGCGTGGCTTTTATTCAGGTGCCCGAAAAGTACTGTATATGTTTATAAAAGTGCTTTTTGTCTCTAAGCTACATACAAATAACATAAACAATAATGTGAACTGACCTCCACTTTGCGTTCTATGTAGTTTTATACAGTTTGTCTGTTTTATATTCAAGCGTTTAGCTTTGAGACAAAAACGCTTACTTTTATAAACGCATAGGTTTCCTCCGGTGACATATTTACATCACACATAAAAGTCTTAACATGCTGCCAGTGATTATCCATCTGGAACTCGCTCTCTGCTGTCAGACCTTTGTTATTTTTATTTATGTGAGAGAGACTGTTAATTCTCACAGAGAATGACTGGAACGAGAATTGAAGATCTGCACTTTCACGGCGACCGGGCCCATCGGGAAAAGGGCCCATCGGGACCATTTATGTAGGTTACATTTAATGGTCAGACTGTTGTGGACTGCTATGTTTTTGGTGCATTATTGTCCGGAATAATGTTTTAAAATGTATTATGAGGTTGTTCTACATAAAACACATGATAATGTTTTCTGTCGTGGCTCTGGTGTTACTCGCGTGTGGTCGAGTGGGTCATTGAAAATGCTTCAGCACTAACTCGCGGAACGGTACGAGCTGGTGGAACATTGTTTTCTTCACAAACACTTGAAAGGATCTATTGTGAAACATGAGTGAAGAACATGCTAGTGGTGCACCGATATATCTGCCCAGTATCGATATCGGCAGATATTCACGTCATTAAATAATATTGATATCGGTCTGCAATCTTACTTCTTGGTAAAGAAAGAGTTAACTCTGTCGTCCCTTCAGAAACAGGAAGAAAACAATGGCCCCGTGGACAGAGGCGGCTGCATTCTAACAGAACAGACTGTAAACTTTACTCCAGTCTTCATTCTGAGTCAAAAGTTACAAAGTTACAGAGAGTTCTTACTACTACTACTACTATTACTACTACAACTACCACTACTACAACTAGTACTACTAGTAGTTACATTACTGTCTAAAAATGTTACATTACTGTCTAAGAATGTTCATGTTCACAACTTTGGTTTTTAAAAAGCCACTTTCTCATTCAGCAAAATCGTTTTTAAGATAAGATAAGATATTCCTTTATTGTCCCACATGGGGAAATTTCATTGGTGCAACGCAGGTAGATACAGAGGTAGATACAGAAGAACAGATCACTTATAGGAAAATTATAATTTTCTATAAACTTATAGGAAAGTATTTTCATTCCCTAGTGATGGACGATACCAGGGATGTTTGTTGTAATAATTGCTGACAAAAGATAATCACCATCATCTCACTTATTTATTGACCTTTAGTTAGAGATTCTGTGGGACGTTGGTGGGAAGAGTCCTGTTCTGCAAGGAATGCACAGAATGTCCCGGAAGTTCTGTTCTAGATCAGTGTTGTTAATCACAAAGTACAATTCTATAATGGCTTAATTAATTTGTGGATTTTATTTTCGGATATTTCCTAAGAACCTAAGGACTAAATGTTGAATACTGGCTGTTTACCTCATCAGCACATTCTAGAGTTATAACTACCAAAAGCATGAACAAATGTTCTAAAGTGTTTTGTTGTTGTTTGTCTTATTATTCAAATCTTTTGCCTATTTCTAAAATAGTTTGTTGGATTTGATGGTTATTGAAACCTTTGAAGTAGAACAAATGTTTCAGTTGTCATGAAGGCCAAAAGTATTGTTCATCTCCAATAATAACCAGTGTTATTGTTCCCTTGAAACATGTCACCAGACCTGTTTTTGAGTTAAGTCGAAGCCAATTCTCACCGTTGCTAACGTGTGAGAAATGACAAGCGATGGCCGGAGGGAGTCTCTGTAACAGACGGCGCTTAAGATGGAAGAGGTTTGTCAGTGATGGAATGTATTCATATGCTTTGATGCATTGTGGTTCTTGATAGAGCTGCGCTCATCCCACTTTTTCAGGTTCAATACCAATAATTGGGCTTTAAGTTAAATCATCATTTAGTTTATCAGTCATACTTGAGATCGAGTCAGTCATTTCTAATGGTCAGGGATCAGCTTGGACCTTTTGATTGCAGAAGTCCATAGTTATGTTCTGTCAGTAAAAACATAAACATTTGGACTATTTTATTTGTCAAAGATGGGCTGCAAAGTTATTTGTAATTGTGCTTTCAAGTTTTTGTTGGCCGTTAGTATCCAAGTCTTAATATATTCAGATACTATTGATAAAAAAAATGAACTTATTATTTAACAGACTTACGCTCTTTTGCTGCTGCCGTCTTTTTGCCTTCACCTATCCCGGAAATGTGACATCCAATCTGGGACATTGTCTAGCCAACACTGAGGATCAGGCTTTTAGCCAGGATTTGAAAACACCCCGTCCAAATAATTTTGTCCGGGGGCTTAACATTTTTTAAGGAAAGGCTATGGAAAGCCAATATGTGTATCACGACCTTTTTTTGACGCTTTTACAAAATAAAACAGCGCTTTTAACGCGGAGGCGCACGCTAGGCGATCTAGAGCGGCGCCCGCACGCCTCTCGTATCATATTGACTTTCCATACTCTCGCGCCGCCTGCGCCTCTTGGCCGTGCGGATCACACTCTGGAGCGGCGTATCGCGCCGTATTTTACATGGTATTTGGCTGTGGAGGTTCGGCAAACGTGGAGCTTCGGCATTTTCCAGACCATGGCCGGCAGCCAATTTTCACTTGTAAACAGTAAACTGTCATGGCGCGGACCACGGCGGACTATCGTCAAACGCTTCCCGGCCCGATTTAATGATGATATTCCATTTTCTAAAATGTATTAATAAAAATTACACCGTCCTTGCACTCGAAAATGCCCGTCCACATGTCGAAATACCCCGTTCAAAAAAACGGGAAGACGGCCCTCTAGCTAAAAGCCTGCTGAGGATATTTACACTGACAGCGATAGCAAGCAAAATACCAGTGAATCCTCGTCAAGTGAGCTGATTTTAACAGATGATGAACAGCATCCAGTTGAAGAACATGTCCAGCAGCTGCTGCCTCATATATTTGAGCCTGACGCCTCGTCGGACAATGAAAATAGAGCGGATGAGAATGATGATGAGGAGACGAGAATGAGATGGAGACTGGACAACGACAGACTTTCTGAATGGTTCGTGTTAAACTGGAATATTTCCCATGAAATTATGTGAAATACAATGATGACGAGGTTCCTTACTGTATTAGTTTGAAACTGCAAATTACTAGTCAAACGGTTCCACCCCACAGTCCAAAGATTCACTAGTCCGATCGTAGCATTCTCTAAAGTGCCTGTGCGTGCTGCTGCTCACTGATGTGGATGAAAAGATAAGATAAGATAAGATATTCCTTTATTGTCCCACATGGGGAAATTTCATTGATGCAACGCCGGTAGATACAGAGGTAGAGGTGTTGCACTGCAATATGCACAGCGCGGCAAACACCGGAATCAGCGTTTCCATCTCGTGTCGGAGCCAGAATGCGCATCCAGACCGTCGCCTTTCACCGCGACTAGAATCTACAGACAGCCAGGTGCGAGGTAAATCCCAAAGTTGCGGACGAAAAACAAAGTATTGCAGAGAGCACGGTGAGCGAGGTGGGAGGCGAAAGAGCCCGGTGTGAGTCTCCGCGGTCCATTCAACTTCCTGGTATAGTTATTACAACCAATAATATGCATAAAGCGAGCACTCTCGCCGTGAACAACAACACGCCATCAAGCACACGGCGTCAGTCAGACAGCCGCATACGGCGGCTACGAAAGCACAGACAAAATATCTGAAAATATCTTGCATCTTACTTTTTGTCAGTAGCATAGCACTGGACCGGACTTACCATACATCGCCGAGCTGGGATTCTAAAACATTCTTTTGGTACGGACAAATCGTGCCCAAAGACAGGCTCTAGCCTCCCCATTGGGCCCCTCAAAGAGCCCGCTTCCCTCAAGATTACAAGATTTGTCGTGTAAATCGTAAAATTCCGCTCTGTTTAGCACATGTCCGACAAGAATAATGAATGTCTGGCTACAGCAAGTTCCCGGTGTGACGTCACTGATTTTGCGACCGCGGTCGCAAAATGAAGCATTCGGTTACCAAGGCGGTTGCCAATAACCAATCACAAACTTGATTTAAATATGATGTTGTTATATTGTAACTACAGAAGCTCGGCGTTATTAGTATTATTAATGGGTCAAGATCTCACAAGATAATCGTGTACGTTTTTGCACAAACGTGGAAGTCTATCATGTGTGATTTCTCTTTGTTTATTTGGATTAGGGGGGGAAAGGAGTTACTGTTGAGCTCTGGTCAGTTAAAACTAATGAGAAGCTGCAAAAATATAAAATAAATAAATAGTGAGGGCAAATTGTGAATGCACCATATAAATTATGTCAAAAACTTGTCTTGTCCTTGTGGACCCACGAGACGTTTAGGAATTCGGTTTCATTCCATCCTTAATTAATGTAAGTTCAAGTCTTGTAATAATTTAATAACTTCAGTTGATTGGTACATTCCTGAATATTGGAACTGATTTCTGGTCAAGGCAACCTTTTCTGGATCGGTATCGGTGCATACCAAAGATGTACTTTGGTAATGTCATAATAAGAAATGAATTGATTGAAATACTATTTAATTTTAAAATGTCATTTTTTCTTAATTATTTTATGTGGAGAAAAGAGCATTGTTTTTGACGCATAGTTCTGGGGATCAAGCAAAAAGTAATTTGTTGTAAATGTATAGTTTTATAATTGGTCTTTCAAATTGTAATTGAGACACTGGTTATCATTACATCCTTGTGATTCCTATTTTGGGCGCACACTTGTCTCACTCTTGTCTCACTCTTGTCTCACACTTTGTCTCACTCTTGTCTCACTCTTGTCTCACTCTTGTCTCACTCTTGTCTTCCTCTCCCAGGCCCCTCACCAGCCGGGCCAGCCTGGCTTCAAGTTCACTGTGGCCGAGTCCTGTGATCGGATTAAGGACGAGTTTCAGTTCCTCCAAGCCCAGTACCACAGGTGAGCGAGATTTCCTGGAGAAGGGAATGAGTTAATCAGTAATTGTGTACAATATTTTATTTTTAGAAAGAAAAATTCAGTCTTAACTCTTAAAAATGTAGGTTTACCTTATTGATCTGGCTGTTATTGTCTCATTCACTCATGCACGAGGAATGTGGTGGAACTAGAGGAATGAAGATCCGTTAAACATGTGTATTAAAGTGAATCAAAATGAACCGTGTGTAGCCTGCGCCCTTGCTGGTTTAAAAAAGGAACTACAGTCACAACTGAACTTGGTTTGCCAGAGCCTTAACCCGATGATAGAGACGGATCCAAGTGTTTGACAGGCTGCACTGTCACTGATCCCGGCGCTGGGCTTAGGTTTAAACCACTGGATTTAGGTGTAGGAACTGGCCTCATCCTTCTCTCTGAATATAGAACGTGTTGAGAACAAAACACCAAATTATAACATAAACAATGTGATCATGTCCAGTGCAGTCCAGTGTAGCTAAGAATAAATCCATATTAAATTGTTCTCAGCAAAAGCTACTGGATATTCGATTTGAACACGTTTGCCTTGTATCTGGGCACACGGATTGGTCAAGTTTATGAAATTATAATTCAAAATCTTACACACGGTTTCTTTTCCTTGTAGTTTAGGCATGATTATTTGGAATAATTGTGATGATACTAATAATCATTTCCAAGCTAATTCAAGTAAGTTAAAAATAGTCTTATTAAAATGTCTTTATAATATAAATTATTTATCCATTTTATACATTATTTAATATACAGTATTTTTAGCAATATTGGCTTTACTTTAAAGGGCACGTATCATGTTAAATTGAGTTTTTGTTTTTTTTAATGCTTTTCACCATGTTCTTACATTGTTCCCTCATCAAAAACATACCTGGAGTAGCATTTAGCTTCAATCACACTACTTTTGTAAAATCTTGTAAGAAAGTCCTCTCCCTCCGAGCGTCAAAAACATTGTTCTTTATCTCCTCAATAATCCTTTTCACGATCTGTGACGTGGAGAATCTTCTCTGCTGTTTAAAGTCCATGATTCATTGCCAGACTCGTTCTGTGAATTTCTCTCGTCAAAAGGATACATTTGCCTCTTGATATTTTATCTCTCTCTCTCCTATATGTAATTCCCTCTGCTACCATTAGATGAAGCCCATAGCTCAGTTCGTCCTAAAACATGAGGTGCCAAACTATAGGTACTCAAGAGCATGTTTAAAGGCCAGAAATAATGCATGATATTTGTCCTTCTGTATCTTATTTTTCCCATCGTAAAAATGACAAGGGAAAAAATGTAAACAAATGAGAATATTTGAACTAAATTATTTAATATTTGTTTATTTGTATACCATGATTGAGC
Organism: Eucyclogobius newberryi; assembly: GCF_026437365.1. NCBI lineage: Eukaryota > Metazoa > Chordata > Actinopteri > Gobiiformes > Gobiidae > Eucyclogobius > Eucyclogobius newberryi. Next base: position 38,398,947 of record NW_027316167.1, read on the forward strand.
TCGGTACATGCATACTTTCCAATGCAGCCAGTCATTCACATCTTAATACGGTCACAGGCCAGTGGAATCTCATTTTAATATCAAGTACAAGCTAATGTTCCCTACCTCTGCACTGACAGCACATAAAGTACGATGCTTGACATTTCACATCTGAAAACCATACTTTTCTCTGTATGAAGAGCATTAGGCTAATTACAGCTCACTGACGCAACAATTCTAACACAAATATGCAACTTGACTTCTCGACATGCCTTTAAATAACTCCTGTTTCTCTCTCTCTCTCAAGTCTTAAGGTGGAGTACGACAAACTGGCCAATGAGAAGACAGAGATGCAGCGTCACTATGTCATGGTGAGTGTTGGATGTAGTGACGGCGCCCCCTGTGTAGCCTCAGGTGACTGCACAGGTGTTATCAGCCATGTTTTTATTAGCTCCAGGCGCCAAGCAAAGGTCAAACGTCCGGCTATTAATTATAGGCTGTGCCCTGACCAAGGACCTGCCCCACCCCCAGCATGTCCCACTGGGCCTAATGCTTGCTGCGCTCCCCCCCCTCCCAGGCTCCATACGCTAGTCATTTTCTAGGCTCGATGAGGCTGAATCGATGCTTTTATTAATTTAAGTACCTCCTTACAAAATATTTGCATTTCTGAGTACCACCAGATCCAAACCCAAACTATATCAGGCCTAAATCATGGCTAAACAAGGTCTTAAAAGAGCCTAAACCAGGTCTAAAACCAATAACAATAATGCATACTACTTAGTAGGGCTTTTCTGAACACTCAAAGACGCTAAACACATTGCATTGATCATTGCATTATTCATTCACTCCACTTCACACTTGGTGGTAGTAAGCTACTATCGTAGCCACAGCTACCCTGGGGTAGACTGACTGTAGCGAGACTGCCAATTTGCGCCGACCACCACCAAATATTCATGCACACATGTACCAGATTCATACTCAGCAGTGTGGGTGAAGTGTCTTGCCCAATAATAATGATTTTGGAAAAAAAGTGCCAGCCAGAGAGTCAAGTGTGTCCGACGTGCTCAGGTATGTGGGATAGTGAGCCGTTTACCGTTAGCAGATGGAGCAGGAATGCCAAGAAGCCATTGTGTGCTCATATCCTGGCCTGAAGCTGCCTGCAGTGCTTGCCTTACCTGTAGTTTGCAGTTATTGCTTTGTCTATACTGGTTGTGCATATTTCACTTCAAAGTCAAAGGTCCATGTCAAATGTTAGTTTATAACTCAGCGACTAAAACCAGTATTTTTCAAACTGTTTACAAGTGATATCTCATTTTGTATTGCCTCCAAATACGAGCGGGTCGGACCTATAGCGGGCCTATGCCTATGGCGGGACTATGGCGGGACTATGGCGGGACTATGGCGGGACTATGGCGGGACTTGAGAGTATGGCGAGGGAACGACGAGACCAATAATGAGATGGCAGGATGAGACTGTGGCAAAAGCGAGATGAGATTGTGGTGTGGCGAGGTCTAAAGTATACCGTAACATGCTCTAAAGACGCTTGGACCACATGGAGTTGCAGCATTAAAAAAAAAACAATGATGGTGATATAATATATAAATTAGTTCCTCAAATATAAATGTAAAATTATTAGCAAGCTTTAGATAGGATTTGAAAACACCGGGGGCCGACTAGGCGAAAAAACGAGTAGCTTCAGCATTCTCCGTACCACGGCTTGGCAGCCAATCAGAGCCAAGCACACAAATTTCGTCGACCAATCAGCGCGCAGCATGCACATTTTTGCTTGTAAACAGTAAACTGTAATGGCGGACTATTGTTAAATGCTTCCCGACCCGATTTAATGATTATACTTTTGAGAAAATCACTTTTTTTCCTAAGATTTATTAATAAAAAATGCCCGTCCACATTTTAAAATACCCCGTCCAAAATATGGGAAGACAGGTCTCTATCTAAAAGCCTGATTATTAGTCAAACTGTGCGAAAATTAAAAAGATTTAAAGTAGAACTAAACTCAGGAAGAAGACCAGGACTAAAATGGCTCTTGAATATTCTAAAGTACAACTCATTTCCATTTTAAGCTCTCTAAGGGTAAAAGAACTGAAACTGAATGCTTTTGTGTTTCCTTACGACGATGTTGCGATACCAAAAATACCATAATCCAGAGCACAAGTTATTTTGTTTTGACTTGTCTACAGTAGAAACATGTTCTGTCCATAAACCACTTAGGCTTCTTAATGTGTCACACGTGTTTCACAATATTATGCAATTCTGAGCCCAATCGTAATTCATCTTTATACTTTTTCCAATAACTCTGTAACCTGGCAACGTCTAATAAGCACCGTCAGACAGGGTTGCAACAATTACTCGAGTAAATAGAGTAATTTGATTACGAAAAACCTTTGATTATTTGATTGCCTCGATGATTCGTTTAATTAAAAACACATGAATCTGTGGCGCGCAGCACGCGGAACGTTCTTTTGAAAATGAATTTAAAAATCCCATAGCATCCCATCGTACTATTTTTCCCCTTTCGTAGTCTACCCTAAGGGTATATTTGATAATAAGTGTTGTACAACACCCATAACATAATAGTTATGAACTATCACCTATATCTTGGACCCGCTCACAAACCCAGAAATGCAGACTGCTTAGTTTGAGATTCGTCCCCACCCTCACGAAGAACGATCTGCCTCCCCCGCCCACCCCGTGACGTAGCCTTGCGTGGAGATGATGGGGGTGTATACAGAGGCCGAGGCGTGTGCAGGTACACAGCGCATGACACAGCACATGTTAGCGGCAGCAGCGTTGGAACAGAAGCGTTGGAACATAGTAGCGTTTGAAGCTAACTGTGGGAGGGGGGCGTGTTAAAGGTACAGACTGCTTCCTGGAGGATGGGCTGAAACAGAGAAGCGTGCTGCGTAATGTAGCCCCCGTTCGTCTGCTCATCCGAGGGGAAGAATAGAGACAGTTCTTTAGCTAAAGACTGCAGGAATCTATCAAAAAACCACTTTGGGCACATATGAGGCACCAATGGCACTGTAAGAAGGTTAAAAGCTCTGAAAAGTCGATTTTGCATGATATGGAACCTTTAACATGTTTTTAAATATTTACGAACGTACGAATAAAATGACTTGATTAATTGAAGAAAATAATCAATAGATGACTTGATTGCTTAAATAATAAAGCTGCAGCCCTACCATCAGAACGTATCTCTGATTATTACACAGCTGTATGTTTAGACCTTTGTGTATCTGCTTCCTCTCAAAAGGAAACTTGACACATTTCTAGTTTTAGAGCAGGGGTCCTCCACCTTTTTTTTTCTCGTAAGGACCGGTACAATTTGAAGATTTTTTTCCAGGGAGCAGTTGAAGGGGTCAGTGCCAGTAACAACCGCATAAAATATGTACAAACCCTTGTTCTAAATATTATTTGATTGTCTTGTTACTGATACTTGAGTAAAACACAGGGACATTGCAATAGACTATAGAACAAAATAAATTACATTTTAATATGTAGTTGCAGATTACCCGCGGCCTGGTTTTGGGCCCCGGCCCGGTGGTTAGGTCCCTAACCCTCTTTTAAAGAATAGTTTTGGTTGAATTTTTAGCAAATTTGACAGTTTGTTCTTCAAGTAGGTCAAGTGCAATTGTTTCTAATTAAATGTCGTCAATTGCTGTTATATATGCATATAATATGTTTTCATGGAGAGAAAAGCTGCAAACCCCATAGTTTAGACCTCCACAAATAATGCATGGGATTCTTCAGATTTCAATCTAGGGCTTTTAATCAAGATTTTGTCCATTATAACCGTCAATTCTCAGCGTGGCTCTTTTTTAAAGGCGATCTACTGGTTTGGCGCAAAAGTTAGACACTTTAGTGTTAAAAGGCAATTGTTAATTGTTTATGTTCAGGAAATTGGTATTGAAAGCAGTTTTTATTTGTAGAGCACAATTTGTACACAAGGCAATTCAAAGTGCTTCACACAAAAGGAAAAAAAATGCATTAAAATCACAAAGATATGACAAAAATCAGTTTACAAAATAAAAGAAGAGTGCAAAGAAAATCATTTCAGTCATATGCACAGCTAAACAAAACTCTTTTTAGCTTAGATTTGAACAATGCCAGAATAGAAGCCTGTCTCGCATCTTCAGGAAGTCGCCAGGGTCCGAGATAGTTCATTATGGCACTACCATGTCCGAAATGTACTTTGGTGCTAGGTCATGGAGAGACTTGTACACCAGCAGAGCTACTACTGGAGACACACGCATGGATAAGTCTCTCCAAGTCTGGTTTAGACACTATAATTTTGATTTTGGCAATGTTTTTTAGATGGTAAAAAGCTGCTGATGTTATTGATTTGACATAGGTTAGGGTCAGCTAACCCCGCCCTGTCCAAATTCAAGTCCGAATAATTATTACCCCCAGATTTCTAAATACAGAGACTGATTGCTCAAAAAACCTGTGGTTACTCCACTTGATGTATTAAAGAGCGCTTTAGTTATTTTGGAATTTATGTGCTGTAAAATATTTAATTTTATTTGAAGATTTTGAATGAAATTATTGATGTTACTTTAAAAATTCCATTATTTCGATATTGCTAATTGTGGTTTGCTTGCGAGTTCCCTTTTCTCCCTGAAAGTGGACTGTAATGTGTTTCTGCCTCCACTCATATCTGAAATCCTGTCTTAAGTGTTTTCTTTCCTTGTGTTACAGTACTATGAGATGTCATATGGCCTCAACATTGAGATGCACAAACAGGTATGTGGGCGTTAACACTCAGTTCAGTACATGATATGCACGCCTATTCAACAAATATTATGATCCCTTCCACAAACCTTTATTTCATTGGTTGGATCCACTACAAACAAGGCTTAACATCCTTCTGAAGCAGTGGTAAATGTAGATTCCTGTTATCTGGCCTACCAAATTATTTTTTCTCGGCCTATGCCCGGAAAATCTATGTAATCGATACAAATAAGTCTATTGTATCACTTTGCGGGTCGTCTATGTTGTGTGTTGTGTCGTGAACATCAACGGTTGTGATTAAGCGGCTCGCAACTGAAATAACTTTTCTACACTACAAACATTCTCCTGTGGCTTCCATGTGTTGTGTTGAGCTGGACTCTGGAGCTAGTTCATCTTATTTTATCCTGTAGCCATTAGCATTAGCCCCCTTAAAAGTCCAGTGGGTTTGGGCACATTTAGGTCAGAGCCTCATCAAAAGTCATTATTGAGTGTGTCAACCTTTTACCTTTTATTGTGAAGTCTGTCAAGAGTGGCCAAGAGCACTTCTATAGTGACTTAGGGCTTTTAGGGCTTGCTCCTGAGTTTTAGAACTGCTCCCATCAGGACATTTGGGCCGCCGGTTTGTTCTGCCGATACCGATCACGGCCGAAACCGATCACATTTTAGTGATTTTTTTTTTTTTTTTTTTCCCCTAATGTAATAATAATAATAAATATATGTTTATATCAAATATACATAATTTATTATTGAAAAAGGCTTTATATAATATAAAGTTTGAATAAATCTATCTAGTTTATTCGATCAACAAAGTGTCCGTGGCAATTTTAGGCACTTGTGCTTCTGCTCATCAATTAACCGCGTGGGTTCAATGAATACTTGTGCTGACTGCGTCATACAGCGCAGCACAGTCGAACAGAGAGGATATAGGACCAGGCTTTTATCTTCTGAGCAGTTTGGACATTTTGAGGAAGGAAAACGTGCCGAACGCATGCAACCACATTTTCTCAGCAAAATAAGACAAAACAGCTTTTACAAGGCTATGGCTCTTGTTACATTTAAGGCATGCGTGAAAGGATCACTTCTGTTGAGTCAAGGGTTAGTTTGTGCATGTTGATGAATGTAAACATGAGTGTAGACCATGTGTTGCACTTAGCTCCAAAGGAGGAGTACAGTCCTCATAGACTTCACGTCTTCATTAGAGAACCCCATCCATCCTTCCCCCGCCATCCTCCCCCCTCCATCCACCTCCCTCCCTCCCCCCTCCATCCTCCCCCCTCCAGTCACTGCACAGACCATACCAGACCCAGACATATTGTTTTAAGCTAAAATGGCGGCACACTCCAAATGGCCCCTCTGTTGTCTTTGTGCTGGTCTCCATCTGATTGTGCCTTGACCTCCACTTGGCCTCTGTCCTTTCATTGCTTTGGCTTGGTTTCATCGCCGCCTGGTGAGTGATGGCCTCATGTCACGTGGAGCGGCGATATGATGCATTTCCAGGGGGAGGAGGTTAATGGGCTTTGCTCCCTTGTTTTTATGCATCTTTAAGAAAAAGGGTTTGATCTCCTAAGCAATCATTCGAAAAAGTATGTATTTGGTTTGTAGCAGACTAAATAAATTCTTGATCGATCATACATTTATGCATCAATTAGGCGATGAAAAGAATGGCACTGGCCAAAGTCCTCAAACGTAGTCAAGAGGCTTTTGCTCTATGAAGTTTGTTACATTGTTACATTTATATTCTAAAAACTGCTATTGGGGTCAAAATGAGACGTTGTGTGCTGGCTGCATGTAATTAATTCTCAGTTGTTAGCTTTACTGTGACGGAAAAACTCACTCTGACCGCTCAAAGTTGGTGCTTGTAAACTCATCCCGGTGAATATTCAAGACGCTCGGAATAATGAGAACGTGAGGAAGTTCAGTTCAGTTCAGTTTTTTCATGATTTTTAGTAGAAATTGGGTGCAATGAATTTAAAGGTGCTGTATCTGATGTTTACTGTCTTAAACAAATTAAAAATCGTTTTGTAGTGTATAGCACACTCACTGATTATTCCCTTTACCCAACCGAGAATCAAATTAACAAACAAATGGACTCATTTTGAACCCAACATCTGCTTTTCAGGGCTGAAACGATCAATTGAGTAAATCGAGTAATTTCGCGATCCTATTCGCGATACGTATCCCGATACAGGGGTCACGATACGTATCGACATTTGCATATTCCGATACAATTCCCTCATTACGATACGTATCCCGATACATTTTTGAAAAAAGGGTCTTAAAAATTTACCAAATGGGTAATGTTTTTACTCTGAATAAGAAAATGTATGAAATTTCATGTTTATCCACAAAGCATTTATTTATAAATCCATTCTGCTCTAATAACTTCATACATCTATGTATGAAGTTATTAGAGCATATATATATATATATATATATATATATATATATATATATATATATATATCACACATACAGCCCTTGTGGCATTGTTGTTTTGTTTATTTTAATACATGACATTTGGCTATTGTTACATGTCTAATGCTAACGTCGCTGTTCAGAGGGGGCGTCCTCTTCTCGCTAACCTAATCCTGGACTAGAGACTGGAAGGAGGCAGTAAAGCGGACACTAGCACCAGGCCTTTAACCCGAGAGGTAACGGAAGAAGCCAGGAAGCCTGTGAGCGGCTCCAAGGCAAACACTTCAATCGACCACTCGTCTTCTGTGAATCTCCTTTGTTTATCAATGAAGCCTACAGATTGGCGTGAATAATGCATGACTCCAGCCTGTCCCAGCCCAGCCATGATATCAGCCGTGAGTCAACAGTCAGAGCCAGGTTGGGAGTGAGGAGTGGGGTAAAGGAGGGACCGGGCACATTACGAGCGGCTGAGGCACTTAAGATGGAGGCAGATGAGTTCAGGTGTAGAGCTGTAGCGGGAGGATTCACACGTGTTGAGGATCTGTCCAGGATGTTCGGCGCTCGGGATGATCTTGTGTCATTTGAGAGAAAGCGAAAGAGGAAATGGCAGGTGGACTGTTGAATAGTGTTATCACAGTACTATAATGGATCCTATAAAAGGAAAAGACTTGATACTCGCAATCAATTTTGCTACCACAGTAATAATGAACAGCAACTTTTAAATACAAAAGTGTCCATCATAAAAAAGTTAGCCTGAGGATCTGAAACATTTGTAACGCAGCAGCAGCGGGTCATTTGTTTTGACAGTCTTATGACGGCGTGCGCTGTCAATAAGTGATTTTAATTAGCTGCACTCGTTAGCCGCCTCAGCTCTGCGCCCTGCTGACTGGAGCTGGCTTGGCGAGGATGGTTGCGTTTTCCTCCCATTCGCTCCTCCCTCGTCGCTTGTCTTTGTGTGTGTGTCTGTGTGTGTGTGTGTCTGTGTCCATGTCCATGTTTAGAAGGCACACCCGTGACTAGGGATGCGTACCGGTACGACGGACCGGATCTGGACTTGTAAAAACGTTTCGGTTCAGGACCAAAAAAAACGAAACCCCGGTGATTCGGTTCTGGACTCATATTAGATATAGCACTCAAATACTATATCCTTTTTGTTCTAGAATCTAGACCATCTTAAACCTTCCATAGATCGCGAAATTCGCGCTGGAAACGACGTAAACACTGCCTTGCGTCGCTGTCAATGGTGCACACGGACCCTAATTAGCGACGCACGCGACTTCCGGGCATAAGTTGAAGCCGGCGCAATGAGTTTAAAGATGCGAGAGACGGGAGCGCTTCGTACGTGTCGAGCTGCGCGGAACCGTGTATCCACATGTGAAGATTGAAGCCGGTAAGATTGCTGGCTTTATTTCAACTGTTTTAAGCTTTGGCCGCCACGTGCGATGTTGTGATGGTTTATGTGCTGCGGGTTAAAGGGGCGGGGTCAGCGTGGTTTCTTGTCTGGCTGGGTCTTTGGTCTGGGTGTAAATACGAATGAAATAACTAACTGAAAGTGTTATGTTATGTTGTGGTGTGATGTATTTGGCATTAAGTAAATACAAATTAAAGTCAAAGTAATATTGCTTAATTGCTGCATTCATTAATTGGATTTTATATTTTGTAATAGTATTTTGTATTTGTATTCTACAGTTGTTAAATATGGTCTGGTGTTTAATGCTGCTAATATGATGTATTATTTTGATGTGTTGTGTAAAATATTTTCATATTCTACTTTTGATACTGCTAAGTTGATGCTTTATAGTGATTCAAGTTGACTTTTATGCTAGTTTTTGTAACTCTGTTATTTTACACTGTGACTCAATTATTTACACTGGTGTATTGTCTGTTTGAAGGTTTTTACCTGACTTTTAATGCCAATGGATCTGTAAAATTAAAGAGTGGAAATGTGTCTAACATTGTATCAGATGAAACGGCTGCTTTGACCGCTTGACCCAGACTGACTCTTGTCAACAATACTCAACATGCTCTTGTTGTTGAGTTGAGTCTTAGCTCGTAGCTTGTGATTTGTAAGTTGTAACTTCTGTTAAACAGTGAATAAAGCAGACAAGTTGAGTTTATTTCAATCTGCAGTTAAGCCTTGTGTTTGATAGTCGTCCTTGTTCAAGTGTCTTCAACTTAATTTAGCGAAGTAGCTTGTGTTACGCTGTTGTAACATTATGCAAATATGGCATGGTTTAGGTCCGGACCTAATGAGTCCGGACCTGAACCTAAACCTCTGGATTCGAATCCGGACTTGAACCTGAATGCGGGTTTAGGTCTGCATCCCTACCCGTGACCTTTTCATCTGTCCACGGCGATGACCCACAGCAGTCCCAGTGCCAGGCCTTTGAGCCCTCGGTGATGGTTCATGTATTCTCTGCACTGGGAAACAACCAACATCCGCGTAGTACAAAATGAATTAAACTAAATTAATAAGTGAATCTGCGTTCCAAACTTTCTTTCAAATTTAGTGTTTTAATTGAAAGAATCAAAAAATAATGAAAGATCAGATGAAAAAAAATGAAATCTGTAATAATTTTTTCTATTACATTTGAAATCGAACAAACTAATGAGACACGGACCGAGGCAGCATCACATCCATCAGGAAAGTCATGCTGCGCACTCTGAACTTACCCTGGATTTGAAAACTAATGGCAAATATTAAAAAAACCTCTCTCTTACCCTCAGTTGTTGAACGAGCAGGAAAGCAGCAGAATGGTCCTCAACAGATTCTTCATGTCAGGTTCCTCGATAGCAGGGGACGGAGGAGGGGCGGCGGGCGGGCGGGCGGGAGAGCGAGGGCCGACCTGGGCCAATGAATAATTTATGGAGGGTTTCGGGAATTGTTTGCCAAGGTGATGATGGTCGACTTGTCTCTAAGCCAAAACAAACGGACTACAAGAACAGCCAGTCCCTCCCCAGAGAGGTCGCAGGGCACCGGTTAGAGAGGCTGCTGGGACACTGTTAGGCAATTAGTGTCTGGAGCGGTGTGGAAACTCAGGGAAACACTCCACCTCCCGCTCCGTGTTGACTTAAAGGATTGCGTCAAGATCTTTCTGTGTGCATCTTCAAAAAGCTTAGCAAAGTGCATTTTATTTACTCGGTCCACAAATATATGTGAAGTTATAATAAAGTTCCTAATTTACTTTTCATGTTTGTTTTTTATACCCCAGATAAATGTATTTGATTATGAATTTTTTTCAACCCATTATTCTGTTTTAAAAGACAAATCCGATGCGCTGAAAACAACTGGGAATGACACATGGGCAGTGCTGAGAAATATCAGTACCAAACATCTGCAAAATATTCAGTATTGGAACGATACCGATGTCAACAATATTGCAACCGATTTTCAGCTCATGTCTCCTTGTCTTTTATTCCGTTGCCTGGAAAGTTCCACAATATTTTGAAACACTTATTTTTGTACTGCCAACTATATGTATTTATGTACACATACCATAATTTCTGTGGAATATTTAGTTCATCTGTCAAAAGCGTGGGGCAGAGTGAGTTTGCAGAAACATAATTGGATAGGAAATGTTGAAATTTTGAAAAACAACTAAATAAGTGGCTATGATTGATGGTTAGGCTTTTCCCAGGTGTATTTTCTATATAGGCATTGTATAAATTGTAGGCTATATGGCTCATGCGGCAGAGGCCAATTGAAGATAACTGAGAATATGATCCCTATGTTCCCCGGTGAGAGGACGATGTTTAGTTTTGTGCGTCTCAGACAGAACCATCTTTCATGCATTGGTAATGAACTACGTCGCTCCGAGTGGCTCTTCTCTCTCTGCGGAGATAATTCCTCTCTGCCCCTGCCTCCCATTGCACGCCACTTGTTTTTCCCGGCCAATTGAATTGTCATTGTCGGAGCGAGCGGTCCACTCTGGGGCGACACGCGCCCAAATGGCTTTCATCATGGAGAGAGCGGCAGCGGTGAAGAGCGCCTCTCCAAGTGCCGCGCTCTGAGACAAACCCCTGAGTACCTGTAATGGTGGTGGCAGCAGCAGCAGCGCTCTGAAAGGCTCCGAGGGCTTGTGTTTTCACTGGCTTTAAGTGACAATAAACTCTGCAGCGCAGCATCTGCTCGAAAAGGACTGCAGAAAATGGCACCTACAAAGACTCAAGAGTCATTTAAAGGGCCTGAAGCAGAATGCGTATCTATATTTCCATTGAAAAAACGGCGGGTCTTTTTATTTTTTCTGCTGCAATTAGTGATGTGTGATTTATCATCTCAAATAAAAGTTATTTTGAAGATATGCAAATTTAAAATGTAAAGTGGCCCTAAAGGATCTATAATGAGAAAATGATGAAAAAGCTGTGAATGCTGTGTAATCTTTCATTAATGACGGTTAAGGCTGTTACAGTAAGAAACGTAACATTTTCATGAGCGATATATTGCAAATGAAAATATTACTGACACCGTCCCTGTAGGGAAATTTGTCCTCTGGATTTGACCCATCCTTTAATGTGGCTGTGGCGACCTGTGGTAGGGGGGGGGCGCCCCACTGCAGGACGACAGATGTAATAGTAACTACAATACTGCGACTTCCCATAGCACACTTCTTTGCTTAAAAGTACTGTTTTACTGCTGCAACAGCTTAAGGGGGGAACTACATAGACCATGATCCTTTGCTCCATTTCTTATATCTTCATTATTTAGAATATTTTTTGCAGAAAGGAAATGAAAAGTTATAATTTCTACAATTCTGTAGAATTGCTTCTCTACAATATCACAATAACAATTCTGCTGTAAACCAAATATTGTGATATTGTGCCGAGAGATATGCATACTGGTCAACACTGTCGTTTGGTCATAGTGACTGAATAATCATGGCGTATTGTATCAGCGCTGGTGTTGGTTCTGTGCTGTGATCTAACGTCCTGAACATGGCCCTCTTACAGCCATCTTCCCTCGCAGTTTAGATGATGCTGAAATGCTAATCCGTTCCTCCGTGTCATCGTATCCCGCCCCCGCTAATGATGATGCTTTATGAGTCTCCACAGACCCCTCCTCCTCCACGCTCTCTCCCTACACCTTCCCCCTTCCCTCCCGGCCCAGTCCCAGTTATCCCTCATTAATTTCCCGTGCCGATCGGATCGACAGGCCGAAAATTCAATTTAATGACCTGCCTCTGTGCTGTGCCTAATATGATTTTACAGCCTGTTCTGGTCAGGGCCCCCCAGTCCAATTTACATAACGATCAGCCATGCCAGATAGCGTTACCCTGGCAACAGAGGAAGGGGGGAGGGAGTGGAGGAAGCAGAGGAGATTAGCGGGGCGGGTGCAGGAGAAAAAGAAAGGAGGAGAATGAAGAAGACAAGGCGGCGCGCAGAAGGTCAGACAGGGTGCTGAGATGATTCCTGACAGGACGGCAAAGGTCTCGGCGCCCCGTTCCTTCACGCTCAAAGGGGGCGGGCACTACAACAAAGGAAAGTCAAATCATCATCTGACCTAGTGACCACCTGCCAATCTGGAGCGATGCTTATAGGGTTGTTCAGGTTCTTTTAAAGCAGCTCTATGCTCTCAAAACAAACACATGTCATCTGCGCGTTCCCCCCACTGTTCCTGTTGATCAACCTCTGCCATGCAGTGAGTGAGTGAGTGACAGGACGGTTCAGCCCGTGTTTCAAAGTGTGAGGTCTGGGAAGAAGAAAACTGTTTAATTTAAAGTTGGTGTAGCTGGGTGATATTGAAAAAATAACACCTCGCTTGACACTATTCAGATGTTTTCAGTACTGGGCAAATGACACACAAACTTTTATTACTATTTATATTACATTACAAGCTTCCTTGATTTAATGTATGTTTTGTTGCCACAAACAGCTAAAAAAAAGAGGGAACTACATAGACATAGACCATGATCCTTTGCTCCATTTCAGTGTAATATGTAGACATACCATAGGCATTTTATTTGTATTATTATTGTTAGTAGAAGGATTTGTTGACAGTTTGCTTATTTGACTGGACAGTACAGCGTGAAATGAGGATGAGACTGGGGGATGAGACTGGGGAATGACATGCAGTAAATTGACGAGACTCCCACCCCACACGGCAGGCATATGTGCTGTCCACTGTACCACGAATACTGTACCAGAATATCCCTAAATATTGTACCATGAGATGCATATTGTAACAATATTGTACTGAGTGATTTGAATAATATGCTTTATAGCGCCACCTGGTGGTTTAAAATATTGCTATCTGGGCATTGAAATGTTCTACTTAATATAACATTCTTTCTTTTACCTATCAAAAAACAAGATGATTGAACACATCTCCCACCTCTCGTTACAAGCCATTATGAGATCATTAAAAAGCTATTAATTGTGCCTGAATCATGATGAAGCTCTAAGTAAAATCCTTGTGTACCCGTTCTGACCGACCCAGTCCAGAGGCATCAGCGTTCCCATGAGCCTCCTCCTCCGTCACAGTCGGATGTGTTTAAATGACTGGAATGCCACAGCGCGTAACCCCCACACACCTGCCGCGCCCCCGCTTTTATTCTCCCAATCAATTAGTTCACCTCCCACATCTCCCTCCAAGCACATTACTGTAGACTCAAACTAGGACCTGGCTTTTCTTCCTCCTTTCTGCTTGATGCATGTGCTACATGTTCTCTGGTTACTGCATGTTACCCTTTGAAAAGTTGAACATAGAGGTATTTGTTACCAGATACTTCAAACAGAGCATTGGTGGCATTCACCACTGGTAAAGAAACGGCCTGGTTTGTTCATTCTGCTGTGGATGTTGAAATTGTAAATCAGATTAAAACCAAATATAATGGTTTTTCAGTATTACTTTCTGGAATATTTCAGTCATTTTCTGACTCTTTTTGATGCAAAAGAGAAAAACTTAAAGGTTGAATGGACCATTTTTTGGCACAAATCTAAGTCTTATTTCCTCGTGGCGTGGACTGCTGATTAGTCCTGCCACGTATCAATCATAAAACGCACCTAACGCTCACCTGCAGCCGCGTGCGGTTCGTCCCCACGTTTCCGCGTGCCTAAGCGCATGGATCTATCATAATATAGTTCCCTCAGTGTACGGGGCAAAATGAAGACTGAGAAAGACAGTTCGAGCTGACGCAGAAGTGGACGGAAATCTATGGGAGACGAGAGATGCGATGCGCTCCGTTGCGCTAATAAACAAACGCACGTGTGTGTTGTATCAGTCCGCACGGGGGAGTGGCATGTGCACGGGGGAGTGGCAAGCGCACTTCCGCCTGAGTTCTCAAATCGCCGAAAAATCGTCCATTGCGCCTTTAACATAAAAATATATTTTTTACCATACTTTTCAGACTTAAAGCCACTACTTTTCCCCCACGCTTTGAACTCTGCCGCCATTACAACAGTGCGTCTAATTTGTTAGATTTTTACTGGATAATGTCAGTGGACAGTGGTCACTGTCACTGTCCAAGTGACACGTCCTGTTCTCTGTATTTTAAGCTTCAAAACGCTGTGTGTTTTAATACAATCAGACTCATATTCACTGAGAAATTAGTCTAATGAGGAAGTGAATCTAGACGCGGCGACGCACATAAACACATGTGGAGCGACATGTGATATACGACAGTTTGCAGTTTAGAACCTGCCACATTAAAATGAGACTTCCTTGGCCCGACATACCCCACGAGTCAAAAGAAAACCCTGCATCACTACCATGGACTATATACCCCATGTCACAACGTAACACTCACTTGATAAGCACAAGCTCAGGAGCAGATGAAGCAGATTTGAAGACACAGACACGGATAAATCGGCTCACACAGTCATCAAGGACAGAGGGGACGTGTTCTTTGTATGTTAAACTTTAAAATGCTGTGTGTTTTTTTTACAATCTCGTATTCACTGAGAAATTAGTATATTTAGGTCCGCTGCACCGCGGGTGCTGTTCAAAAGACAACCGCCATACATCTAGTACACTACCGAGTACTGTTTGTGTAAATATCTCATGTTACAACGTGGCTACTATGTACGACCCGTAATTTATTTTTTTCCTTGTAAATTTTGTTACATCGACTTTTGTTCAGGAGCACTGTATAGCCTGAAAAATCATTTATTGTGAAACATTGTGTTTTATTGTTGATTTAATAGTTTGTTTCACTTTTTGTGCATCACTGTTTTACTGTATCTGCAGGTTTACAGAGCTCAAAAAACTATCTGTCTGTAACTATAGTCAGCCACTGTTACTATGTGAACACGTGCACGGGGGACTAGGTGGGTCCTCTGGCTAAATAGGGACTTAGTTCTTGGAACTGTTGTGTGTGAAAACACATAACACACTTTCGTTAATCCTGATGAGCTCGTCTTTGAGTGTCATTGTAAGGCTCAGAGTCACATTTGTGACGTGGAAGGTGGAGGTCCGGAGGTCTCCATAGATCCTCATCAGACTTCAGTGCGTTTCCGCTGTCAAATCTCGTTCATTACAACTGTATGCTTACGTCAGCCTTTCAGGGCCAGCTAGATTTTGTTTATTTTCCCACGGTAACTCCCTCTGCTGCCAGAAGATGGAGTGCTAACACCAATGTTGATAAGGGAACGCCTGCTCTATAGAAAGTGTGTGGTTTTCAGTACATACAAAACTAAGTTTTAAAACACGATGCCAAAACAAATTATTTCAGTTTGATTAAAAGAAATATGTTCATGCCTCAATGTAATTGTCAAATTGTCTTCAAATAAAAACAAAGACTAAATCAAGGCCAATTTAGACTTAATAAGGAAAATACAAATCAAGGTTTTTAGTTCGGAACAGCAGAGTGGACCTGTGTGTTATTGGGATATGTTTAGTTTGTGGCAGTATTGATTATTGTGTTGTTACAATATTGCGATATCAATACTTTTATGTTTTCATATAAAAAAGACAGGCTATTGTGTTATAAATGTCAACTTTCGCGATTTGAGGCCCCAATCTAATGTTCAATGTGTTCTGTAAACATCGTTTTTAAGCAATTTGAATATTAAAATAAATGACTAGAGCTGATTAAAAAATAAAAATGGAACAAACTTATGTTGCTTACATTTGTCTGATACTTAAACCTGGATAAATGTACTTAGACATGTTTTGTCACATTTCTGTCAGATTGCCAAAACATCTTCTGATTCTTATCAGGTGCTCCAAATAATCATTTTTTTCCTTTAATATCACCCGGCCCTGATAGTGAATCTCAGACTGAAGGCGCTGCCGCTGATCAGCTTGTGGTCTGCGCGATTGCCTGCTCCTCGCATTTCTTTGTCTTTCTGAAGATGGTTTTATGAAAAAGTGAAGAGGAAATGAGCTGAGGCAGTGTCTGGGGACGACAAAGGGCGGAGTAAAGGGCGTACAGCAAGCCGTATCCATTTGTCCAAAAAGCAGGCTCTAAGTGCTCCGCGTCAGTCTGGCCGCGCAGTATCATCTTGCAGCTAATATTGTGTGGTCGATAGCAAAGATGCCACTGATAGATGGGGTGGGAGAGTTAACCTGTCTGCCCGGGGCCGCCCCACCCTCCTCGGCCCCGTAATGATGAAGCATTGCCCTCATTACAGCCTCTGCGGCCAGATGGAATTAGCATATTTCAGCCTCTAATGAAATAAGCTCTAATGGAGGGACAGAGGGAAGTGCATTTGTTTTAAGGCTGTTTCCCAATGTAGTTAAATATGGTTGCTGCAGACGGATGTAAATACTGAATGCGTAAAAGGCATCATTCTGTTACACTGTATGCCACAACCCTACAGTGTACACGGATACTTCTCTGTGGTTGAGTGGATGGCACATGTGCGCTCTGTGTCATTAGAGTCGAGAGTTTGGGTCCAGCTCCGACAATTTGCTGTTGCTTGTTTGCTCCCCCAGTTTCATCCCTATTTCACACTATACTGTCCTGTCTAATAAAGCCTACGGGCCAAAAAAGAGAGGGATTTTCATTAACAACATATTTTGCTCAAAAAGGACTGGAAAGAAGTTATTCAATTTAAACATATTAAATCCCACCTGCCACCTCATTACCCAAATATACTTATAATTTACAGTTTGATATTTCCTGGAATTTACCTGCAATCGTTTTCTGCTGCAGAAAATATGAATATTATACAGAATGAATGAATAAATACCCCTCTCATTTCATCCCTTTAGCCTTAGACATTCATGAACTGTAGCCAAAAACCATATTCCATGTTCTTTGTCATTCCTCTGCTCCTCACCAGTTACATGTAAAAGAGAAACACAAGATCCTGAATTTTACTTCACTCCACTTAAAGTTACTTCTCCTTTAGCTTCAGTCTTACGTGCCACATCTTTTGAAAGATGAAGTCGAGTTAATGGGACATTAACTGCAAATCAAGTTCTTTACATTTACTGTAAAGTGAACTTGTATATTGAAAACAGACTTAATTTTGCTTCTGAAATTGTCACTATTATCTTTTAGTCTCAACGAGTTTAATGTGACCTGAATAATCATGGTGATCCTTTAACCGAAGGCCCAAAGTCACTGGGATAGGCTCCAGTCACCCGCGACCCTGAACAGGAACAAGAGGTAGAAAATGAATGAATCCTCTAACCGACTCAGCGCTATTCAAAACCAGATGCTCATTTCAAAAAGTATTGCTATTGATAAAAATATATATCTATACACACATAGATATTTAATCCGGGATACATTTTTGGTAGACAAACGATGAACATTAGATGGGGAAGTGTTTTTGTGACAAACGGGTGGGACGAGCTGGTGTCCGCCCCCTCTGTGCCCTGAGCTAATCAACATGTTTCCTTTTCCTTTCTTGCAGACGGAGATTGCCAAACGCCTCAACGCAATCCTCGCTCAGATCATGCCATTCTTGTCTCAAGAGGTAAGGCCCGTTAACATGGACACTGTTTAAAATGAGACTAATCTGATCTAATTAGCAGCAGGTACAGTACAGCTAAGTGACTTATCAAGTGAACTATAATCAATCCTATAAAGGGTTCAGCCTGGTTTAACATCTTAACCTAGTTAGTGCACCAGTTTTCCTAAACTAGACTAAACTACTTAATTGCTTTTTAAAAGTAGCATTTCTACTCAATATTGCAATATATTTTTAACAGACAGGTTAGTACAATGACATTACACATGGTTTCATCAGAATTTAATAGTTACATTTTTATTTTGGCATTTTGAGGAAAGCTGCACAATAATAATAATGATTGTTATTTCAGTGTACTTCTAGACAGTGGTGGAAAGTAACAATACTAAAGTAAAAGTACTGCAAGTGCTTTGAGGGCCTTGAAGGTGGAACAGGGCTATATAAATACATTTGAAAAATAACAATAATTACTGATCAATAATTCACTTAACAAATAGGAAATGTTTTTAAATTTCTGTTGTCGAAAATTCCAATAAGTAATATTTTGACTTTGGTCGAATGTATCAAAATCACTACATTTAACACCAACTGTTCTCAAAATCAGGTACTTCAATTCTTAAGTTGAGTTTTGTGCTACGTTTACTTACAAACTGGCTAAAACAATGTCGGATTAGGATTAATAAAGAAAATCATGATCACACTTTTTCTTTTAACAATTACATTTCCCGTCCCACCCAAGAACCTTAGCATCATCCTGAAGTATTTATAGTAGTTTCTCGCAATATTATATATTACATACTTTTGCATATATTGTGCAGCCTCAATTTAATAGTTCTTCTACTTTTTATCATTGTGCTAAATGTTATATTAAAACACTGTCTCATTCCACATTAAGAAACACCAGAAAGAAGATCCAAACTCTCAAAAGATTATTTTAGAGTTTCAAAATGTTCTCTCTTTTCTTCATCCAGATCCTAAACAAAACACTATAAAATTCCACATTAATAAACACAGAGAAGAGAAAATCCAGTTGACGTAAAAGACTTCTCTCACACTCCATCCCACGCCTGATTGGAGTTTGAAATTGCCAATAACCCAGTAAACCATCAGCACACAGCAGGACCAGAGCACTTTTCAATCTGCGCCCAAATGTGTCCCGTCTGCGGGGGGTTTTCTCATGTGCCTTCTGTGTGTCCCCCGTACAGCACCAGCAGCAGGTGGCCCAGGCCGTGGAGCGGGCAAAGCAGGTGACCATGACCGAGCTGAATGCTATCATCGGGGTACGTGGACTTCCCAATCTGCCTCTCACTGTGTGTATACCCCCTTTTTTACTTCTTCATTTGACCCGGGCGGAGGGGGCAAACCTGCACGCTCAGGGGACCAGAGGCATGTTCAGACACCGGAGCATGCTTCATTAGGCTTACTGCTCGTAAGCTCTGGACACTCACCTGGAGTGTGGCCCCGGAGCAAGAGGGAGGGCGGTGGAGGGTGGGGGAGCAAGGCGGAGGCTGGGGGAGCAAGGCGAAGGCTGGGGGAGGCTGGGGGAGCAAGGCGGAGGCTGGGGGAGGCTGGGGGAGCTGGGGGAGCAAGGCGGAGGGCGGGTTCAGTAAGCATATACTCACATAAATCATTGTTTTGTATGTTGTTCACTGTAAACCGCAAAATTGTTAATCTAAATTCACTATTGGTAAAATTCAATGTCTAGTAGTGAAGTTGCATTACTCACAAATATGAATGATCAGATTCAATATTTGTGAGTTTACCTTTTAGCTGTTTCTATGAAAATACAATGTATTAATACAGAAAAGTCATTATCGTGGTCTAGAATCTGATAATGTCCATGTGACATCAGATTCTAGAAGGTGATGTCATACGCTCAGATGAGGAGCAAGAGACATATTTCGTTGTACGTTGTAAGGAAAATCACAAATTTTAAACCTAAATGTTAATAACGCAAAATAAAAAATAGATGGATGGATAGATGGATGAAACTACTTTCACTTAACATTTTGCCTTGTAAAGTTAACATTTTATCACCTATAATTCTAAATAAAAATCCAAAAGGTTCATATTGCTTGGGTCTGAGTCCGCTTCACTGCAGGTTTGCCCCGTCCCCCGGCTCACAATGTGTTGAGTTAATATGTGCACTGTGTAGACTTCACTGTTAATTTGTCATTTGGTTGACTAATCATTTTCCATGAGAGCTTCAGACACAGCTGTGATCACATGTTTCTAACCTTTCCATTTGGTGTTGCTCCTGCAGCTTCAGTCTGTGGTGGTCTTACCAGTAAAAAAGGGTGTTCAGATTCTTACAGAAGCACAACATCAGAAATCTCTGTTTTAAGTAGGGCTGGGCGATCTGGCCAAAATGTATACACCGACATCAGTTCTCATATTTTAATATACGATAGATATCTCTATCTTCATAGTTAAATATAGTTAAATACATGTTTCCAAGCCTAGTGCCTGCTGATTGAACTGCAGAAACATAAATCTACATAGGCTTTTTTTTAGTGATGCTTGTTCTTGATTAAATTGTAATTTAAATACACACAAAAATGTAATGTTAAATGTATGAGTAATAATAATTTAAATTAACATATAGTTCCTTTCACTTGTTATACACCAAGTACAGAGTAATGATTTACATCTAATAATAAATAAGCCTTTTCATCTCTTGTAGGGCTCATGCACTTGTGTGACAGGGTTTATATTAGAGCAGCTGGAAAGTGAAAAACTAGCACTTTAACAGCAGCACATCCAGCACAGCTTAGCTTTGTGTTAGCGCCCATGGTTAGCACTGCACCTGATGCTAATAATCCAAATTACACACAATGATTAAACTATATTGATATTTAGCCATAACTTAGTTAGTTGGCCTTAAGCTCAGATGCCACTAATTATCTGAAATAAAACTCCAAACACCAGCTATAGGAGTCTTTCAAATCAAGTAACTGATGGCAGTAGTATGAAACGCAGCATCATCTAATTCATGTGTATATGTTTTAAATGTTAAAAAGTGCTCAAAATGGCGCCTGTAAACAGGAAGCTGAAACCATTCCACCTGAACACTTTACTATACTTTGAAGGAAAAGTCTGCTGAAATCTTTAGTGAATGTTTTCAGACTCCTATGATTTGATCTAGACTTAGATTATCCGGCTTGTGTGCGCCTTGCTTTTGCTCAAGCTTTTTTTTATTTTTGCACGAAAACCTCTCCCTAAATGGGAGCGATCAGATCAGTGTTTCTCACATTTCACTTTGGCTGCACTTTAATTAGATAAAGCTGCAGGCTAAAGAGGCTTGGCCCGGCGCGGGGCAGATAACAGGGTTTAGGCTGGTCAGCTTAGGACAGCCCTGAGACGGCTGCACTAGTGGAACTCAACCAAGGCTTTCCAAAGCACCCGCAAGTGAATGCAAAAACACTGTGTAAAACAGGGGTGAGCAACCCGGCGATCGCAATCTACCGGTCGATCCCGGAGCCCTGCCTGTCCTAATACAGTGGCCTCTCACTCCCCTCTGTCCCCTCTGACCCTTCTCACTCACCTTGTTCTCATCGGGCAAAGCAAAAAAATGTCTGTTTGCTGTAACCCGCCGTAAAGCGCCATGTTGAATAGTTTTGTATCACTGGAACTCGAAATATTTTAAAGCCAAATGTCGCAAAAAACAAGCGCGAAATGAAACTTAACACGAACGGAGAACGTCTCATTGACTGTTGAAGCCCGACGCCTGGCGGTCACTGCGAGTCACTGGCAGAATCAAAAAATGGCAACAACATGTGTGTGTTCAGTGTGTCTGTGACAGATCGGTCGAAGCGAGGAAAAAGAGTGAGAATTAAGAATAAGTTGATGGTTTTAAGACAGACTGATACGTGGCGTGATGTGCTAGTGGACATGATAGGTGAAAAAGAGGAGATTGATCGCTATTCTGTGAGTGCAAGCGCGAGCGAGCGAGAGAGGAGGAGGATCACAAAAGGAGATGAGAGTGGAGGAGGTTCATGGAGCAGGAAGAGAGAGAGGAGGAGGATCATGGAGCAGGATGAGAGAGAGGAGCAGGAGGAGAGAGAGGAGGATGATCATGGAGCAGGAGGAGAGAGAGGAGGATGATCATGGAGCAGGAGGAGAGAGAGAAGGAGGATCACGGAGCAGGAGGAGAGAGAGGAGCAGGAGGAGAGGGAGGAGGATCACAGAGCAGGAGGAGAGAGAGGAGCAGGAGGAGAGAGAGGAGCAGGAGGAGAGAGAGGAGGATGATCATGGAGCAGGAGGAGAGAGAAGAGCAGGAGGAGAGAGAGGAGCAGGAGGAGAGAGAGGAGCAGGAGGAGAGAGAGGAGGAGGAGGATCCTGGAGCAGGAGGAGAGAGAGGAGGAGGATCATGGAGCAGGAGGAGAGAGAGGAGGAGGATCATGGAGGAGAGAGAGAGGAGGATCCTGGAGCAGGAGGAGAGAGAGGAGGAGGATCCTGGAGCAGGAGGAGAGAGAGGAGGAGGAGGATCAGGGAGCAGGAGGAGAGAGAGGAGCAGGAGGAGAGAGAGGAGGAGGATCATGGAGCAGGAGGAGAGAGAGGAGGAAGATCCTGGAGCAGGAGGAGAGAGAGGAGGAGGAGGATCAGGGAGCAGGAGGAGAGAGAGGAGGAGGAGGATCAGGGAGCAGGAGGAGAGAGAGGAGCAGGAGGAGAGAGAGGAGCAGGAGGAGAGAGAGGAGCAGGAGGAGAGTGAGGAGGAGGATCCTGGAGCAGGAGGAGAGAGAGGAGGAGGAGGATCAGGGAGCAGGAGGAGAGAGAGGAGCAGGAGGAGAGAGGAGCAGGAGGAGAGAGAGGAGGAGGATCATGGAGCAGGAGGAGAGAGAGGAGGAGGATCATGGAGCAGGAGGAGAGAGAGGAGGAGGATCATGGAGCAGGAGGAGAGAGAGGAGGAGGATCATGGAGCAGGAGGAGAGAGAGGAGGAGGATCATGGAGCAGGAGGAGAGAGAGGAGGAGGATCATGGAGCAGGAGGAGAGAGAGGAGGAGGATCATGGAGCAGGAGGAGAGAGGAAAATCACAGGATCATTGTATTTTTCTGACAGACATTGCGATTTCTATTAGATTTGCAAATTCAATTTTAATATGATTTTCTTCAGAGTCTACAAGCGTTACGTTTGAGAGAAGACTAATATGAACTGCAAAAAGTCTCTTAAACATGTTTGTAGAGGTTTAAGTTACAGGGTGAGCAGATTTTTCAACATATCAATACTCAAATTCAATATTTAGCACAGAAAATTATTTAATTATTACAGTCTTTTCTGATTTGAATTGCAGTGATTCATCATAATGCCCAATTAAAGTGAATTCATAAATAATAAAGTTTGAAAGTGTGACGAAAGTGCCCCCACTGGTGGTGCCGTGGTCTAGGGCTGGGTATTGCAGAGTACCTCACAATACGATACCAATCCTGATGCAGGGAACTTGATGCGGTACACGTCTTGATTCATGGATATCTGTTAAAACCGGTGTTAAAAGTTGACTAAAATTTTGCTTTGATTAAGAGGAATAACAAGATGCATTAGAATTTCATGTTCACTCGGCCCTCAATATCAGAATACCACTGTCTTATGATGAAGTCACACTTTCAGCTCAGACTCAGCCTTGATGCAGCGTCTGTAGGTTCAGAAGTGTAGAATGTGGCAATTTATAATGACTTTATGTTGTTTAAAAGTATCACAATACGCATCACTGTACCGATACACGTATTGCCAATAAGTTTGTCACGACATATCACGATATCGATATATTGTTAGTGTTTTATTACCGTGGGTACAGTGTTGTGGGTTCGGTTCCAGCCCATGACCATTTGTCCATCCCCTCTCCCCCTTTCCCACAACTGTCCTGTTCTGAAATAAAAAGTGTGATTAAAATTGTGGGCAATATTTAAAAAAAATATATATATAATTTTTTGTCATTTTTAATCCCTCTGAGAAAAAAATAATCACATTGCAGCTAATTAGCTAGCTGTGTTTCAAAGTTAATGCCAACTTTTATCAAAAGATATAATTTCGAATAAACAACGAATTAAATTATTGTAGTATTCATTATGCTCCAAAATGAGCATTAGCGTTTATTGAGACCGACTCCTCCCACAGAAGCGCCGTTGCAGTGTTCACCTCATTTGTAACGGCTTGAACATGTGGTCAGTGTGTGTGATGTGTCTGGTTTAATTTGAGCAAAAACCCCATGGAAAGAGAATCAGACATTAGATGCCAACACAGAGCCAAAAATAAATGTGCCTGTAAATGTTTAGATTAAATCATTCTTTTTGCCCCAAAACAACAATTTTGATATACATTGCCCAATGCCCACCTCTACTTAAGAACTGAGTTGGTCAAGAATATGAGAAAAGGATAAGGCCGCCTGTTTTTCTTCAGTTCTTTTCTCTCTAATAGCATTCTGCCTGAAGTGTTTTCCACCTGCTTTTATTTAAAACCAGAGAGCAGCTTCTGTAATAGCCGGTTGGGCTCAGATGGATAAGTGACCCTTTCAATTAGCTGAGGTTAGTGCGCGGTTTGCCAGCCCCAGCTCCGAGGTCACGCTAACGAGGGGCGGATATCAAAATTCGATTAGAGCAAACGAGCCACAGGAACACAGCGCTTTCCACGGTAATTACAGCGCTTTTGAAAGTCCGCTGGTAGAGGCCGTATCGGGGGCCGATCTGTTCCGGATGTGTCCCCACTCATCGATCTCCGTGTCCCAGCTGAAAAGAGCACAACGGAGAAGGCATGTCGCTGAGGGCGGAGGTGGGCTCGAATGGACCTCTGATGCACAAAGACATGTTTATCATGGCATCTCTCTCATATCGAGCCCTGATGCATATTATCAGAAGTCTGACTAGCTCATGCAGGGGGAGAAAAGGAATAGATAAGAGAACCTTCATTTGTCCCACAATGGGGAAATGCCAGTGTTGCAACACACAGTTCATGATCTGCTGGAGAATAGAAACATACAATAACCAAAAATCAAGATAATATAACCAAGACTTAAATCTGACTGTGCAGCTTGAGCAAAAATAGAATGATACAATGCTGTTATGTACAATAAGTGACTGTGATCTTATGAACAGTTTATATCTATGAACTACAGACTCACTTTGAAATGGTACCTCTAATTATAAGCTTTGTTTGGGATTCACCCGCAGTCCTGCCTTAAACCACACGTTGGCAACAGCACAGTCCTGACCGTACTTCCCTTTTCTAAACGTTTCAAACGTTGAGTGAGCGGCTTTGTGTACATGTGCCAGGCAGTGATGGGTTACAGGAGGTCAGTCGTGTAGGGTTGTGCAGATAACAGCACGCAGGAATTATGTCGGATCTCTTTATGACCATTTTTTTCATAAGGCAGATGTAGGGGTGGGCAATATTTATACAAATATATTATTATGAAGGAGTTCATTTGCAAAAACTCAAAAACTGGTTTGTCCAAAAACTGGTTTGTCCAAAAACTGGTTTGTCCATATAGGAAATTTGTCAACTTTTTTTTTTTTTTTTAATAGGCATAATTACTGAGGGGATTTTTTTTTCAAGAATGGATGGAATTAGTACTGCACTAAAATAGATTCTGCATTTGAAAACACTGCTAGACTTTGACTCGTTTCCTATGACACTTTAAATTTGAAATGCCCCATTCCACTTTTATATGATCCATACATTTTGGTTGTATTTGACTTTCTCCTGCAGCTGAAAGATGCATTGGGGTCGTGGTGGATTAACAGTGCACTGAAGAGTTTCTTGTTGTGTAATAATCCTAATGAATGTTTTTGTTGACTGTGCGTTTGTTTCTCTCTTTCTCCCTCTCAAACAGCAGCAGCCTCCCCATAGTGTGTATCCAGCCTTCATGGTCAGTCCCACTGCTGGAGTGTGCACTTTTCACTAATAGCCTGAATTGGTTGTCGTGTTTTGAAATTTGGATTAAAGTATTAACCTGTTAAAGCTTGACACGGAGGGTAAATGGGAAAAACTTAGAGATACTGATTTTAAACTTCTCCTGTAGTTTACTCACTTTTCTAAAATCACAATTACACATATTTAGGACTCCCAAATCTATAAAATAATGCTAGGTTTAAATTTCAAGCTTCACTTTGTTAATATTGGATACAAATAATGTATAGATGAGATGTTTTTGTTTTAGATATTTTTTTAGCATTTGAGTAAACTAGAAAAGTGGCATCAAAACTGTAATTGCGCTTTGGAATAAATCTTGTAAAATTTGGTGTGTGTAGGTGCTAGGACAGATATTATGCATCGTTATCAGCCTTTAAACACGCGCTGGAGTATTATTTAGTTCAACGTTCCATGGTTTGGAACAAAAAATATATGTTAGGCTACCCCAAATAAATTGTCTGTTTGCTGTAACCCGAGCCAACATTTTTGTGGGTCGGACGGTAGGCAAATTATTTTTCTTTTTTTACTTTGAAGGCAAAAAAAAAGATCAACATTTTGCAATTTTTTGACTCGGAGTGACCGCCAGGTCAATGATAAAAAATGTCTCGCTCAACCCGAGATTTGCATGCAGGGCAGTGGGCATCAAGTGCTTGAGGGGCACCAACCTGACCAGGAATAGATAGAATGTCATAATTTGTGCAGCAGTTGCACTGTTATTTTCCCATTAAACAGTGAGCCTACAGTAGGCATTCTGTCTGTCTTTAGTTCTTTATCAATTCAAACCAGGACTCAATTGTCACCTCTCTCTCCATAGCAAGTCTGTGCAGGGGCAGCTACAAGCTAAAGTTGAAACGGATGCAGACAAATCAGAGGCCCAGCTGGGAATAGTTCTGATCAACATACGTAGCCTACGAACCACAAAGAGCAAAACAGTCTTTAGATGATGAAAATCGTGTAGCTTTCATGCAGTGCGCAAAGTCAAAATGGTTCATCTTCTTCTAAATGTCTAAATCCTGTTGTAATAAATGCTACACAAAGCGTCAATAGTTTGCAGCCTGTAGTGTTTATAGAGGCTCGATCTGTTCTGCAGAATAGCAGGAGAAGGGCTTCAGGTAACGCTGGAGTAGGGGCGGAGCAGGGGCGGAGCAGAGACCTTTAGGGACTTTAGGGGCCCTCATAAGTAAAGTAAAGAGTTGCATATAATATTACATCCAAAAATTGTTGTTGTTGAGGGCCCGAGATCCCACTAAGCATTTTGATTTGTGCAATATTTCCGAAACTTTATTTACAAAAAAAATCTCTTTAAGGTTGTATTACAGACATTTTTTACACGTTTGAAGTGGATTGGGGGCATGGACGCATCACTGAGCATTTCTGTCTGGTCTTAAAAGGAAAGTATTTAGTCTAACAGCATGCTGCATAATAGTCTTAACAGCATGCTGCATCAGACATTTATCTGAAACTGATTTAACTGTTGGGCCACTGTGTGGTGTCTGCGTCTAAATTATGAAGCGTTTAATTCTCCATGAAATGGGTTTGCTGTTAGCCTGCTATTAGATTTATTGTGACTGTAAACTCTGTTCTGGGCTCTGAAAGTTGTGAGAAGCAAATGTGCTGAAAGTGAGCGATAATCATTTTAAAGTATTATTGCTTTAACTTATCTAGTTTTGTTTTTTTATGTCTTTAGACGATACAAATCCGGTACAGCGCCTTTAAGCATGTTCAAATTAGTGGTCCTTCTGCTCATTCAAAGAATATGGAATTGTTTGCTTTAATTTTGGAAAACATCCACGTTAAGAGGGCATTATATTACCTTAAGAATTGCAATTTAATTTTGACGGCGATGAATCCAGCCGTCCTGGCGCGTCGTCTCGCTCATCACATGATCGCATTAGCACAATCCTGCTTGTTGACTCCCTGGAAGCTCGCACATCGCTCCAGTCTGTGTCTGTGAGCGTAACGTGATCACGGGCAGACTGATGAAGCCGCTGCCAGCTGCTCGGGCGCTTGTTCCACCTGACAGTGTGCTCCAGCCTCGCCTAGTTAGCTTTAATTGCCTTTTTCCTGCCGAGCTTGCCTGCGCTGTGGCTGCATTTACACACAATGAGGGGAGATAAGAGCGAAAGGAAGCCGGCTCTTTACCCATGAATATTGAATTGGAAGCAATTTATTTTGTGCCATTTCTTCCTCCCGGTAGCATTTGCGTCCCCCTTCCTCCTCCTCCTCCTCACAGCGTTAATGAGGCTGCTTGATAATGATCCGTGCGTGCTCAGTGGGGACGTCCCTGCCTAAGCGCCGTACTCGCTCGCTTCCTCACTCTCTCGTTATGTCCTCGGTCTTCTTGCGTTAGTTTATCCCCCTCCTTTTTGCCCAAACATGCAGCTAACGGCAGAAATGCTAATGCTATTCTCAGGGTCCGTCGTGATGTAATGAACTGGCTAATGCCCAGCCGCTGTTGTATTTATGTGAGCCCAAAGGCATATTTTAAAATTGTGGAACAAACAGGGCAGCATTTGTTAAGACGTGCAAACAGGCTGTAAACAAAGCATACTGCACTCAATGCATTTAGCAGTGAATCAGGCAGATTCACTGATACAGATAGAGTGCTTTAAAGAACAGGAAAATATGCAGTAAAATCACAATACAAACAGATAAAAACATCAATGATCATTATAAATTTGACTTTAATTATTTTACTCAAATCTCAGCTCACAAATGCCCCATCACTGCATGATTTTCCATTAAACTAAGTAATTATATTATCATTGCTCCACCATGTGGTTCTGCACAATACTGTATTTTCCGGACTATAAGTGGTACCGGAGTATAAATCGCACGGATTATAAGTCGTACCAACCAAAAAAATGCATAAGACAACAAACTGTGGCAAGTGTCTTGTATGTTAACGTAACATATTAGCAGTTATTCAGATAATTATAGCATAAAGAACATGCTAACAAGTTTACCAAAGCATCAGTATTACTCCAAATCACTAAATCCTCGGTGTCACTTCTAAACAACTCTGCAAACTCGGAAGTAGAGGAAGTGCAGATTCTTCTTCTGCGTTGCTTATAGCCTAGAGCGCCCTCTTGTGGTTGTCAGTGTGAAAATAATCAACATGTGACATGCGGTTGCCAGTGTGAAAATAACAAAATAATAAGTCGCACTGAACTGAAACTGAAAAAAGTGCGACTTTTAGTCCGGAAAATAGTATTGTTAAACATTACACTGCATCGGCTCATGAGACTTGGAATCGGAATCAAACAGTGAGACACCCTAGTATCCATGTGTTTCAGAATGACACATATCAGCACTGTTGCCATATCAATTAACAATTTAAAACAAAATATATTATTTTAGTTGAATGTCCTCATAACAGCAACAGCAGGAAGATGAAACCTAATAATAAACATGACGTATTTGTGTCCCTGGTTATCAATTTAACATAAATATATTTTACTGAGAGCATGTGTTGTGAATGTACTCAGTAAGAGCGTCCTCTTGCTTTATCTGCTGTCCATTAAACAGACATATTCTATATTATTTGTAAGATTCTGTTTGTGAAGTGGCTTTTGTGAAATCTGATTTAAGTCTTAGTCTTGTTTGTTGAGCCTGTATTGAATGAAGGCCTGAGCTCAATGTTTGTGCGCAAGTGTGTGTGTGTGCGTGTGCGTGCATGTGCGTGCGAGCGTGTGCGCGTGTGTGTGTGCGCGAGTGCTTGCGCGTGTGTGTGTGTGTGTGTGTGTGCGCGCAAGTGCATGCGTGCGTGTGTGTGTGTGTGCGTATGCGTGTGTGCGAGTGCATGCGTGTGTGTGTGTGTGTGCGTATGCGTGTGTGCGAGTGCATGCGTGTGTTTGTGTGTGTGTGTGCGTATGCATGCGTGTGTGCGAGTGCATGCGTGTGTTTTTGTGTGTGTGTGTGTGTGTGTGTGTGTGTGTGTGTGTGCGCGAGTGCATGCGCGCGTATGCGTGTGTGCGAGTGCATGCGTGTGTGTGTGTGTGTGTGTGTGTGTGCGCGAGTAGTGTGCGCGAGTAGTGTGCGCGAGTAGTGTGCGCGAGTGCACGCGGAGCAGTAACCAGATTTGTTCCTGTTTGGAGAGCCAGTTGATGGATGTGCTAAGTGTTATTTAACCTTGTTTCTGAGCACTTGCTTCCCTCTGGTCTGAGTGGCCCTTTAACTGTTGTCTATCTGCTCTGACAGCTCAGCACAGGCGGCTGTGTGTGCTCGGTTTGTGTGCTAAACAGCAGCTCTTTAAAGAGGAAGGGTAGACGTGGCGTTGTGGTCTGCTGATGTCAAAGCGTAAAGTTTGAAGTGAATGCCTGATTCACAGTTACTCAAGTACAGCCATTTAGGAGAAAAGTGTATTCATAATAAACACAAGTGACAGCTCTGACATGCCTCACAGTTCAAAGTTGGACAACTTCAGCAACTTCAGCAAAAACATGTCACCTCACCTTTTCCACAATTCCAACGCATGTTTTGGATGGGGTGCACGGTGGCAAAGGCGGTTAGCGCTCTTGCCTCCCAAGAAGGAGATCGTGGGTTCGATTCCCGGACCAGACCAACATGATCTCTGGTCTGCATGTTCTCCCCGTGTTACCGTGGGTTCTCTCCGGCTTCCTCCCACCGTCCAAAGACATGCATGTGTTAGGCAAAAATTGGTGACTCTAAATTGGCCCTAGTGAATGAATGTGAGCGTGAACTCTGTAATGTCTATGTCTCTGTGTTGGCCCTGTGACAAGTTGGCCACTGTCCAGGGTGTACCCCGCCTAAGGCCCGAAGTCACTGGGATAGGCTTCAGTCACCCGCGACCCCGAAAGGGAACAAGCGGTAGAAAATGGATGGATGGATGTTTTGGATCATACAGTTTAAAGCGCTACAGCAACATGTGATGTAGGCAAAGCTGCAAACCTACTTATATTCAAAAGCTACAGCTCACATCAAAGATGTCAAAGCTGCGCCTACAAGGCTGTGTGTCTCCTCACCATTTAGACACCAAACTGTTTAATTTTGCTTACAAATGTTCAGATGCAGTATGTTTTAAATTAAAACTATGCAAATGTTT
Organism: Eucyclogobius newberryi; assembly: GCF_026437365.1. Classification (NCBI taxonomy): domain Eukaryota; kingdom Metazoa; phylum Chordata; class Actinopteri; order Gobiiformes; family Gobiidae; genus Eucyclogobius; species Eucyclogobius newberryi. The sequence continues at coordinate 38,429,915 of NW_027316167.1, forward strand.
ACAGAGGGACGGTTCTTTTCATAGAGAAAAAACAAGCAAAACAAACATGCATTAATTAGGCTACGTAATGTCCAAGTTTTGAAAATGTCCCACTGCCTGTGTAAACTGCTCCTCTACTTTAACTAATAAACTCGCCCTAGTCATGAAACATTCCTTGAGGTTCTGGTGCAATGCACATTGTTTATGATGTTGTGTTTTTAGAACTTATTTTGAAAGGGCATTGTAAGTTTATTTTGACACTACGTGCCTCTTTGGTATGTTTCCTGCAGAAAACCCTGGAGATACTTTATTGATGCTCCAAACTAAGTTAAGCAAAGCGTAGCACAATTACACCCGTTGGTGTAAACCCGTTGGACATGCGTTGGACACCCGTTGGACACCCGTTGGACACCCGTTGGAGACCCGTTGGAGACCCGTTGGACACCCGTTGGACACGCGTTGGACGTGCGTTGGACGTGCGTTGGACGCGCGTTGGACGTGCGTTGGACGCGCGTTGGACGTGCGTTGGACGCGCGTTGGACGCGCGTTGGACGTGCGTTGGACGTGCGTTGGACGTGCGTTGGACGTGCGTTGGACATGCGTTGGAGTAGATTGTCCAACAGAGTAACGTTACCGGCTGCGCGTACACACTGTTAACGCTTTTGTGTAGATTAGGTGAAGACTAAAGCTTAGTCTAGCATCTTTACAGGTATATCTCTTAAATACAATCCCTTTAAATGCCCAGTGACAAATTAATTAAAAATATTATCGATACAATTTGATGATTGGCAAATTTCAAATTTTGATGGCATCAATTATCAAGTCTTTTCTAGTCTCAAAATGTGTTTAAAATGAAACTTGTTACGATGACACAAAAGTTGACCTACACTGCTGTGTCTGTGTGGGCTCCTGCAGCAGGGCCTTCTATACTCTGTGTACTCCGTGTACTCCGTGCTACACTGAGCTAACTGATGTTGCAGCCTGCAGTAGACCAGGGCTAATCTCTGAAGCTCTTCCCAGCCGACCCACTTGTCCTCCTCTTTTGTGTGGTGTTTCCAGCAGCAGCAGCTCCAGGCCCAGCATCTGTCCCACGCTGCCCATGGTCCCCCTGTGCAGATGCCCCCTCACCCTTCCGGACTGCAGCCCCCCGGCCTGCCTCCTGTGAGCGGCGCTGGCTCCGGCCTCCTGGCCTTGGGCGCTCTGGGCAGCCAAGCCCACTTGCCTGTGAAGGACGAGAAGAACCACCACGACCTGGAGCACAGAGGTGAGCACAGAGGTGAGCACAGAGGTGGGCACAGAGGTGGGCACAGAGGTGGGCACAGAGGCGGGCACAGAGGCGGGCACAGAGGCGGGCACAGAGGCGGGCACAGAGGCGGGCACAGAGGCGGGCACAGAGGCGGGCACAGAGGCGGGCACAGAGGCGGGCTGAGTGTGTGCCAGCTGTCGACAAGCTGAGCCAGAGGAACCATGTGCTCTGCCAACAAGTGAGGTCTGACTCAGATCACCCGGGTTTCATGGGTTTAAAACATGATTCATTGCTTCACAATGGAAATACTGCACGTGCAGTAAAAAGGCAGAATAACTCACAATTTACACCCAAATCTCAAGATAACTCACTCACTCCTTTCTGTGGTTGAGAGTATAAATCCTAAAATAATTGGTCAACCAATGAAAATGTTTGTCAATCAAGACACCACCGAAAAATGTTGAGCTTCAATGGTAATAATGATTTGTAAACATGTGAACGCGTACCTGCAGGTGAGCGCGTACCTGCAGGTGAGCGCGTACCTGCAGGTGAGCGCGTACCTGCAGGTGAGCGCGTACCTGCAGGTGAGCGCGTACCTGCTAATGAGTTGATCCTCAGACTAACGGATGTTCTTCCTCTCTCTCTCCCTCTCTCTGCTGTCTCCTCATCGTTTCACTCTCCTCTGATGCAAACCCTGCAGAACGCGAGTCCAGTACGGTACGTCCACACACTTCTCTTTCTCTCAGTCTTTATATCAGAACGCTTTGGAACTTTCTTAATTAACACAATTTGAATCCTAAAAATCTAAATCCTACCATAATATTTTGTACATCTCTGTTATGCACTAATGAAGCCAAGTCTATAACATAGAAGTTAGCAACAATGGAAATGTGTTTGTTGAGCATTTATATTTTCTGTTCCTCTGCAATTTGCCATCTTTTTGAGACTGTGTTCATGTCAAATCGCTTTCTGGGGTGTAACTCCTTACCTAAAGTATTCTGGGAGCCAAAGCGAGTCATACCGTAAAAGTCCCCTCCAAAACTAACCAGTGGAAACAAGCCAAATCTCTCTTTCCCTACCTCTCTTCTCTTTCTCTCTTTCTTCTCTCCCCTTTATCCTTTCTCTCCCCTCTGTCCTGGTTGGTTGTGTGCAGATCAGGTGTACTTTACATAGGCCTAATCCACCGCTCCCATAAAAATTCATGCTGTCTGTTCATCGATGTCTGAACACACAGGTTTTTGTCCTCCAGGGAGAGTGTAGGCAGACTCAAATCAAATAATGAAGTCTAGCCAAATAAGCCAGTGCCATCTAATCCAGGTGGAAAATGACCCCGAGCGCCGGACAGGGATTAGCTTGCCGCTTGCCGCCTCTAATTTCAGCACAATTAAAAACGACTTTGACTTTCATTCCTCTTTGCCGTCATGGATTCTTTTTTATTTTCCTTATCTGCCACTGCTCACAGTCTCACTCGCTCGCTCATGTTCTCGTGTGCCTTTATTGGCTCGTCCGGCCGCGGTGTCACGCCTGACCGGGTCTGGCTCGGCGGCACAGATTTGAGTTGAGCATCCAGCCTGAAAAAGTCCACTCATGTCTGAAAGCAATCCAGACTCCTCGGCATCTGCCATCTGCTGACGAGGAGAGGTGGCCAGTGTACGCGCTTACCTGATCCCCCTCTCTCCCTCGCGGTCCCAGGTCATCTGATACGGGCCGCGCTGGTCAGAGCGGGCTGTAGAGGTCGGATAGTCACACAGTTTGTTTACAGGAAGCCACGCAATTTCAATGGAAAGGAAATGGAACAACTCTATACTTGGGCTGAATGAATTTGGAAATATAATCGCTAACTGTGATTTATATGACAGATAATGTTATTGAGAAACTAGATTTAAAACAATTTTTTTTAAACTGAATCCTCAACCAGGACCATTAACACCTGTGAGAAATCTGAACTGCTAAACTAATCCAAGAATCCCATGCATTTAAGAACATGTGTGTGAGGTCTAAACTACAAGAATAGAAGCTTTTAACACCCAGGCAGGATATTCCTTTTTATTCAGACATGAAATATTATTACAGTCAAGTTTCCTTCTGCGACTATACAAATGTGATTGAATGCATTTTGCTTTTCCATTTTATTTCAGCGAGTCTGAACCAAATTTATGATGTTGTCATGAGTACAATTAGTTTAGCCACTGACCGTTCAGATGTCTTTAACATGTAAAGTCACTGTCCGCTGCCTGATCTCGAAGTATTCAGTCATTTTAATGTTGCGTACAGAGCCAATTGGCAAGCAATTTTATCAACCGCAAACCAGGAAGTAACACTTGTGCTTGCTAACTAGTAGCTGTCAGTAACCATTCATTGCACTTATCTGACCAACTGTAAATTGTATATTTATTCAGACCACGTCTATTTTATTTTAATTGTAAATTCAAAATTTCATGCATGCCCTATTTGACATATTTTGCTGCTATTATTATTCATTGTTGTATGTTGCACCTTAATGCCAAAGCAAGTTCTAGTTTGAATTCTGTTCTCAGACAATGGCAATAAACCCCTTTATGATTATGGTTACATGACGCTGACACACCACTTTGCATCCTGAAGGTTGGGAAATGTGTTACTAAACAGTTGCGCTGACCGGTGGTTGAGCGGTTAAATCTCTTGGCCCAGACTGTTCGGCCGGCCCATTTCACGCTACGCCAGTCTAATACCAGTTACGAGCCAAAAACGTATATAAACTAAGTAAAATGTCATTGCAGTAAAGAATCTGGATGCATCAGGAAAGTGAGGAATGACTAGGACACTACTAAGAGTTAATAATGACTACCAGATAGTTAAAAATTGGGCACTGCGTCTCTAAATCTTGAAAAAGCAGAGTGTATTGAGAAATTAAGTAATAATTTCCAGTCCAATTAACTTAAATGTGACCTAAAAATGTGGCCTAATATTTGACAGTTCAAATATATTTCAAATTTGACTTTGCACATTCCCTTACAGAAGACTCTTACCTCACGCCGAGCCTCTAACTCAAAAATGTGTGTGGTTTGACTTCCTTTCAAGCAGCAGAACTAATGTCCGTTTTGAGGCGAGTGGAAGTGGCCAAAAGCTGCTGCGTTGGCCAGAGCCATGGGGAAAGTCGGTGAGAGGACACACTAGCTGTGCCTACTGATTATGTTTACAGCTGACTGTTTAAACCAAAACTCTTTTTTTTTCTTTTTAAGTCACCACTTTGTAGCTTTTGCCAGCACCATGTTTTAGCTTCTGCACGATCTACTTGACATTCTGTCCATCTCGCTCCAGTTAATGTCCAGGGGCAGTTATGCTCTGTGGCCTGCTCACGTGCTCTGGTTCTGCACACGCTGGAGCTCCTCTCTCTACATGCTGAGCCGTTTATAGGCCTTCTCACTGCTTCCTCCTTTCACTTCTTCTAATGGGCTTTGGTGAACTCCGGTCAGGTCGTTTGTAGTCTTTCATTATAACCCCAAAGCTAGACTTGTTTTGTTAAAGGTGCACTATGTAACTTTTGTATTTTCAGCCATTAAAATACCTGTTAAGTAGGTCAATGCGCTACTTAACATAACATTCCAGGCATTCATGACATCACCATGGAGAAGCGCAGGTTGTTATCCGACCAGAAAGTTTACATAGTGCACCTTTTAAAGAACTCACTGTGTTGGGAATTTGCACCATCAGTGCATAAAAATGACCACAATCATCTAAATTTACTTTTTTGAGCTTATAACCATGTTGTAACCATGTTGTAACATTATTCCCCTCATCAAACTCAAATCCTAATAAGGGAACGCCTGACTGAAAGTCATATGTGGTTTTCAGTACGTTATATTGAAATTTGAAAATGAGGGATGCCAAGGTAAAGGTACTAGAGCAGGGGTGCCCAATACGTCGATCGAGGCAGTCGGGTCGATCGCGCCGAAAAGCGCCGAAGCACACTGGAAAGCTCCGGAAACGCCACACGGAGGTCAGTCAGCATGAGTAGTTTTATCTTAGGCAAAACAAGACTGGAGCGCAAAGCAGTCGCTCAGTGCGGCTCGCAAAGTGGAGCCACTGAACACACAAGCAACGCACAAGCTCAAAGGAGGAGAGGGAGGGAAAGAGAGAAGAGGAGACATGTAGTTCCAGAGCGTAATCTTACCTGTAAATGCTTTTTTATTCTTCACAAATCTGTTTGCTGTTGGCCTGAGCCAAAGCAAAGTGACTTTCTCAAAGTTTCAAGCCCCTCCCCCGAGCATTACTATGGAGATATCTCACTAATAAATGATAAAAGAGCTACAATGAGGGGCCAATAAGCGTACATTTATATTATTTAATCCATTTGTGGCCATTTTATTTTTAAATTAATACGCTGTATTAAAGAGGAAGTTATTTAAAAAAAAAAAAATGTTGGCAGCGACAGCATGAAGCCAAATAAATTACACATCAATAAAACACACACTTTGCTTCGCTAACATATCTGGGGTGCGGAGTTTATACGCTCACCGTATTTATAGTCGCGGCGGAGAGTAGGGGGGCACGAAGTATTTTCTTCTTCCTAGGGGAGGCTTATCAGAAAATATTTGAGAAGCACTGCTATAGCCTTATTATGGATAAACAAAAAATAAAAACTTGTTTGATACTGACAATAAAAATAATACTAAATTATACAATAATTCAGATCTATAGGTAGATCTTCGGGCTTTGTCGAAATATAAAAGTAGCTCGTGACCCAACAACTTGTGGGGCCCTCTGTACTAGAGCATGTTTAAAGGACAAGAACAATACAAAATATAGCCGCAAGCGGCAATGATCGGCCGCCGCCACACCGCAAGAGGAGGGGGCGCTAACGCGCCCCAATTGTCCTTTTATTACGCCTACTGCTGAATCTGTGACGCTGTCACATCTTCTCCCCTTTGTTTTACCATCAAAAAGCAATTTTATTTTGAATTCTTGGCAAAATGTGCGGCTTTGCCGCACAGACACCGTGACTCTTTGAATAAAAATGTGGATAACTTTTGATGGTCCACCCCTGAAGATGAGTCTCACCAAATTTCAGGTTAATATGTCTAACGCCCTAAGAGGAGTTTGTGAAAGTCTAAAGTGTAAACATGTTCTGGCGATTTCCCCATTGGAATAACATGGAAGGTTTCGGTCATCGTTACGGCAAAGCCATAACAATTATGACATGGGTCTCATTGACTTTTTTGATGGGGATGCTAAAATTGAGTTGTGTGTAAATTTCATATAATTTCGCAAAACTAAATATTTAACCTCCATATAAAAACTGTAGGGGGCGCTGTGGCTCCAAATTAATTTATTTCACTTCAAGTAGGTTTAGGGCAAAGAGTTTAACAACTGATTCTAATTTGACGCAATTCGGACTTTATCTGCGCAAACGGCAGAAATGTTAAATTTGGGAGATTTCTGAAATTCTTGCTACAGTTTGCGGCTTCGCCGCACAGAGACCGTGACAGGTATCAATGTAATTTGGATAACTTTTGATGTCCCACTCCTCAGTAGCATTTTCACCAAATTTCAGCTTTTTAGGGCCAACGCCCTGGGAGGAGTTCGTAAAAGTACGACGTTTGGAAAAACTCCGAAGTCATGTTTAGCCATTTTTGAAGCAATATGGCCGACATTTGGTTGGCCGGACGGCGTTGCCGTAATAATATTTTTTACTTCTCTTGTCACCATCTACCTCTGCGCCAAATTTCATGATTCTACGATCAGATTTTTTTTGGGTCATTTCCCATCTCTCAATGCATTTTTGGTACATTTGGGGGCGCTGACGCGCCAATTTTTTTTATTTTAGAAAAGGGAAATAGCCAGAATGTAGAGAGGCACGATTTTTAGAGGTGTGCAAATTTTTGTGACTTTTCGTCAATGTTCACTGGGTGAAAAATAGGGGGGTTGGTCCCGAGAAGAAAGAAAGAAGAAAGAATAATATTCCGATGCGAAAACAATATTTCCCATTTTCCAAATATCATAAACTATACATTTTCGGAAAGCGCTCGCGCTTTCCTACCTCATGGTGTGGGTCCCTGGTCACTGACGGGTACTTTCGTTAATTTTGAGTGGGCTCCGCCCACTTTGTGTTTTTGGCCCTCTATACAGTAATAATGTTCATTTTTTGCATTACATGCTTATATGCACGGAACATGCAAGAGATGGGGAACGTATTTGTGAGGTACTTAGCGCAAATGAGTGCTTTATATGGGGACGATCACATCTCAATGTAAAGTGCTCGTTTAGTGCGCACTTTTGCACGGGCTTCGCCCGTTTACAACGGTAATGTTCCATTTTCCTACTACTAATTAGTATGCACGGGGCGTGCATGAGTGAAGGAGTGCGTTAGTGAGTGTTTGGAAGTGGGCGAGCGCTTCGCGCTCTATTTCGTGCGCACTACGTGCGCACTTTCGCAGCCGTGCTTCGCACGGCCTTACGAGATTAATAGGCCTCTCGCCAGCTTGTGGCGCTCGGGCCTAATAATGTAGAATATGTGTGCTTTAAAGGACAACTATTATGCATTATTTGTATTGTTAGATTCTAGACATGCTCGTGAGTACCTTTTAGTTTGGCATTTCATGTTTTAGAACTTAGAAAACACACAAATTACATTTGGATCTCTATTTTGTGATTATACGGGAGAAATTCACAGAACGAGTCTGGAGATGATTTATGGAGTTTAAAAAAGCACAGAAGATTATCAGACGTCACAGATTCAGAACAGAGTGATTTTGAGGGAGTAGACTTTCTAACCAGGATTCATCAACTAGTGTGAATGAAGCTAAATGCTACTCCAGGTATGTTTTTGATGAGGGAACGATGTTAGAACATGGTTAAAAACAAAAACCGACAATACACACTTATTATAATATATTGATGGCGTTCTTGCTCGGCCCCGTCTGCAGCCTGTCCACAGCGTCTTCTCCTTTCTCACATGCACACGGATTGTTTGAACAGTGAGTGTGCCCTGGAGCATGTCTGAGGGCACCTGAGGTTGTGTTTGTGGAATACATGTCAAGGTGTGTGTCTGTGTAAACACCCCCTGCATAAAGTCCCTTCGCCCCGGTCCCCCTTGTAAAAGAGTTGTCGATTGCAATGTGTTCTTACCTGGTTAAAAAAAGGTTAATAGATAGATACATAAATCAATAAATAGCATTCTAACAGTTCACCTGCTACTTTGTTGAGAATTAGACGCTCTTTAGTTGGATGCAGACAGCACACAGCAGTCTGATTCTGAGCCTACGAACTGCTTTAACAATATATCTGTGCTGGGGCAGAAACGGTTTTACTTTATTACATAAACAAAATCGGGTACCGCTCATTTTAATTACTTGTGTGTTTTTTATTTGTCGTCTATTGCACATTTAGAAAAGAGTTTGCCGTGATGATCAGGCTCTGAGGTTATTGTGTCAGTGGCATGAAATGGTTTCAACCTTATCGTTTATCAAGATACTTTTCTGCATCAATATATCGCACTTCCTAATGTGTTATTGGGACGGGCTTCGTTTCACCTTCTCCCTCTGCTCTCCGTCTTTTTCCCTCTCTTACTCCTCCACCTCCGATGTCACATTTCTCTTCTCTCTTTTGTCCAAGCCCCTTTTCTCCTTTCTTCTCCCTCCTCCGTTACATCAGCCCTGACACGACCATTCTCTGGGTTTACATCCCTGGTTTGTGTCTGCCAGTTTGCTCAGCTGCCTCCTTTTGGGTTCCCTTCCTCTTCCTCTCCGCCGCACTCTCTCTCACAGTCTTTCTGATCACTTTCTCTTCCAAACGTGTCCAGTTGAGTCCCGGAGCTTTGCGGGGCTAAGCCTGGCTGTCAACAGTGACTCTGGACGGACAAAGGCCGAGGCAAAGACTTAAGCTCGCCATTCGGTGCGTTCTGGTTGTTCTGGTTTTGGAGGGTTAGGCACTTGGCGCTCGTTTGATTGAAAAAACAACAACTTGTTTTTGTTTGTTTTTTGGTCTTGGCCTTTTTTATATTTTACAGGAGGCTGTCTCATTTGAATGGCAAATAAAAGTGAAGTTGCATAACCGGTCAAGTAATGTCCACAGTTTTTGTTGGTGATTCATTGTTTCACTTAGTGCCGCCATACTTTTGACCTTTTCTTTTTCAGATCATCTTTTTTAAAATCTTTTTTTTATTATTTCCAGAACATAATTGTCATTACAAAGAATAAATGCAATCATATAAAAGGAAAAACACAAAATAATATAGACAAACATAACAAAGAGGAAACAGAGCTTTTAAACATTTCTATATACAAATCCATAACATGACTCGAACCCAATTTTTGCTTCAATATTCATCCATCCATCCATCCATCCATTTTCTCCTTCCTTCCATCCCTTTCGGAAGGGAAGCCTGACTGGAGCCTATCCCAGTGACTTCGGGCCTTAGGCGGGGTACATCCTGGACAGTGGCCAACTTGTCGCAGGGTCAACACAGAGACATAGACATTACAGACAGTTCACACTCACATTCATTCACTGGGGCCAATTTAGAGTCACCAATTTCCCTCACACATGCATGTCTTTGGACGGTGGGAGGAAGCCGGAGAACCCGGAGAGAACCCACGGTAAGACGGGGAGGACATGCAAACTCCACCCAGAGAGATCATGTGATGTTGGTCTGGTCCGGGAATCGAACCCATGATCTCCTTCTTGGGAGGCAAGAGCGCTAACCGCCTTTGTCACCGTGCACACATTTAGAATTCTGTTGTGGTGATATAACGCTTGTTGTGCTTGTTCTGATTATTGGAATTTGCTCTGTACTCATTAATGCCATGCTGTTTTTCAGAATAACTCCGTGTCTCCTTCCGACAGCCTACGAGCGGCCAGCGAGAAGCACCGCAGCTCCTCCGACTACGGCCTCGAGTCCAAAAAACGCAAAGTGGACGACAAAGACAGTATGAGCAGATATGTACGTGGGTTTCATCACTAATGACACAAGGTTATACTTGTCTCATAACATTCGCTCTAAAGACGCTTTCGGAAGAGACATTAAGAAGAGTTCTGCACAAAACCTGGTACAGAGATTAGCTTTCTATCCCGTTCAATTTAACAAGACTGCAGTAGCATTATCCATTTGAAACTTCTTCTGTAGTTTCTTAACTACTTTAAGGGCTGATCTTTATGTCTCTGTGGGAGACATAAACGGCATTGAAAGTTAAAATGTCCTATATAAATGTTTGGATGAAGTGGATTCAGTGAAATAATAATAATGACTGATGTGTGTGAATGAGCTAACCAAAGACACATTTCTGCCATCATTGCGTATGACGGACAATAAAGTTATTCTATTCTATTCATTCTAAAACATCTGCGGGTGTAAATTAGACACTTTAGTTTCCACAGGAACAGACAGGGTTTTGTCCTTAACATAAATAAACTTGAGTATTAAATGTACCACAGTATGCATTAAACGTTTCTACCTTCTAATTGTTCAGTTACTGGTGTTTTTATTGCTGAACAAGTACCTGAAATGTACTGTCTAATCCTACACTGTGGAACATGCTTGACCAGTGGTTCTCAAACTGTGGTATGCAGGCGGTGGGTGGATGCCTCTGCAGTTCAGATATTGAGTGTGACCTGGTTATTTGAGTGTGACCTGGTTTAAAACTAGTTAAGCAATTTTGCGGTCCTTCTAGACCTCTCTTTTATCCTTAGTTTAGACCTAGAATAGTCCTGTTTTCGGCCCGGTTCAGATGTGGTGGTACTCTGAGTGCCACATGTTCTCTTAGGTGGTACTTGACATGAAAACTTCAAGAAGTGTGCCTTTTAATGAATATTATTTATCATATTTAACATATTCAATGGGAAAGACTCATTGTTTGAAGGAAATGTCTGAACATGAACTCTATTATCGTGAGCGTTTGATCCACAATCTCAAAACGTTTCGTAAAATTTCACCACAGTTCATTTGAGACATGTCTTTGTTCTTGTGCATATGGATAAGAATTGTAATTGCAGAGATAGTAAGCTAGTCCAAACTGCTTTTAGTTGGCAGAGCGGAGCTGCAGTCCAGCTCAGTTTACAGATATAACTTCAAACACAACCTAAAGAGAGTCCATCGTTTCCCTGGTGTTAAAGCCTCCCTGGGATCTTTTGCAGGACAGTGACGGGGACAAGAGTGACGACCTGGTGGTGGACGTATCCAATGAGGTACTCTCCTCCTCCTCCTCCTCCTCCTCCTCTGCCCCTTCTCCACATTCTGCTACTCTTCTTCTGCTTCCTCTGCTCCTTCACCTCCTTCTGCTCCTCCTTCCCCTCCTCTTTCTTCTGCACCTCTTTCTTTTACTCCCTCTGCTTCCTCTGCTCCTCCTTCCGCTCTTCTTTTTTCTGCTTCCTGCCCCTCCTTTCTGTGCTCCTTCACCTCCCTCTGCTCCTTCCACCTCCTCTGCCCCTCCTTCCGCTTCCCCCCTCTGCCCCCCTCCTCTGCTTCCCTGCTTTTGCACCTCCTCTGTCTGCTCAATCTCCTCCTAACCCTTTTTGTGCTCCTTCTCCTTATGCTATTCTTTTTGCTCCTCCCACTGCCCTGTCTCCTTTTCCAACTCCTGCTTCTCCCCTCTTTCTGCTTCTGTCTCTTCTCTCCTCTGCCATTAATCTTATCCTCTGCTCCTCTTGCTCTTCCTCCTTCTGCTCCTTTACCTGCTTCTCCTCCATCTGCTCCTTCTCTTGTTCTGCCGCCTTCTGTTCTCCCTCACTTCGCTCTTCCTCCTCTTTCTCCTCCACTTTCTTCTGCTCCCTCTGCTCTTCCTCCTGTTCCTGCCTCTGCTCCTGTTTCTCCTTCTCTTCACCTGCTCAGCCACATTCCTCTCAAACACACCTCTTTTGTTCACCCATCTACATACGCCTCAACGCCTTCTTCCCCATGTGCCTGCCAAAACATCTGTCATAAGATCGTGTGTGTGTCTGTCTGTCTGTGTCTGTCTGTCTGTCTGTCTGTCTGTCTGTCTGCGCCCGTGTGTGTGTGTGCGCCCGTGTGTGTGTGTGCGCCCGTGTGTGTGTGTGCGCCCGTGTGTGTGTGCGCCCGTGTGTGTGTGTGCGCCCGTGTGTGTGTGTGCGCCCGTGTGTGTTGTGCGTGCCCGTGTGTGTTCGTGCCCGTGTGTGTGCGTACCCGTGTGTGCGTGCCCGTGTGTGTGCGTGCCCGTGTGTTGTGCGCCCGTGTGTGTGTGTGCGCCCGTGTTGTGTGTGTGCGCCCGTGTGTGTGTGTGCGCCCGTGTGTGTGTGTGCGCCCGTGTGTGTGCGCGCCCGTGTGTGTGCGCGCCCGTGTGTGTGCGTGCCCGTGTGTGTTGTGCGCCCGTGTGTGTGCGTGCCCGTGTGTGTGCGTGCCCGTGTGTGTGCGTGCCCGTGTGTGTGCGTGCCCGTGTGTGTGCGTGCCCGTGTGTGTGCGCCCGTGTGTGTTGTGCGCCCGTGTGTGTTGTGCGCCCGTGTGTGTTGTGCGCCCGTGTGTGTTGTGAGCCCGTGTGTGTTGTGAGCCCGTGTGTGTGTGTGCGTGCCCGTGTGTGTGTGGACAGGGTTGATTGTGGGGGCGTTCATGCGTAAGGCCAGACCAGACAAAGGAGAGGCAGCGACAGGTGAATGAAAGGAGCGCATACAGGAGGATGTTTGTTTACTGTGTTTGACCGGCGCGTACAGGCCAGGACTCTCGACCGCCAATGTTTGCTCAGCCTCAGACAGTGCGGTTACACGCCAATACAGAAATGTTGATTGCCTCACTCTGATTAGAGCTCAAGTTTGGAAATGCATGTAAATAGCAGAGGTTGATCAAGTACAAAGTAGTGGTCCAAGAAATTACTCAATTAAGAGGAGTAACTTTCCAGATAAAACACCAGATTTATGATTTGAAGTTAATCCAATTGTAAGGTCAAAACATTAGGCTAAATAAACCACAACAATTTGTTTTTTCAAAGGATAGACACAGAAATTAGAACAACTAAATCATACTGTGTCTGAAGAGAAAATAAACGAATGTTCAAAGCATTTAATATTGTCAACATAAAGCTTGTCACTTGTAGATTTAGTCACTGTGGGAAGAGGAACTTCAAGTATGTTGGCTTGGGTAGATTAGTACTTCTCTGTACTTATTGTACTACTTGTAGTCATACTTAATAATAATACATGACATGTTTCAAAGTACCCAAAAACACTTTACACGAGGAGACAAACATACTGAATAGTGAGTAATATATTGTACAGTCTTAGCAAACTTTTTGGTTGTGACAAAAGCTTTATTCGGACAATATAACATTACATTTTAAGTTATTTTGTTACTATAGTTTAGTTTAGATATTAATTAGTTTTTTTTGTGTATATCTTTATTTGTGCATTAGTTCCAATTACATTAATTTAAAATTATAAATCTGATAGTTTCTCTTAACAGTTATTCATGCTTGAGTAATAGTTTACTCTACTTGAACCAGTATTTTGTACTTGAGTAATTATTATTTTTTGGCTACTCACCCCTGGTAAATAGTGAGCTAATCCTAGGTAGCAATTTAAGATTTGAATAGCCGAACACGCCTAAATGTTTGGATTAACTGTCAGGTGTGTGATAAGTATCTGTGGAGCCAGACAAAGGAGTGATGTAATGCATGTAAACAAATGAAACTAGAACCGCATTCGCCGCCCTTTTAATGTAGGTTAAAGCCACCACACCGCTAGCTAGCATTTTTGGTTAGCTTGTGCAAAGTTTATGTACTAATAGCAATTTCACACAAAAGTTAGCTTCAAACGCATTCAGTTAGCTTTAGCCCTCCCATGTGTATTGGGTCAGAATTTATTTACGGATCACTCCTTTTTCAGTACTGTAAAGATGTCTAGCAGGTGAAAAGGTAGTGCGCTTGAAATATCCCACAATGCACCTCTAAAAGTAGTGTCCAATGCTAGCCTCTAGGGCTAAGTATTGACCACAATGCACTGGCAGACTTGGAAAAACAACAGCAGACAGCAACCATTACACTGTAAAGACGCCAACGTTAGCCATGATTATGAGTAAACCACTCTTAAATGTACTGCTACACTGTAAGGTAAGCTAACGTTAGCTTAGCTTGAGGGGGATATGATTGGAGCCCTCGTCCACCAACCCGAAGGTTAGAGGTTTGATTCCTGCTCGCACTGAGATACTTCACCCACTATGCCTATAGATGAGGTGGTCAGAAGGGCCATTGGCGCAGATTTGCAGCCTTCCAGTAGTCTGCCTCAGGGCACCCTGGATACATAAGCATGGACTCACGTTTGCTGTTCCTCCCTAGGACCCGGCCACTCCGCGCGGCAGCCCGGCACACTCTCCACCAGAAAACGGACTGGACAAGTCTCGAGTACTGAAGAAAGATGCTGCGCCCAACAGTCCCGCTTCTGTGGCCTCCTCTGGGAGCACTCCATCGTCCAAAGCCAAGGACCACCCCCATGTGAGTACCTAGAACCAGAGTAACAGCGTGGACGGGCGCAGACTCCCCTGTCCTCTGTCTCCGTCTCCGTCTGATGTGGATGCACTCTCAGGAAATCCAAGCCCTCTCAATCTACTTTATGGCTTACCCAGTAAATGCTTATTTCGCCCTGGTCCTGAGGCTGTAAATAACCCTGGGATCCCCCCTGCCCCAGAGCCCATCTCACTAACCTGCTTTCACCAGTCAAAATGAATCACTTCAACATAAACCATGGAGCAGATTTACTGTGCGCTATAACCCACCTCCTCCGATGCTTTTACAACCCTACATTTACTGTCCTCTCTGGGTCGTATTGGATCTCCAAATTGGTTTAGACACTGATACAGTGCCAAAAAAACTTGGCAAATTGGCAATTTACCATCTGAATAAGTAAATAGTTATAGGCTCTATTATCAAATATGCACTGTTATCAAATACATTCCTTTCAAACAGACTTGAGGAAGGATTCAGAAGGCATCCATAACTATGTGAGGCTCATAGTCTGTTAGGGGGACGTGTTTTGCTGGCTGATTTACACAGGTTTTGGTGCCATTCTTCAGCTCCATCTGTAGTCCAGCTTCTCTCAGGTCCTTGACAACTGATAAACCTCTCACTGTAAAGAAAATGTATTTGATAATAATCTTATTTAAAGCGACATTTATGAGCTGATAACATAATCGTCAATTTTCACCTACCTCCTATCTACCTACCCTCCTATCACCAACCCACTTCCCTGTATTTACTTGTAATTTCAAAAAGAAATTAAGACTTTGGATGACACATGGGCTCTAAAATGTCCCGCAGCCCTTTTCAACCATAAAGACATGTAAATGACAATCTGCTGCTTGTTACTGTGAAATGTCACATGAAGTTTTGTAATTGAAGTGAAGGGTATTGCTTCTAATTAAAGCTGCTTTAGATCAACATCACAATTTGCAGGACTGCAGATGGAAATTGGGGCGGCAGTAGCTCAGTGGTACTCAGTACTCAGTGCTCGTCTTCTGATCCAAAGGTCGGCGGTTCGACTCCCCGCTCAGTCAGAGCGGTCAGATCCACTGGCCCGCAGGTTGGCGGTGCGATCGCAGCTGCCTCATGTGAATACTGCCGTTGTGTCCTTGGGCAAGACACTTAACCCAACTTGCCCCCCAGTGTCTGCGTATATCTGGGGTGTGAATGTGTGTGTGAATGGGTGACTGGTTCCTTGATGTAAAGCGCTTTGAGTACCTTGACGGTAGAAAAGCGCTATATAAATGTGACCATTTACCATTTACTTTTAAGTTATAATCTGGTATGAACATATTTGCGCTCGGTTTGCTTTGGTGAATCCTGGTGGCTGCTGTTTTTTCTCAGAGTTGAGCCAAAGTGCTTTTCTGTTTCCAGAACGACAAGTCCTTGACACCCAGCCTGAAATCCAACACACCCACCCCAAGGAACGAGGCCCCCACCCCCGGCACCAGCAGCACCCCAGGACTGAGGCCCCTCACCATGGGCAAGCCCCCCGGCATGGAGGCACTGGGTATGAGATGTGCTCAGCGTGAAAGAAATATCTGTTTTAGAGCTGAACAATCTTCTAATAAATACACATCGCTATCAAGTCATTTATAGTGAGGCGAGACATTACAGTGCATTTTCTCCCACAGAGACATAAAGCCTTTAAAGTAGCTCCCACACACCAAACTTTACAACCTTGGATTTAAGATTTTGATGGGTCGTATTGAAGGATTTCTTTTTCAGTCAAATCCAGTTTCCTCAAATATTAAATAAGATATCTAAAATATTTGCCTTTTTTGTGTTGGTAAACCACAGGATTTCCATTTTATATTGCTATTTTTCTAGATATTTTCCTATTCACCTTCACTGGCTTGCCTTATAATGTTTTAAAAGCAATAGAACTTAAATATGAATGATTAACTTAACTTGGGAATCACATGCCGCAGAAAAAGAATTTAAAGAGGTCAGAATTTGTGTTTTCTCTATGTCAATAATAATGATTACCCAGCCATTATTATTATAGGCTGCGTTTAAGTGTCGTGTGACAAAATTCTATGGGCAGCTAAAATGAATAATGCAGATTTTTGAAGAGCGTTTGTATCATTATGCCGTCAGAATTGGTATTGAGCCTTTTCCTTATTATGAAAATGGGCTCTTGTGTTATTCTTGTGACAACACTCTAACCCTGTCCCCACAGCGGCCCCGGCCCTGCGCACGCCCCTCTCCATCGCGGGCTCCTACGGCCCCTTTGCCATGATGGGTCACCACGAGATGAACGGCTCACTGACCAGTCCTGGGGTCTACCCTGGCCTCATCTCCCCTCAGATGAGCGCCGCTGCGGCCGCCGCATACGGACGCTCCCCCATTGTAAGGATGAGACTTTACTCATGTTAACACAGGACTGAACTCACCATTAGTTTTAGTTTTTGTTTTTTCCATCCAAGGATTTCAAGTAATGACAAATTTGGATCATTGTCATAGCAATAAGCAATTCAATCATCAGAGTAGTAAAGTTGTCAAACTTATGTCCATAACAGACAGTAAGAAATGCTGTATTACACAAGTCCTCGGGAGTGATGTTTTCTCAGAGTTTCTCTGTTCCAGTCGTTCAAGTCGGGAAAACAGTTCAGATTCAAAAAATGTAATACAAACTAATAAAGTGCTCAAATCTGCCAAACTGCATATCATTTAAGTTTAGTGGAACAGAAATTGTTATTATAAATCAACGTTTGAGAGAATTTCTGCTTTTGTTGTCATTAACTCCAGGTGACTATTAGCATAAGCTAAGACTGCAGGAGGACAGTACATGGAAGTACAATCAATATTATACCTGTCTTCTTCCAAACACAGGGATTTGCCTACTCGGGCTTTGACATTTTTGTGAAGATGTTTTAGTGTAACGGAACGCAGAAAATGCCACCTCCGATGGTAACTGGAACGCACCATTAGTGTTCCGCCAACAAAAATATACTCTGTTCATATAAATGTTCAAGCCCAAATGACTTTGAGAAAGTTGAGCTGGTCTCTCTCGGCGTTGCTGCTCGTCTGGTTGTTGTTGTTGTTGTTTTTGTTTTATGGCGGTTGGCATCCGAGTGTTGCATTACCGCCAGACTTTATTCCTTAGACTGTTGTTGCTGTTGTTATTGTTTTATGGCAGTCGACAGCCGAGTGTCGCATTACCGCCAGACTTTATTCCTTAGACTGTTGTTGCTGTTGTTATTGTTTTATGGCAGTCGACAGCCGAGTGTCGCATTACCGCCAGACTTTATTCCCCAGACTTTGTCGTAGTCCTAAAAGTTGTTCTTCCAGTGCTTTGACCTCCAGTGCTTTGACAAAGCACTGGAGGTCAAAGCACTGGAAGAAAAACTTTTAGGACTGGTGCTTTTTGTTGTGTGTACATAATGAGCGTGTACAAAGCGGCTCTGGCACTTTGAAGTGGGTTAGTTAGCATTCTAAAGGCTTTAAAAGAGAGCGAGGCCGGGCGAATCTCGTGTTTGAAAATCTCCCAGACTTTCATTAGCATTAGCCGCGGCGCTGGTGTAGCCCTGTCTAACGCCTGTCCGAATGCAAAAAGAGCCCTCGTTTGCGCATTCAAGGGATTCGCCTGGAGACTTCAGGGCATGTGTCCGAGCAGGATACTCTCCGGGTTCTGTTCACTCACTCCGTTTCCTGCTCCTTTACCCAGGGAGGCTTTGACCCGCACCCACACATGAGAGCCCCGGGCCTGCCTGCCAGCCTCACCTCCATCTCGGGCGGAAAACCGTGAGTACCAGAGTCTTCTTTATGTCCTAATGCATACGGCCTCTCCATACAGACAGCACACAGTCGTTATGTCACATTTTAGTGTTACAATTATTGAGAGAAAAACAACAGGATTTACAGTAATTAATTATTATTCAGAAATACTGAGATCATGACCAAACACCAGGAAAATAGTTACTATTCCTATTTGTGATCGCATTTATGAAGAATATCTTAGAATAGAATAGTTAATGGTTAATTTTTTTATCGCCACAATTATTATTTTATTCTTACGATTATATTGTGACCTGAATAATCACGATTGTCAATCCACTGAATAATTATACACTTCAGTTCATGTATGATATGAGTGTTTAGCTCAGATTTTACTTCTACTGTTAAACCGTGAAAAACAGAACCAGATCCTTTTAAACTGTTTGACGTGGTCCAAATGGATTTTTCACTGACCTAATTATTTACTGAGTGTTATCACAACTCCCAGACGACAAACATTAGCTTGCTAACAGCGCACTTCCTGCTTTGTGGAGAATAAAACACGCAGACAGCACTCAGCGTTCTCATTTTGACCCTACAGGCTGCTTTTACATTTATTCCATGAAAGAATCCTGTACAGCCTGTTCCAACTCAGTTGCTGACATGTGAAACAACTACTAAAACCAACAATACTTTATATTAAACACAGTATATGTAAAACATGAGATGCCAAAGCAAAGGTACAAGAGCATGTGTAAAGGCCAAGAACAATACACTAATGTATATTTGCCCCCATTGTCTCGCCCCCTCCTCAGGGCTTACTCTTTTCACGTGAGCGCTGACGGGCAGATGCAGCCGGTGCCCTTCCCTCCGGACGCTCTGATCGGGCCGGGTATCCCTCGTCACGCTCGCCAGATCAACACACTGAGCCACGGCGAGGTGGTGTGCGCCGTCACCATCAGCAACCCCACACGGCACGTCTACACCGGCGGCAAGGGCTGCGTCAAGATCTGGGACATCAGCCAGCCGGGCAGCAAGAGCCCCGTGTCCCAGCTCGACTGTCTGGTGAGGCAGCACGCTCCTCTGCGCTGAGGGAGGAGTTAGCCAGGACGCCAGGACACCAAGCCTCTCAGGGGAAATGAGATGCTAGTGAAATGTCTTATTAGCATATCTAACATCAATAATGACTTGAATATTGACCACAGTTTGTGTTTCAGTCATTATGTCCTCACTAGTAAT
This sequence comes from Eucyclogobius newberryi, assembly GCF_026437365.1. NCBI lineage: Eukaryota > Metazoa > Chordata > Actinopteri > Gobiiformes > Gobiidae > Eucyclogobius > Eucyclogobius newberryi. The sequence goes on from NW_027316167.1 coordinate 38,449,532, forward strand.
TACAACTAGACAGCTCTATTATTGGGTCCGTTATCATGAAACGGAACAAGAAAAGGCCAAAGAGAAAACCCTTTTTATGGCGTGAAAATGCCTCAAAGCCCCTCAAAAAACACATCCCACGACAGAATTTGCCAGCAACTCTCCAAAAATGGTAGTCACTATAAAGAACTTGTACTTTAGACAGAATGTACTTGTGATTTTCTATTTTGAAGCCTGATATATTAAAGTTTTAGCTCCTAAAAAAATAGGTGACATTTGAATTATATTCCAATTTTCAGATCTGCTTTGCTCAAAATATTATTTCCAAAATCCCCTCTTTAATTTTTCCGATTTATGTGAAACTCACCCACTCATGAACAACAGTGGTTGTTATGGAAACACTGAAGCTTTGCGTCATGTGTTTGAGTCTTTAGTCGTTTAGTCAATGGATTCTTACTCAATAACATTTTTATTTTAGGCTAATTATTTTGGTATTACAACGATTTATATGGATAACAACAGAAAGAATATGGCCTGGAGTGAGTTTGAGATTTTGGAGTAAATAGTGAGTTTAATCTGCCGTTTAACAGATAAATACAAGTTTTTTCTGTAAAAAGAGATATTTGTTATTGTGAGAACTCCAGTGATCTTGTCATTGTACGTTGGGTCAGATATATGGTCAGATTGTAGAGATACTTAATAGTTTTCAGAGCTTTTCCCCTTCACCACACCGCTTCCCCTTTTAGACCGTGCACAGGGCTTATCTTTAGTCGACCAACAATGTCTTTAGTCAACTACAGCCTTTGTATGTATTTTTTATTGAATGCGAAACGTCTATTATTCATGGATAGTTTTTCTGAACTTGTTTTGGCACCATAAGACCAGTTGTTCTTGCAGCAGCTGCAATTGTCTGGATTCCAACATGGAAAAAGCACTCATTTACTGCTCTCAGCGATGGCTCCTCTCTGGCGACGCTTCCGTGTTGTCGAGCACCAAATGTAGCCCGACGGCACATCCCAGCCGCTTTCACAGATGAACGTGTGAATAATTCAGAGAGGAGTAGCGCAGAGCTGAACCCTGCTGAGTAATGGCGTTCTGATTGGCCGAGCTGCGCGCCATTAGCCAGCCCAGTGATGTGCTCGACCTCCCGCTCACAGCCCTCATTTGGAGCCAGAGCCCGACCCTCGGACCGGACTCTGAGCAGCGCTTATAAAGCCATCACACGGCACTTTTAATTCACCAAGAGCTTAAGCAGCCATATTGATCCGTCTGCGCTCACCTGGAGCCGGGCCAGGCCCACAGCGTTTGAACAGACACGAGCCAAGTCTGAGGCCGAGGGAGGGAGATGTACTCTCTTAGATTGTCCTCAAGCGCGTCAAATAAGTGCTAATATCTGGGCCTTTAATACCCACGGATGTAAACATATGCAGTGTTGGATCAGGTCCAGGGCAGACTTTCTAGAAATGCTTTTTATTCTAAAGAACTTTGATTTACATTCGCAAATGCATTTTTCTCCTACTGAGACGTAGAGCAGCTCTTAAAGTAGCACCTGCACACACCAGACTTTACACTCAGACCGGACAAGAGTTTACAGAAGGATTTCATATCTAACCCAAGAAATCAGGCAAAATCTAGTTTACTCAAATACTAAATAAGATATTTCCTGTGTCAATTTGTATCTAATATGTCAACAAAATGAAGTCTGGCTCTGTTCATTTGTCAGACTTCTACGCCCCAACTATGTGACATTCGGTCATGTTTTATACATAAATGGCTTTATTTTCATATGAACATTACATTATACAAAAATGTAATGCATTTTTTTCTTTGCTTATACAAATATATAATAAATAATAAATAAATTATACTAAATTTCAGATCTTTTCCTTTTCATCTGCAGTGTCTCGCTTTATGAAACTAAAGGAGGAATTAATGAATAAATCTAAACCCAAAGACACAAAACTCAACATTATTCGTCAAAAGTTAACTCAAAAATCCAAGTTTTTTTTTTTGGCTTATAGTATTTTAGAAAGTATGAATATTATTGATAATCTATAACTTAATAGTATGATACGATGATTACAAGCCTGTACCCTCTAACCTCTCTCTGTTGGACTTTCCAGAACCGAGACAACTACATCCGCTCGTGTAAGCTGCTGCCCGACGGTCGCACTCTGATCGTGGGCGGAGAGGCCAGCACCCTGACCATCTGGGACCTGGCCTCTCAGACGCCCCGCATCAAGGCGGAGCTCACGTCCTCGGCCCCCGCCTGCTACGCCCTCGCCATCAGCCCCGACGCCAAAGTCTGCTTCTCCTGCTGCAGCGACGGGAACATTGCAGTGTGGGACCTGCACAACCAGACCCTCGTCAGGTCTGCTCGCTCCTCTTTTCCATACACAGCAGGACTAGTGTGTGCACATGATGCTCATAAACACCATTTGAGCTCTGAGACGAGCAGAATAAGTTCAGTCAAACTGTTTGGACACAGGCGGAGAAGCCGGGCTCACTTGTCTTTTGTCCATCGGACCAGAAGGGTCTGAATGTAGGCTCAGCCAGATCCTTAAAGCTCAGGGAGCCTCTTGTATGGAACTGAAGAAGTAGCAAAGTAAAGATTGCCAAATTACCCAGGATTTAGAGTTGGCAACTTTTCTTGAGGAGCCCTCAGGTCTTGGTTGGCTTCACATTATGAAATGTAATAATACATTTTTAGATGGAAGACTGGAGCTAAAGTTACTTTTGAATTGTTTAATCTGTATTTACCCAGGAAAGGTTTCAATAACCGGTTTCTATTTACATTATGAATGCAAGGAAGCCTTATTGAAGGACAGCCCCAAACAAAAAATCTACAACAGCACAGGGTTTCTTTGTGGATGGCTCTATAAAATCATTGCCTATCGTGGCTTAATGTCTGGTCAGCTGACTGCTATTCAACATGTGTGCATTATAATAATGAAAGCTTAATACAACCCAGCAGTTTAGGCTGTGTGTAGACCTCATGTAAAAAACAACTGAAGTGACGTGTGCTGTGTGTGTTCAGGCAGTTCCAGGGCCACACGGACGGGGCCAGCTGCATCGACATCTCCCATGATGGCACCAAGCTGTGGACCGGGGGCCTGGACAACACTGTGCGCTCGTGGGACCTGAGAGAGGGCCGGCAGCTGCAGCAGCACGACTTCACCTCACAGGTACACGCCAAAGAGCGCCGGGAATTGCTTCCACACGTTGTTGTTAAGGATGTTACAGTATTCAAATATTACCTAGATTTTAACTATTACAGGCGTCTGTAACACTCTACAGCAGAAGAGCCCGTTTCTAAGCACATGAAGTATTTTTTTTAACACAAACAATGAGACAAACTGATTTAATATGAATTTAAAAGCCACTTTTAATAAAATGTAAAGTAAATGAATCTGTTTGTTGAGCAGGGGATGGCCTCGAACAGCATGGTAAAAAAGATTAACTTGAATGATTTTAAATAGAGTGTTCTGTGTTAGGGGCCAGGCCCAGCGTTTGTCTGCTAAATAAAGAAAAGACCCAGATGCAGTCAGTATTGGGGTTATGAGTTGTATGAGCAGTGTTACTCCTGTTTACATGGGAACAGTAATTGGGATGCCCTGATCCAAATTGCAACGCACGGATCGACGCGCGGGCAGTAAAGATGGGCCTAAATCTCATCCATTATCTTGAACCGAGGGACGCTTGATGGCTTCGATGGGATGGTTTTGCTTCCTGGCCCTGCAGACGACGGGCTGGCGCTTGTACATACCCTGCTTTGCATAACGTTTCGCTCACTATACTTTTATGTCTTTGACCACACGTACTGTGTGGCGCTGAAAGACTCCTTGCGTATGGAACACAATGTTCCTTTGAACGGGGACTTCCCGATATATACCGTATTTTCTGGACTATAAGTCGCACCAGACTATAATTCGCACCAGCCAAAAAATGCATAATAGAAAGAAAAAAACATAAGTTGCCCTGGAGTATGAAATGCGGTTGCAAGTGTGAAAATAACAAATAATATCACAAATAAGTCGGTCCGGAGTATAAGTATAATAAGTATAAATATAAGTCGCACCTGGGCCAAAACTATGAAAAAAGGTGCGACTTATAGTCTGGAAAATACGGTACCTGGTGTATCTATGACTAGGTATTCGGCTTGGAGTAACCCTGGGGTCATTTTCAGGTTTTTAAAAAACCTTGCTAATATTCCAGTTATGAAAGTATTATTGATGGCATGCAAAAACAGTCACAGTCAAATCCAAACTGAATAAATAACACATTAGCTAACAGAAAGAGGCCATGAGGCTGTGAGCACCTGAGGCTTTAAAGAGGCGCATGTCGCTATGGAGACGGTGCTGATCGAGCCCTGAAATATTAAATGTCCAGATGAGTCCAAATGGACTGTGTGTATCAAAATATGAAACTGGAACTTAGCAACAGATTGTGAATGCAGTTTTCTGCTTGATTTTTAAATTTGATTTATTTGCATGTACAAAAAAAAAAAAATTTTGTTACTACATAATCTTTAGTCAACAGTGCGGCGTCCTGAGCAGTGTGCTTTGTCATGTGTGCTGTGCAGATCTTCTCCCTGGGCTACTGTCCCACTGGCGAGTGGCTGGCCGTGGGCATGGAGAGCAGTAACGTGGAGGTCCTGCACCACACCAAACCAGACAAGTACCAGCTGCACCTGCACGAGAGCTGCGTGCTGTCACTCAAGTTTGCCTACTGCGGTAAGGCCACCGCCCTCGGCATCGTGCCAGCTATAAACACTCACATTTGGGATTTCCTCATAACATCAGCCTAGAACTTTGCTACATTTGCTGTTCGTGGGTTTCAGGCAAATGATTCTTCCTGATTTGAAGGATTTTGCGAGGACCTTTCCCTTTCCAAAATATATAGTATTTTGTTTTAATTTGCGTTATTACTATTTAAACGTAGGACCATTGCCATTGCAAATCCTTTACATTGGGAAAGGATCCTTGTGCCTGAAACCCATGAATTAACCCTTTCAGAACCTGCTACTGATAGAAACATTCTGACCCGTTCATTTTAATGAGGCGGCAACATAAAAACATAGATGTTGATGTTTGCAGACTGCACAAGACAAAAGGATGTGTGAAAGTTACATTTGAGCCAAACGAGTCGGCTCACTTCCTGCTCCGCTTTCTAAAGGTCACTCATGTTTGTCTGTTTGTGGTACTTGATGGAATAAAAGTAAAATGTAATTGTCAAACTGCTGTTAGTGATGTCCCAAGCCGATATTTGAATTTTGCCATTTCCAATACTTATCTTCTGGGTGGGTGTAGGCGGGTGGGTGGGTGTAGGCGGGTGGGTGGGTGGATGGTTGTAGGCGGTTGGGTGGGGTGGGTGTAGGCGTGCGGGGGTGTGTGTGGGTGTGTAGGTGTGCAGGCGTATGTGTAAGTGTGTGTGTGGGGGGGTGTGTAGGCGTGTGTATAAGTGTGTGTGTGTGTGTGTGGGGGGGGTGTGTGGGGGTGTAGGTGTATAGGCGTGTGTGTAAGTGTGTGTGTGGGGGGGGGTGTGGGCGTGTGTATAAGTGTGTGTGGGGGGGTGTGGGTGTGTAGGCGTGTGTGTAAGTGTGTGTGTGGGGGGGGGTGTGGGCGTGTGTATAAGTGTGTGTGGGGGAGTGTATAAGTGTGTGTGTGGGGGGGGTGTAGGTGTGCAGGCGTGTGTAAGTGTGTGTGTGTGGGGGGGTGTGGGTGTGTAGGTGTGCAGGCGTGTGTATAAGTGTGTGTGTGGGGGGGTGTAGGTGTGCAGGCGTGTGTAAGTGTGTGTGTGTGGGGGGGTGTGGGTGTGTAGGTGTGCAGGCGTGTGTATAAGTGTGTGTGTGGGGGGGTGTGGGTGTGTAGGCGTGTGTAAGTGTAGGTGTGCGTGTGCGCCTGCGTGTACAGAGCCACTGCACACGGAGCCCTTCTGTCACTAATTAAATCATTAGCCAATAGTCAGCGGCTAATTAATCAGAGGCTGATTAAAATAATGACGTGAGTGCAATTGCTTTCTCCTTCATTATCCTCTGCTGTAGAGCTCTCTCCCAGTGGGTGCTCCACAGGCTGCAGTGCTCGCCCACCGGGTGCTGCAGCTCTTGTCATTCTCATTGTGGCAGTGAAGTGGGCGAAGTGTTCACAAACGTAATGTTATTATTATACTAATTAAGGCCGTACAATATATCACAGTGCAATCGAAATCGCAATATGATTTGGTGCAATCGAACGACAAAGGCTGAAATTATACAAACCATCGTGTCTTTTTAGAGAGAAACTTGTGGTTTAGACTTCTCCAGACATGACTTGCATGTGGTGCTTGTATTAGTTTATCTGTTCATATTTCAGTCTCATCGTAATGTTAAAGCTCCTGGGGGTGTTTGCAATCTGCACTTTTCAGCACCATTTGTTTGAAAAGTCCTATTCTGAATCCACATGTTTGGTGTGTTTCCAGGGAAGTGGTTTGTGAGCACAGGGAAGGACAACCTGCTGAACGCCTGGAGGACCCCGTACGGCGCCAGCATCTTCCAGGTAACACGCACTTTCACTCAGTGTGGCCATCCTAAGCATGAGGCTGCCTCTGCTTTTAGGACGTCTAATGATTTCATTAAATCCTGTACTTTTTATTGTTTATTTTATATCTGGGGACCACAGGCCAATAGTTCCATTTACTTGAGTAACTAGTTAGAGTAGTTTTCAGAGCCCATACTTTTACTCCTACTTGAGTAATATAAATCACAGTGAAACTCATGAGTGGAATGCACTCAAAAACCAACCCAACTCGCACTTCTCCTCGCCTCCTCCTGCTTGTTTCCACGGAAATGTTGCACTGATATATTGGCCCAGTATCGGTATCGGCATTCACGTCAATGACTGCTTGCGGTTTAAGTCCAAAACCAATATTACGGCTCGCTAATGAAAGAGTTAACTCTGCTGTGCCTTCAGAAACGGGAACTCCACCTCTGTGGAGGTTATATTCTAACAGAACTTTATTCTGGGCCAAAAGACCCAGAAAATTAATTTAATTAAATATAAGCGCGGCGAACATTACTTCACTCGTTTTCCTCCTAAATGATGACATGTTTACGGCAAACGACTTGAGTGAAAGAGGTTTAAAGAAGAAGAGACAAAGTGTGATTGGACACAGTCTGAGGAGGAGCTGCAGTGACAGCGATGACATGGACTGGAGACGCTCAGAGACACTTAAGTCTGACCATCTGAATCTAAATCACAGACAGGAAAAATGTGAAGTCTGATTTTTATTAGATATTATAGCCTATTTATATCTAAACATGAACGTCCTCTCAAGTTGTGCAGTGTCGCTGTAAAGTGCGTGTACAGGTTCATGTTTTTCTCATTTAACTTGAAATAGACGGCATCAGTAATTATTGCATCAGTAAACGAGATTCCATCCAAAACGTTGACAATTTACTAACAACGGACACACAAACTTACAAAGATATTATCAGGTATTAATATTTGTCAAAATAAAACTATTGTGTAATTTGTTTGGATTTTGGACTTTGTTTAGAGAATGGTTGCTAGGTAACAGTGATGGAGCAGCTCCTCTACATTGAAATGAATGGGTCGCCCTCAGAGGCCGCTCCGCTCCAAACATTGTCAAACTGTGACAAAACGAAGCCTGACCTGTCTTTGTTTTCCTTGTTCTGACCAGTCCAAGGAGTCGTCATCCGTCCTGAGCTGCGACATCTCTGCAGACGACAAGTACATCGTAACAGGCTCCGGAGACAAGAAGGCAACAGTGTACGAGGTCATCTACTGAAGCTGCACCCCCTGACCACCACCTCCTCGTCTGCTGACCACCACCTCCTCATCTGCTGACCACCACCTCCTCCTCGTCTGCTGACCACCTTCTCCTCATCTGCTGACCACCACTTTCTCCTCGTCTGCTGACCACCTTCTCCTCGTCTGCTGACCTTCTCATCTGCTGACCGCCTTCTCCTTATCTGCTGACCACCACCTTCTCGTCTGCTGACCACCTTCTCCTCGTCTGCTGACCACCACCTCCTCGGCTGACCTTCTCCTCGTCTGCTGACCTTCTCCTCGTCTGCTGACCACCTTCTCCTCATCTGCTGACCACCTTCTCCTCATCTGCTGACCACCTTCTCCTCGTCTGCTGACCTTCTCCTCGTCTGCTGACCACTTCCTCCTCGTCTGCTGACCACCTTCTCCTCATCTGCTGACCACCACCTCCTCGTCTGCTGACCACCTTCTCCTCGTCTGCTGACCATCACCTCCTCGTCTGCTGACCACCTTCACCTCCTCGGATATATTTGAACCCTTTTCTCGTCTCTTCGAATGGAGCAGCGCTTCATTTCTTACAAACCTCGTTTCCAGGACGTCTGTGAAAAGTGTACATACTGGATTAGATAAAGCCGTTTTATATATATGATAAAGTATATATATTTTCATGTCCTGGCTGTGATGTGCTGATTTTGTCCCTTCTCTTTAGTGAGAACTCGGTGGAACCTTTTTAAAACGCTGTACTGATTTTTAGGACTGACTTTTTAAAACTGGTGTGCAGGGACATTTTGTTGGGGATTTTATTTTTGAAATGGCCTTTTTGTCGCCGTGCTTTTACTTGATAATGGGTGTGGCGTTCCAGGAGCAGCAGGGGGCGCTCTCTGGCTAACCCGTGGATGTACATTTAAATGGTATACATACAAAGCTTTTAAAGTGTACTACATGTCCTTATCTGTCCGTGCTCGCTTCTTTCTTATGATCTCGCTGGATTTCGGAGACGTTTTGATGCTAACCTCAGCTAGCGGCTAACTGTGCTCTTCGCTAACTGGATCTGGAGCCAAATGGTGCACTGCGAGCGGATTGCTCTGTGCCCCGTGGTACGGCCCGTGGTTCTTTGATAATGCCAGGGACCCGTGCAACCCTTTCCCCGCCTCACTCGTCTCACCTGCTGCTCCCCCTAGCTGCTCGATGGGGCAGAACAACCGCAGAGGAAACTAAAGCTGTGTGAAACGTGGCAGAAAGTGCCTGCCCAGCCGAAACCACACCAAAGTATAACGCTGTTAGCATAAAGAAATGTACAGTTGTTAATAAATCAATAAAATGTTTTTGTAGAAGCTGTGTTTGCACACTTAATTTTTTAAAGGGCACATATTCTGCATTATTTGTATTGTTAATGGCCTTTAAATGCGCTCTTAAGTACATTTTATTTTTTTTCTTTGACGTGGGCCTAAAATCAAATCCGTCTTGCCCCAGAACAGTTACATTGATAAAACCAGCTCTTGAGGTGAAAATGAGCTGTTGGCATGCTAATGTTTTTTAGCGTTACTACTAACAAAGCAACACCTTTAAGACTGAATCTGTAGAACTGACATATTCATAAATCTATTATGTTCTGGTATAAGGAAGTTGTGAATATGATATTCCAATGTTTTTTTAAACCCTTTTTAGGTGTACACATGTGCTTCTTGAAAATACTGAGCTCTAATTTGGATATTATTTTATATTCACCTCAACTGTACATGTTTACAATGTGCTTTTATATCCTGCATATTTTTTTTTAAGTCTATATGACTTATTTTGGTGGTATAGCAACTGTTGTAAATATTTATCATAGTTTTACTTCAGTTAGGTTTCAATTTGTGAAAAAAAATTGGAAAATTAAAAGACAAAAACAACTTCTACACTTTTCTGACGGTTTAAACAGTCATTATAGCTAGAGCTACCTATTTGCTGTCCATGTCCAACCAGAATGTGAATCTATATACTTTACAAAAATGGTCAAACTGGGGACAAATGGATTCACATAGACTATAAGTGTTCTGTTATGGTCACGATAAGAAACCAGAAGAACATTATGTTTGGGTGTATCTGGTGTAACCTTTGCCGAGTTGAGTTGGTTTGTGGACTTCTAACAGGAGAAGCAAGGAACATCTATGAAACCTTTATCTGTCTAGACGTAACAAAATTTTACACATCTCTACATATTTTTTGAAATTGTATACCCCTCACACATCACGCAAAGTCTGCTCAAAAATCTCTCTGGGGTTGAGTGACTAAATCTAGCAACTGCCCTGCTATATTAAACCAGGTCAGCTACATGAGCAACTGACATCACCCAAACACCAAAAATCATCAATCAAATCTAAATCCTATCTGAATTTGACTTTATTCACAAGGCCAATTTAAGTGTTTAGTTGTTTCAAGTTCTGTGTCTGTCAGATGTGACTGAAGCTAAAGTAAACCAGAAACAACTGCTGGTTTATCCTCCAATTTATCTGCATTTTTTCACTTCACTGTATCTAAATGTAAATATGATATTCAGGGTATTGATGCACGTGCCATGCATCAATAAACAGAAAATTATATTTGTTAACGTGTTTGCTGGCTTTGTTTTACTAAGCAGCTCAACATATACGTTAGCATCAGTGGAAATACAGTCAGTGTTTGGTGAGAAATCATTATTTTCTGTTTATATCTACTTTAGCCATCTTTTTTGGCATCTGCTTTCGCTCTTATCCAGTTTTTTTGCTCTAGCTTCTCCTTGGCTAAAACAGAGCTGAAGAAAGCCAGATCGCTTTGGTAGCTGGAACCTCTCAAGAAAATCCTGATCTCCAAAGCGAACCAGTGGAGACATAGCCTTTAACTCTCTGGCCTGGAACACCTTGGGCTTCCCCCTGACAAGCTGGACGAAGTCTGTCTGGAAACAGAAATCTGGATATATACTACTGAATATTCTACTGAAGTAATGTCTCTGGCTCTTAAAGCTTCAGGTGCAGGAGAGGCCTGGAGAGTCACCCACTTAGAAGACTTGACTTAGCTCTGTTCAGTGTCCCTCACATCCTTTCATCTTCCTGACCGTTCTTGTGTTCTATGTGTTCTCTTTGTTCTGTGTGTTAGCAGAGATCATGCTGTCCTGTCCATACCAATGTGCCCGCAATAGAGACGTTATTGTTGTTGTGTTACTTTTAATGGTGATTGGCAGCCAACTGAAAATGTGCATTTACCGCCACCTACTGTAGTTGCACGTCTTCAAAGTAAGTGTTTTATGCTTTACTGTAAAGAAAAGAGAGCGAGAGAGAAAGAAAGAGAAAGAGCCACAACAGAGTCAGTAGACAGGACAGACTAGACTGCCCCAGTGGCCTGCTTTCTCTGCGGACAACAATAAACTGGCCCACTTGTACACTTAGCAGGGCATTGATCTCCTGGCTGGCTCCCCAAATGTATTAGCCACCGTTAGCCCTCTACTGCTTACAACCAACATATATTTAAATCTGGGGCACCTCATTTTCAAACTCGGAAGGAGTATTTAAATGGATCTTACTATTCCTTAGCTCTCACAGACCCTTAGGCTGTACGTGCATGAACCATCACAAGAGCCCGCCTGTTCCTTACAAGGGAGCAGCTAATCCCGGAGAGCAGGACAAGAGAGCGCACTCAGGGTGAAAGGTCAGGAGGAGGTTGAAAGTGAGCGGCATAAGTGGCCGCTGCCTCTTTAATCTCAAAAGATACAGAGGAACAAGGAAGGTTACTGTGGCCTGTGGCAGGGTCCACTCACACACAGGTCTGATCCAATGTTTTTGAAATATTTCACTTGAGTGTCTTGTTGAGAAATGATTGGCTGAGATTGAAAAGTAGTAGTCACAGAGATTTTTTTTCTTCTGTGTATTTGAGCTAAATTGTTTTTTCTCCAGTATAGTTGTTGTAAATTGCAGCTTTTTGGGGCAAAAATGGGACCCTTGTGTGTTGAAAACTCATTTCGTTGAATAATTCGGATGCTGCGAGTATGATAAAGAGAAGCATATCTTTGGACCGCTGCACATAGATAAAAATGAACTAGTTCTGTTTTTCATGTTTTAGACAGTAGAAATCAGGTAACGCCTGTCAATAGAATTCTGTCAACTTGAGAGTTTAAAGCCCTGTTCACACCAAAGCGTCAAAAGCGTTCAGTTTACATTCAAAGGCTAAGTAAACGCGCTTCTTGGGCGTCCGTCATTTTTGCGGCGCGATCCCTGCGTTTTGAGTGTCAGATGTCAGGGGAGTTTGAGCGTCGGACACTTTGGACGCGCATCCAGGACGTCCAGAGTGTCCGACGCAGAAGAGTTGGACAAAGCTCAACTTTTCTGCAGCAGACGCGGCGCAGCAGCCAATCAGAGATTACTCCAGTGACGTGCTACGCACAATCCGGAAGAAGACCCAAAACAAACCCTGCAACAATAAAAAAAAAAAAAAAAAACTCAAGACGCAGCTCTTGGAGCAAATAATGATATTGACTAAACTCTTCTCACCTCTGAAGTATCTGCGGGTCCCAGACAAGCCCCATTGCCTCTGTTTTTGGACTTTGTAAACTTAATGCACCAAAGCCACTTTCTCCACTTGTGCTGCCATCGCACAGCTACACAGGGAAACACAGCATCCCCTCCACTGCACATGTGCGCTGGACGCCTCGGACCAGCGTCTGCTGGTGAGTTTATTTTTGGACGCGCGTCCGAGGCGTCTGCCTTCAAATGTATAGGCGTCAGGCGCGAATTTGACGCCCCGATCTGAACGCCCGTTAAGAGTGAATACGTTTGGCCACTCATCCAAGCAACGTCTTCAGTTCCTCTGACTAGTATCTGATGAATCACCATATCTGTCTTACAATATCAGGATAGAGTATTGCTGTCTAAACCTGTCATGAGTTTTCATTAGTGGCCAGTCCATTGGAATTGCAACAGAAAAATCCTCTGCAGCCCAGAAAGCATTTTCCCCATTGAGAGCTATGTGATTTTTATCCAGCATCTCTACTCCATTCTAGCAACTTACGCTCGGATTGGTCTGAGCAGCCATGTTGTACGCGAGCCCATGCGCCTCACTTGTGCGCACATGGGAGAAGAGAACTACTGCGCACGGTCCATGGGCCACTGAATGTAGCTAGTTGCTAAAGGCCAACAGGCCACACAAGCCAATGTTGAATTGGATGCTTTCTTGCTGCTCCGGGTCTTGAGCCACACGACACTGAACTACACTGAAACTAGCAAAACAAGCAAATCCTAATATATTCGTAGTCTCTGAATCATGGCTAACCTCCAAAATCTCGGATGCTGACATATCTTTGGACAAGTATAATATATTTTGTTGTGATACGCCAAGCAAAGGAGGTGGAGTAGAAATATTTATAAAATCTTGTACTGTATCTTTACATACCAAAGTACTCAAGTAATCAAATAGTTTTGAATATATAACTTTTAAGGTGGGTTTGAGTAAAAATAATGCTAGAAAAATAATTATAGTAGGTCTTTATTGTCCCCTGTCTGCACCTGTTGCTGAGCTACATGAGTTCTTTCCTTTCCACTTTTGATAATTCTGAATGACTTGTTTTAGGTGACATAAATATTGATTGATTGTCAAAAATGTCAGTCTAAGTATATTTCTAGCAATGTCTTCCTTCTTGATTTTAGTGACTACTCTTCTATTGGGTGTTTGCAGAACACAAAATTAATTAAATGCAAATCAAGTTTAACTTTTAAAAGACCCTTTTTGTTTCTGTTCCAGATATAATGTAGATAGAAACGCGATCACTTAAATCTATTATACGTATGTCTGCTTCTGTGCTTCTATTCTAATACAGATCGTAAGTGGGGTGGAAAACAAAAGATCCCCAGATATTGATCAATCCTACATTATGTATTAATTTACGAAATTCATTATTTATAGATTTACCAATATTTTGTGAGCTTGAGACGTCCAATGTCGGCTAAACATGTAAGTTCCAGTTGCCGCCGCAGATAAGGGTTCCCCCAGAGTGGTTTGCAATCAGATCCACAACTAACAGTATAGAAAGTGAGGTCACTTCCTGTTGGAGAGCATATAGATTTTTCAAAGTAAACATATTTCCATGAATAGTTCCCTTCCCACAAATCTGCCATCTTTATTTTTGCATTCAAAACTCTGACCAAAGGCTATTCTGATTGAGATCAATATGACCACACCCCTCTAATGTTTAATGTCCTGTATAAGATAACATAATCCTTTATTGTCCACACATGGGGAAATTTCATTCATTCAACGCAGGTAGATACAGAGGAAAAAGACAGATAACAGATTATAGGAAGTTTAAAAATCACTCTTATTAGAAGAACTCTTATAGACAAAACCTCCCATTTCCTAACATTAAATTATGTTATTAACCTTTCACATGCCATTGTATTCAACATGTTGAAATCCTTCTGGCAATTCTACTTTTGTTACACAGCTCTTTGGTCGAACACAACACACAAAACACAGAATCTACAACAACACAACAAACAAAATTAAAAAAAAGAGCTCATGCAAAAAAAAAAAAAAACGCAAAAAGCTCATGGGCAAAAAGAGGAGGGTTAAAAAATTTAGGCATTTAAAAGTAAACACACTGGCCCACAATAGGCAAATACTCACATGTCTCCAGTACAGTCCAGGTCCCTTTACTTTAAATAAAGGAAAATAAAAGGGGACCTGTATTGAGTTGGCAAATGCTAACGCCTCGTCTGCTGAAGTGAACCTTCTCAACTTCCCATTCACATTGATCCTCAGCATTGCAGGATAAAGTCGAGCATATTCCACGTTCTTCTCCATCAGGCGGGATTTCACCGGAGAGTTTACAGACCACTTGCGCAGAGTAGTTGTTAAAGGAGACTTGGGGCTTGGTTGATCCGGGTTGGCCCGAGACGTCCGGATGACGCCCTAACATGCTGTTTATCACCAAAGTTGTGTGGTGTGGTGTTCTGGTGCAGCGGTAACAACCTGGAGCTCAACGCCCAGAAGACAGTGGACATGATCGTGGACTTGAGGAAAGTTAAAGCCCCCCAGCCCCCCTCACCTCTCCCCCATCTACACTGTGAACTCCCTCCGCTTCCTCTGCACCATCATCACCATCATCACCCGAGACCTCAAGTGGGAGCCCACCATCAGCTCCTCATCAAGAAGACCCAGCAGAGGATGTACTTCCTGCGGCAGCTGAGGAAAGCAAAGCTGCCAGTGCAGATGATGATGCAGTTCTACACAGCCATCATTGAGTCCATCCTCACCTCCTCCATCACCGTGTGGTACACTGGAGCAACAGCCAGGGACAAACAGAGACTACAGTGCATTATGCGCTCTGCTGAGAAGGTGATCGGCTGCGGACTTACATCCCTGCAGGACCTGTACTTCTCAAGGACTCTGGGACGAGCAGGTCGGATCAGAGCTGACCCTTCTCACTCTGGACACGGATTATTTGAGCCACTCCCCTCAGGCAGGAGGCTACTCCCCTCAGGCAGGAAGCCACTCCCCTCAGGCAGGAGGCTACTCCCCTCAGGCAGGAGGCTACTCCCCTCAGGCAGGAGGCCACCCCCCTCAGGCAGGAGGCCACCCCCCTCAGGCAGGAGGCTACTCCCCTCAGGCAGGAGGCCACTCCCCTCAGGCAGGAGGCTACTCCCCTCAGGCAGGAGGCCACCCCCCTCAGGCAGGAGGCCACCCCCCTCAGGCAGGAGGCTACTCCCCTCAGGCAGGAGGCTACTCCCCTCAGGCAGGAGGCCACCCCCCTCAGGCAGGAGGCTACTCCCCTCAGGCAGGAGGCCACTCCCCTCAGGCAGGAGGCCACCCCCCTCAGGCAGGAGGCCACCCCCCTCAGGCAGGAGGCCACCCCCCTCAGGCAGGAGGCCACCCCCCTCAGGCAGGAGGCCACTCCCCTCAGGCAGGAGGCCACTCCCCTCAGGCAGGAGGCCACCCCCCTCAGGCAGGAGGCCACCCCCCTCAGGCAGGAGGCCACTCCCCTCAGGCAGGAGGCCACCCCCCTCAGGCAGGAGGCCACCCCCCTCAGGCAGGAGGCCACTCCCCTCAGGCAGGAGGCCACTCCCCTCAGGCAGGAGGCCACTCCCCTCAGGCAGGAGGCCACTCCCCTCAGGCAGGAGGCCACTCCCCTCAGGCAGGAGGCCACCCCCCTCAGGCAGGAGGCCACCCCCCTCAGGCAGGAGGCCACTCCCCTCAGGCAGGAGGCCACCCCCCTCAGGCAGGAGGCCACTCCCCTCAGGCAGGAGGCCACTCCCCTCAGGCAGGAGGCCACTCCCCTCAGGCAGGAGGCCACTCCCCTCAGGCAGGAGGCTACCGTCCATCCGGACCAAAACCTCCCGCCAACAGTTTCTTTCTCTCTGCAGTTGGACTCATGAACCACTTTGCACTCACTGCACTGTTCACTTCTTATTGCACTACATATTTTATTTATGTATATATCAAGCCTATTTTTAACTTTATTTTAACTTTACTTACTTATTTCTTATATATCTGGTAGCTATTCATTGTTCATTGTTTTGTATTCATTGTTCATTGTTTTGTTGTTTGTGTTGCATCGAATCACCAAGACAAGTTCCCATGTTTGTGAATTTTGTTCTTTGACAATGGCAATAAACTTTATTCTGATTCTGTTTAGCATAGAAACCCTTTCAAGAAATTTGCTCCTGGTTTATGGAACAAAGTCTTTTTAAATTACATTATTTTATGCCTTTAAATGAATTTAAAGCACTTGTTAAAACCATCCACAGGGCCAGTGCCAGTTTGCAATGATTCTATTCCACATTGTGTGGGTTTTTTACATTTATTTTATTGGCAGGGTACTCAACAGCGTACACATGAAAGAGTTTCTTTCATTGATATTTTTTCCCTGTATAAATAAATCTAAATTGTATTAATCCTTATTGAAGTGTGTTAGTTTCAGTGTATTGACTCATCCCTTCAGACAGAATTAAGGCAGTGACTCACTAGAACCACTGGTGAGTCACTGTCAACTGTCACATCATATTTCTTTTACAATGGAACGTACCTGGCCGATTGAGAGACTACACAGACCTCACATATGTAGATAATCATTTTACATTTTGTTCACTGTAAACCACAATATTGCTCTAAAACAGCTTAATAGTAGAAACAGGTTCAATAGCTTCCTGTTCTGCAGGAACCAATCAACATAGACTTAGAGTAAGCCAATGATGAAGGAAAAACATCAGAATAGTTGATTGAAAAGAATAATTTTACTCTGCTTACCTGAGGACTATAGCAGTAAACATCATCACTTTGAATGAGCAATCACCCAAATGATTATTACCACATTACCCAAATGTGGTAATAATTAGTTCGGAGGTCTCTGAGGAGATGTCAGAGGAATGTAGAAATAAACAGACAATTCTAACAGAGAAAGAGAGGTCACCTGGGGTCAGTTAGGAAAGAGGGACCAGTCAGGGGCCGGAACACAGCCATCAGTGTGTGTGTGAGAGAGGAGACAGGGGCCAGTCAGGGGCCGGAACACAGCCATCAGTGTGTGTAGTGTGTGAGGGGTCAAATGTGACAGGAAACCAAGAGTCTGTGAGCGTTTGCCCAGTGTTCACATGTCACTGTCATGTTTTAGTGTTTCAATTAGTGTGAGAAGAAATATTGTACCAAAAAAAACTAAATTCTGCATGATTTGTATTTTTCCTTTACTTTTAAACTTGCTCTTGTATCATTGCTTTGGCCTCTCATGTTTTACAACTTAAAATAATGTATGTACTGAAAACCACAGGTGTTCCCTCATCAGGATTGGTGTTAATGCTCCATCTGCTGGCATCAGATGGAATTACCATGGGGAAATAAACAAACGCTAGCTTGCCCTGACATGCTAATGTAAGCATGGAATGCTTGTGATTTGAGGGTAAATAAAAACACTCACAGAACAGAATGTAAAGAAAAAAACGATTCCACCATCACAGATTCCAAACCCATTTGGCGGAGCTGGACCCAGGTTATGTTTTGTTCGCTGAAGGGCCAGTGCTGTGGTGAGGCATTGGGCCCCACGTTGTACCCCACTGCCACCATGGGCCCCATCCAGGGGCTCTCTATGGCACTAGCCCTGGAGTTCCTGCCGTCATCTTGTTCTTGTTCCTTGTTCTTCTTGTTCCTCCTGTTCCTCCTGTTTTACTTCCCTGGCTGTGCAGGTGGACTATTTAAAGGTGCAAATTTAAACTATCGTGAGCATCAACTGTGAAATTAGAACTTGAGAACAATTGTGATTTGGACTAAAGGAACTGGTATGAAGTAAACTGTGAACATTGAATTCCCAACTGAACGATTGTGAAAACTGAATGAGAAGCCACTTAAAATTCAAGTTATAAATACAAACAGAACAAGGTCACGCAAACCAAAGCGCTTAAAAAGGTTAACCAGTGTCTGTCAAGATATAGTCACAGAATCTGAATCAAGCTCAGAACCACTGCATTTGGCACTTTTAAATATTCAAATTCCAAGTCATTTTTAATCAATGATTGTATTATTTCTAAAATATTTGACATTTTGCTTTTAATAATCAAGTACAAATACTTACCGATTCCTCTCCCCTGGATTTTATATTTTTAGATGTGACCAGAAAAGGGGAAAAGGGAGGTTGAGTAGCAGTGCTATTTAACAACAAGCAGATATGTAAATAAAAGTAATTTGGTACCTATGGCTCATTTGAACACGTGTCAAAACTGTAAAAAAAAATATTATCATCAACAAAGTGCTCAGCACAAAGCTGAGTTTGAAAATAACTGAGTTTGAAAATATTATAATCTCTGGAGATATGAACATACACGTTGACTATCCTAATGATAGAAATGCTCAGGAATTTGGATCTGCGGTGGACCATCATGAACTTGCATGCAACATGTACATGAGCCGATCCATAACAAAGGCCATACACTGACCTTTGTTTTATTGGCAGGGTACTCAACAGCGTACACGTGAAAGACTTTCTTTCATTGATATTTTTTCCCTGTATAAATACATCAGAATTGTATTAATCCTTATTGAAAACAACTTTGTTATGTAACATTTTCAATATCTAGGTTTTTGACCCTGCACTTTCAGATCGCTTCTGTGTTCATTTGGATTGGAATGTTCTGCCATAAAAATGATCAAGCTCAGTGTGTAAAAAGAATATTTATCAGGGTGCTTAGAACTGAACACTTCTTTGAAGCAAACTCTGAAATTCCCACTTTTTTATCTTCATCACCTGATAATATTGTAAACAATTTCAATTCTAACATTTTGTCTGTAATGGATAAAATTGCACCATTTAAAGTTAAATGGAGCCTGAAGCTCCATGGAGGAATGCTTCACAGGTGAAACTTCAGACAATGCAGAAAGACAGCAATGGCGGTAACACAAGTCAACAGTTAATCTTCATCTTCTCAAACAATCCTTGCAAAAGTACAATTTTTCCCGGCCTGACTAGGTGCAGGACGCCATGCAACAAGCCAGGCAACGGAGGGGCCAACGGGGGACACCGCAAAGCGGAAGACAGAGCAAACACAACAACAAAACAGGGGCAGAAAACAGCCACAGTAAACAGATAAAAATAGAAACAGCGAGAAACAACAACAGTAAGAGCAATAACAGTAAGAACAACACGGTAAGCAGCAATATAAAGAGCGACAGCGTAAAAGCAACAGTGTAAAAGCAACGTAGAAGCAATAGTAAAAGTAGCAACGTAGAAACAAGAGTAAACAAAACAACAGTGGAGTAGAAAACAGCGTAGTAGCAACGTAAGCAAAACAACGAGAACAGCGAAGCAAACAGCGAAACAACGGAACAAACAGCGGAACAACAGCGGAGCAACAAGTGAAGCAACAGCAGCGTGCCCAGTGCCGCTCCTCACCACTGCAGACACCAATTTTGAGGAAGTTCTATATGTAGTCCATGGCGTGAGGCCAAACAAAGGCGGCGTTCAGATGGACCTAGAAATGACCAGGAGGAACAACCAACCCGCACTGCTCAGGCTGTTTGATTCAGCTGAGAGCAAGCTTTTCCAATTAGTATGAATGGACCACCTCGTATATGGCTCGCTGGAGGCATCAAGGCAAGGCAAGTTTATTTGTAGAGCACATTTTGTACACAAGGCAATTCAAAGTGCTTCACACAGCAGGAAAAATGCATTCAAATCACAAAGAAATTACAGAAACAGAAATACAATAAAATTAACTAAATTAAAAATTATCAATCCAACTGATTTTCTAAACTAATAAAACCACAAACAAAAGAGAAGAGTGCAAAGAAAAAATCCTTTCAGTCATATGCGCAGCAAAACAAAACTGTTTTTAGCTTAGATTTGAACATTGTCAGAGTAGAAGCTTGTCTCACATCTTCAGGAAGACTGTTCCAGATTTTAGCTGCATAAAACTGAAACGCAGATTCCCCATGTTTAGTCCTGACTCTGGGCACCAGCAGGAGGCCGGTCCCTGAGGTCCTCAGAGTCCGAGATGGTTCATATGGCACTAACATGTCCAAGATGTACTTTGGTGCTAGGCCATGGAGAGACTTGTACACAAGCAGATCTGCTTTAAAGTCTATTCTCTGAGCCACAGGGGGCAGTGCAGAGACCTGAGAACAGGACTAATGTGATCGTACTTCCTGGTTCTAGTCAGGACCCGAGCAGCAGCGTTCTGGATGTACTGCAGCTGTTTTACAGCTCGTTTGGAGAGACCAGTGAGCAGGCCGTTACAGTAGTCTAATCTACTGGAGACAAACGCATGGATAAGTCTCTCTAAATCTGGTTTTGACACTATATTTTTGATTTTGGCAATGTTTTTTGGATGGTAAAAAGCTGCTGATGTTATTGATTTGACGTGGCTATTAAAGTTCAAGTCTGAGTCCATTATTACCCCCAGATTTCTAACTTGGTTTGTAGGTTTTAGAGCGAGACTCTGGAGGTGACCTCTAACACTTTCTCTTTGTTTCTGTGGCCAAAAACGATTATTTCAGTCTTGTCTGAGTTCAGCTGGAGAAAGTTGTTTTGCCTCCACAAACTGATCTGTTGGATGCAGTGACAGAGTGAATCTACTGGTCCATAGTCACCTGCCGATAGTGAAACATAGATCTGACTCGTCTGCATAATTGTGATAGGACACATTTTCACTGCGTATCAACTGACCTAATGGCAGCATGTAGAGGTTGAACAGAAGGGGACCCAGGACAGACCCTTGGGGCACTCCACAGGTCAGGGTCATGTGGTCTGAGACACAGCTACCAATTTTAACAAAGTACTTCCTGTCTTCCAGATAGGACCTTAACCAGTTTAGGGCAGTGCCAGTGATGCCCACCCAGTCCTCTAGTCTCTGTAAGAGGATCCCATGATCGACAGTGTCAAAAGCAGCACTCAGATCTAACAGAATTAAGACTGAGGCTTTGCCCGTGTCAGTGTTCAGGCGGATGTTCCAGATTGAAGCGACATGTTAACTATGTGAGTGAGTGGTGCTAACAAACTGTTCAGCACAGACTTTAGAAATCTGGTGGGTAACACATCAAGGCAGCATGTAGATGAACTCAGACTGGTGATGATCTCATGGACAGTTTTGTCAGTTACTGGTGCAAAGTGAGTTAGCTCTAAGTGTCTTGGTGGTTTTAGGGTAATTTTTTGCATTGTGGGATTTATAGCATTTTTAATGCCCTGAACTTTGTCATTAAAGAATAATGTAAACTCATTACACTTGGATGTGGAAATGAGTTCTACTGCCCGAACAGCGCAACTGAGACGCTTAGAGAAACCCGTCAGCTCAGGTGCACAAGCAAGCGCTGAGCGATCGGCAGATTAACTGGTTGGTGCCGAGCAAGTGGCCGGACAATGGCACTGGAGCGCGAGGACGAGTGGCCAACCAGGACCTGGAAATGCGTGTGGGTGGAAAAAGGGGGAGCAAAGAGAAAGGGAGCGCTTTTAAAGCCCGCCAGCCCACGCCGCCAGGAGCCGGGCAAACGCACCTTCGGCACAGGCTCCAATCACCGTTTTACCACTCATGCTTAGAAAAAGACATTCTACGAATTTTTAAATACGTCATTCGTTTCAGGTGTTTTTCCTAAGGCTCTAAAGGTTGATGTAATCAAACCACAAAAACTAACTTGAAGACTGTATTTAGGCCCATATCTAGGCTGCTGTTTATCGGCAAAAGAATTGAAAAAGTTGTTTGTACACAAGTCACCTATTATCTAATGGGTAATAATAATCTTAATCGTAACCTTCTTGACCCCTTTCGATCAGGATTTAGAGCCAACTACAGTACCGAGACAGCTCTTGTTAAAGGTCTTAATGACATAAAGATGGATTGGGGTCCCGGTAAAGTTTCTATTTTAATCTTGCTAGACTTGACAACCGCATTTGATATGGTCGATCACTCAATATTGCTAAAAAAATATCATCCATCTTCTTCTTCTGGGGCCGGATCGCGAAGGCAGCAGTCTAAGCAGACTTCCCTCTCCCCAGACATTTCCTCCAACTGCTCCGGGAGGATCCCGACGCGTTCCCAGGCCAGCCGAGAGACGTAGTCCCTCCAGCGTGTCCTGGGTCTTCTCTCTTCCCGATGAGACATGCCCAAAACACCTCCCCAGGGAGGCGCCCAGGAGGCTTCCGAAACCCAAAATCCGATGCCCGAGCCACCTCAGCTGGCTCTCGTCGTGGAGATGCAGCGGCTCTACTCCGAGCTCCTCCCATTCTTTCCCGGCGGAAGAAACTCATTTCAACCGCTTGTATCTGCGATTTTGTCCTTTTGGTCATTACCCAGAGCTCATGACCATAGGTGAGGGTAGGAACGTAGACCGACCGATAAATCGAGAGCTTTGTCTTTCGACTCAGCTCCCTCTTCACCACAACGGTCCGATGCAGCGACTGCATCACTGCAGCCGCTGCACCGATCCGCCTGTCAATCTCACGTTCCATCCTTCCCTCACTCGTGAACAAGACACAGAGATCCTTGAACTCCTCCACTTGGGGCAAGGACACCCCACCCACCTGGAGAGGGCAAGCCACATTTTTCCGGTCGAGAACCATGGCCTCAGATTTGGAGGTGCTGATTCTCATCCCAGCCGCTTCACACTCGGCTGCAAACCGTCCCAGTGCATGTTGCAGGTCCGGGTTTGATGGAGCCATCAGGACTACATCGTCTGCAAACAGCAGAGATGGAATCCTGTGGTCCCTAAACCGGACACCCTCCGACCCCTGACTGCGCCTAGAAATTCTGTCCATAAAAACTATGAACAGAACCGGTGACAAAGGGCAGCCCTGGCGGAGTCCAACATGCACTGGGAACAGGTCTGACTTACTGCCGGCAATGCGAACACAGCTCCTGCTCCGGTCATACAGGGACCGGACAGCCCTGAGCAAAGGGCCCCAGACCCCGTACTCCTGGATCACCCCCCAAAGGACACCCCGAGGGACACGGTCGAAAGCCTTCTCCAGATTCACAAGGCACATGTGGACTGGATGGGCAAACTTCCATAAACCCTTGAGCACCGGAAATTTTAGAGCTGGTCCAGTGTTCCACAACTCTACTACTCCTGAATCCGAAGTTCGGTCTGATTCTCCTCTCCAGTGCCTAAAATAGACCTTACCCGGGAGGCTGAGGAGTGTGATCCCTCTGTAGTTGGAACACACCCTCCGGTCCCCCTTCTTGAACAGAGGGACCACCATCCTGGTCTTGCCAGTCCAGAGGCACGGTCCCTGATCGCCATGTGATGTTGTAGAGACGTGTCAGCCAAGACAGCCAAGTGTCATCCATCTCATCCACCCCTGGAGCCCTGCCACTGAGGAGTTTGCCAACAACCTCAGTGACTTCAGCCCGGGTGATGGACGAGTCAGCCTCCGAGTCGTCAGTCTCTGCTTCTTCTTCGGAAGAATTGACAGTGGGATTAAGGAGATCCTCAAAGTATTCCTTCCACCATCCGACGACATCCCCAGTCGAAGTCAGCAGGTCTCCACCTGCACCATATGCACCATAAACAGTGTGGGTGAAGCACTGCATCCCTTACTTCCGGAGTCCATCACCAGGTTCGAATACAGGCACTGTAGACCTTGCGACCACAGCTCCGAGCAGCCGCATTGACAATGGAGGTCGAGAACATGGTCGACCCGGGCTCAATGTCCCCAGCCTCTCCCGGAGAATGTTCCCATTCTTCATCTGTCAAAACAAAATTACCTTCTCTTTCCATCTTACTTCTACTACATTTAGTAGAAGTAATAATGCATTTATATTGTTTAGATATTATTCCCCTTGAAAGTTTGGATGTATATGCCTTCCAAAAACATAACATATTTTCACTATTTCACACTTTTTGGGCTTGTTCTAACTATTGAGTCATTGGAACACCACACATTTCTTTGTTCCTTGCAATTGTACCTCGACGCTGAAAAAAAAAACCTCATTATACCGCGCATCCTTCTCCGTGCAAATCTTTGAAGGGCCCTACACACTTGGCCTCCTCCTCTGTGAGTGAGGAGTGAGGCGGGAGGAGGGTCCGTGTGGAGTGGCTCAGTTAATTTCCCTGGTCTCTGGTCCCTGGTTCCTGGTCCCTGGGCAGAACAAAGCTGCAGCCTCAGCCCTGTGGAGGAGCTGAGAGCAGTGAAGGACCCTCCAGGCTGCACACGCTGATCCCAGCTCTCCATGACAACTGGGCTCATTTACATGTGAACAAGCAGCTGTGGCGAGCTCATGTGTGCAGTGTGTACACAAGGAGCATATGTTATTGGTGCAGGTGTGTAAGGTGTGTTCTCACAGTAGGAACCTTTTGGATTAAGTAGCCTTCATTTCTTAATTACAATTATGTTTAGTTTTGGTCTAGATTTTGTCAATTTAGGGTCTAGGACTGAAAAGTTAAACTTAATCTAGTCTGCACTTGTCCCGCTGCACTTTTATTCATTGATATTTAACTTTTATTAATTGATGAAAATATGAATACTTTAGTATACACATGCGACTTTATAGTCTTTGTGATGACTTTTTATTTAATTTTAGCCCACAAACATATGACACTGACAAAAACGATGATAGAAATAGTTGGTCAATGATACTGGTTCCTGGTACTTTTTTGTTTTTAGTTCCACTTCCTGTTTGATGCACATTCAGTGACTGAAGTCACACAAGCACACTCTGAGGCAGACCCTCTCCAGTCAAACCAGAAACCTTTTGGTGACTCAAGTACATGTACAACACTCACTCTGTACATGATGAGCGCCCTATCACCCTTGTGTCGCTCCCACATGTCCGCACCAGCACAGCGGGCCCCTTGTGTCCCTCCGCCCCGGCTGTGTGTCCCTCCGCCCCGGCTGAGCAGTGTGTGAGGTGGGACAGGAATGAGCAAAAGTGAACAGACATAACCATTTGGAAAACAGCATGAGCCTGGGTTGCTATAGTGATGGAACTTATGTAATCAAACTACACATAGCCCCTTGAACAGAGTATGGTTACTAAGCCCAAATCACTCTTTATAAACTATTTATTCATTAGGAATTAAGTCTTTGTTTGGACTTTATTAAGCATAATTAAAATGTAATTGTGGTAAATTGATTCTAAAAAAACTTAAATTTAGCTTGTGACAAAACAATCCAACATTGCACACCAATCCCTTGCTCTTTATCCATGTGGAATTTGAGCTGAAATATTTGGGAACTCTTGTCCTCCCTGGTAAGCCTGCGGAGCTGAGAGGAAGTAAAGCCTTTCTAGGGAAACTCTGGGGCATTAGTGTGATTTAGGTCGCAGTGAAAGCCCTGCCAAGCCACACACAGCCTCAGATCTGTTCCTATCAAATTCCCAAGCTCCGCTAATCCTCAGGCCAATAGTAAGTAAGCATTTCACGCTAACACCGGAGCGCTGGAGCTGACATGCTAACATGCCGGGCTGCGAGGTAAGACAGACGCACTCACAGCATCTGCTCCTGCCCACACAACGCGGCCAGTGTGTGAAGTCACAAAGGCCCTGACAGCGCCGAGGAGATGAGAAACGCAAATATTGTCCCAGCGCTCATCCCTGACCCTGAAGTACAGGCCGGAGACAGCGCCGCGCCAGCCTTTAGCAATCTGCATGACAAAAGCACCAGGCCACAGGCGTGTACGGAGATTGGAATGTGCCACTGGTTTCACAGATAATACAAGATTTTTTTCTATTATCACCATTTAAAGACTGAAAATGATGCATCATTGGTAATTTTTCTTTTTCATTAATACGTCAGTAACTTGGGAGTCAAGACCATTATTTTTTAACTGATCGAAGCCAGCACACCATCAAGCAGCAAGATTTTGAATACAGGAGCCCCCATGGCTCGTTTTATTTACTATATATACAGACAAGTGCAAATGTTTTCATCGTCAAAATCAAAAGTTTTCTGATGATTCTGCAATTTTATCCTTGTAACATAAAGGAACCTACACTTCTGAATATTTTTTGGAAGTTTAAAGGTTTGTGATGTGAAATCTTAATTATCTTGTGTTGAATGCAAATAAAACAAAATAAATTGTGTTGGACCCCAAATGTGTAGGACACAGGCCAGTTGTCATACACAATCAAACCATTGCCCTCGTATAAGTACCTTTGTGTCTTTCTTGACAATAGATGAACCTGGAGTAGACATGTGGACCACATGTGTAATAGATTGTAACGTGGAATGGCCCTGCATGCTCTGCAGTCAGTTACTATCTTCACAGAGAAGGTTCAGAATTCAGCGCTGTCATGGGAGCAGACTGTGCCGACCTCTGGTTACTGAACAAGGAAAGATAAGCGTTGGATCATGTAACTACAACTTATAGCAAACTGTGTTGCTTCCTCTTGTATGTCTCTTAAAGTATTCTGTGTTTATGGATAGTGTATTTTATTGCACTGCATTGATAGCCCAAGACAAATTTCCCATACTAAAGTTCATATTAAATCTTGAATCTTGAAATAGCCCAGGTACCACGTGTTCTCTAGTTCAATTCAATTTCAATTAAATTCAATTTATTTTTGTAATGCCTAAAATCACAACAACAGTTGGCTCTGAGGGCGACAGTAAAAAATTAATCGACAATGTCTGTGGTGGCGAGGGACGATGTCCCGGTGTCCTCTGTCCTTAGACCCTCCTTCTCGGCCAGGAAAAACTACAAAAAGCCTCCTTGGGAAAAAGTAGAAACCTGGAGGAGTTCCAGAGTGAAGAAGAGATCTGACTCTCCTTCCTTCTTCTTCCTGCTACTCATCTTCACCACAGCAGCAAACCCCTCAACCTCCTCATCTCAGCTCCTCACCAACACCAGGGTTGAGTCAAAACTACTCCACTGTTCCATCATCACATGGTCGATATCTCCACCTGCCTAAGTCTAAGCACCAACATTTCTCTGTCCACTAAACAAATGAGTTCTTCTTTTGTGTGGATAACCTCAGCGTGGCCCCTGACCTGGAGGACAAGCAGGGCACAGGGGCCAAAGGCTGATGAGAAAAGCAAACATAGCCTGGTCTAAGCGGGCCCCGAGCACCATCGCTGTTCCTTCTGACCACATCTTTGCATCACAGTTTGGTCTTAATCGTTGACGACAGTGATAGATGTTGTCCAGATTTAATAATTATTTCTTATTAAAGTATATCTAAACATGTTGCACTGCTTCACCAACTTTCTTTGCTTACAATTATTTTGACAGAAAGATCAAAATGAAAATAAAAATAGGTTTACTATGTACACAAATGTACAGTTGTATTAGGGGATAAGTAGGGGATAACATTCAATTTTTCAAGATCTTATTGATATTAATAAAAAGAGGGGTAAAATCTTTCTCCAGAATAGCTTTTATGTCTTTATGGACACATAAATATATTTATTCTGTGTTGAGATTCTGTTTGCTATTTAAATGGGTAGGTTTTCTGAAGGTCAGAGGGGGTTGTACTTTTTTTTTTATCAAGAAATCATCACAATAAGTATGGAAATTTCTGGTTTGGTCAAATATAGTAGGACATAATCTGCATAGTAGGCAATTCAAATCATTTGCCTGATAAATTGGGCCAATGGTTCCAAATACAAAGCAAACAGGAAGGGTGACCAGGCACAACCCTGCTTGACATCTCTTTCCAGAGTCAGATGACTATTGATTTTAATTCTTGATGTTGGACCATCCTAAACCCAATATTTGTATAATTAAATCATCAATTTGAAATTGTTTCGCACTAAATATGGCCAACTAACAGAATCAAAAGCCTTCTTAGGGTCCAAACTGATTATTACAGCTATTTTATTTTCAATTTTTAAGATGATTCGTTATGTTTAAGGATCGTCTTATGTTATCTTGTGTTTTTTGTTTGTTAATGAATCCTGTTTGATCATTGTGGATATATGATAGTCCACATTCAGAATAGAAATGGGTCCATATGAGGCACAATCCAATCGGTCCTTCCCTTCTTTTGGTATCAGGGATATGATGGCTCTTTCCATCTCGGAGGGATCTAAGTTTTCTTAAGTGCCCAGTTAAAAGTTATAATAGGGAAGGAGTAAGTGTGTTTTAAAAGCTTTATACCACTCGCTCCCCGGGGATTAATTGTTCTTTGATCTTTTGATTGCGCCTTGTATTTCCAAAACAGTTATTTCACTTTTTGTTCTTCTTGACATAAAAAGCAAATTGAGGTTGTCCATAAAATAATTTGTGTCTGGAATTTTGTTTACGTTTTTTATAAAAGGATTCAAATGCTGATTGAATTTGATCTTGTTCAGTTTACATTACGTGTCATTTTGCCTGTCCCATATTTAAAAAAATGTCCTTTCATCTTGTTGTCGGTGTAATCCCTCATTCGTCCAGGCGTGTTCCATAGTAGAAAAAGCTTCAGTTGTATCATCTGGACTCAGTTTGAAAAAATAGACGTTTCGACTCTCATCCAAGAGTCATTGTCAATAAAAGAATTTAGATCGAGAACCCCGATATTAATACTGTTCTGTGGTAAGACCCGCCCATTGGGAGGAGCCTTCCTGAAGTAGAAAGAGTTGTTTGTTTCAACAGAAACTCCCCCCTTGTATCTACCGAGCTAGCCTATTCAGAATCTTAATGGGCTATTAGAAACCTCTTTGTCTTTGTGAGACCCTGGCTCAACCACCCTGAGTACCTGATTAGCATCTGAATGTCCTGGTCCTCTACCTTTCCAGGGGTTCAGTAACCCATTATAAATAACAGGAAGATTAAACCTTAGCCCTCCATTTCTGTTTAAAGAAGGTCTTTCTTTTTTAACAAAAATAGCTTCCTTGACTCCTCTTTCAAACCATCTTTTCTCCCTGCTTAAAACCTTCACCTCACCGTCTTCAAACGAGTGATTAGAGGCTTCAAGATGGAGATGCACGGCACTCTGAGGTCCTGAACTTGTATTTCTTCTGTGCTGATAGAGCCTCTTGTGTAGAGGCTGTTTTGTCTCCCCTATGTACAGTTCTTTACAGCTTTCTTCACTGCATTGGATCGAATAAACTACATTGCTCTGTTTTTGAGTCGGCAACTTGTCCTTAGGGTGAACCAGTTTTTGTCTTAAAGTGTTTCCTGGTTTAAAATAAACAGGGACTTTGTGTTGTCTAAAAATTCTCTGCAGTTTTTCCGACAGGCCAGACACATAAGGGATAGAAACACCCTTCCTTCTCTGTTCAGTTTCCCTTTTGTCCTGCTTCTTGGTTCTCTTCACTCTGTTGAGAGCCCAAGCGGGGTAACCACAGGCTGAGAGGGCATTTCGGACATGTTTTTCCTCTTTCTTCTTGCCCTCTGAGCTGGTGGGCACACCTTGAGCTCTGTGTTGTAAGGTTCTGATCACACCCAGCTTGTGCTGTAGTGGGTGGTTGGAACCAAAGAGCAGATACTGGTCCGTGTGTGTAGGTTTCCTATATACTTCTATTTGGAGTTTCCCGTTCTCTCCTCTGATCGTGGAACAATCAAGAAAGGCCAAGCGATTCTCCTTAGCGTCTTCTCTTGTAAACCTGATATGTGGGTCCACAGCATTGATGTGATCAGAGAAGGTTTCCAGCTCTTGTTTCTTAATTGTTACAAAAGTATCATCGACATAGCGGAGCCATAGTTTTGAGGCTATGCCTGAGAATGAGGACAGTGCCTTCTTCTCAAAGTGCTCCATGTACAGGTTGGCCACTATGGGAGAGACGGGCGAGCCCATGGCACAGCCATGAATCTGTCTGTAAAATTGTCCCCGGAATTGAAAGTAAGTGGTGTTCAGACAGATGTCCAGCAGTTTACATGTGTGTGTTCAGGTGTCAGTTTGGTCCTTTCCTGTAGGGTGGTGTCTTCCTGCAGTCTGATCCTCACTGCTGCTACTGCATCAGAGGTCGGGATGCAGGTGAACAGGGACACAACATTATATGAAACCATGAGGTCATCTGGGTCCAGTTGGAGATGTTTCACTTTATCCACAAAGTTGTGCGTGTTTTCCACATGATGTACCGAATTCCCCACAAGCGGAGCCAATATAGTTGTTAAATGCTTGGCCACATTGTAAGTGATGGAATCTGTCCTGCACACTATGGGTCTGAGTGGAACCTCCTTTTTGTGTATTTTTGGGAGGCCATAAATGCAGGGCATGGCTTCACCAGGATACAGTCTGTAATACAGAGGCCGGTCTATCGCTTCCTCTTTTTCCAGCCTTTGTAAACAGTCTATTACTTTCTTCTTGTAGCCACTGGTCGGATCTCTTTTCAAGCGCTCGTATGTGGTCGTGTCCTCAAGGAGGGTGTGGATTTTGGCTTCGTAATCAGCTGCGTTGAGAATCACAGTGCAACGTCCCTTGTCTGCTGGGAGGATGTTGATGCTATGATCTTTTTCCAGTGCTGAAAGTGCTTTTCTCTCTTCAGATGTGATATTTGAAGGCGGTGGTTTGGCACTCTTCAGGGTCGCTGTGACACGTAACCTCAGGTCTGCAGCCTCCGATTCAGTCATTTTGTTGTTCCTAATTGCCGTTTCAGTGGCTGTGATGTAGTCCTCTGTAGGGATGTGTTTAGAGGTGACAGAAAAGTTGAGACCTTTAGAGAGCACCTCCTTTTGAAACAAACAACTCCTTCTACTTCAGGAAGGCTCCTCCCAATGGGTGGGTCTTACCACAGAACAGTATTAATATCGGAGTTCTCGATCTAAATTCTTTTATTGACAATGACTCTTGGATGAGAGTCGAAACGTCTATTTTTTCAAACTGTGTCCAGATGACTACAACTGAAGCTTTTTCTACTATGGAACACGCCTGGACGAATGAGGGATTACACCGACATATTTCCAAGAATTTTGGGCCTAAAACCTTGGATTTAGTTCGGGAACTCGAATCTGTAGCCAGGAAACTAGCAGACAACAGGAATCACTTGAGGTTCAATCTTAGATGCAGACAGAACAACATGATCCCGAAGAGCCTGCAGATCAAATCACCGGTCAGAGGACACAGAGCAGAGAAGATTTGGAGAAGGAGCCTTATGCAGATGCTCAGTGAAAGGATCCAGGAAAACAACGTCAGAATTGATAAATTGAAAGACAGAACAGGAACTTTACAGGAGAAATTAACCAGCATACTCCCTGAAGAAGCTTTCAAAAGAGTGCTGGATTTTACACAGACAGCACAAGAAGCACAGCACAAGAAGAGCAAAGAACGCCAAATCAAGAAGTTCAACATTCTTTTGAACAAAAAGAATGCAGGTGAGGTCGAGCTAGACATTAGGACTGAGACAGACAAATTAGCGACCAGCAAAAACAATTGGATTAAGAACCTATCAGATCGTGTTCTGACACAGGCAGAAAAGGAGGTGCTCTCTAAAGGTCTCAACTTTTCTGTCACCTCTAAACACATCCCTACAGAGGACTACATCACAGCCACTGAAACGGCAATTAGGAACAACAAAATGACTGAATCGGAGGCTGCAGACCTGAGGTTACGTGTCACAGCGACCCTGAAGAGTGCCAAACCACCGCCTTCAAATATCACATCTGAAGAGAGAAAAGCACTTTCAGCACTGGAAAAAGATCATAGCATCAACATCCTCCCAGCAGACAAGGGACGTTGCACTGTGATTCTCAACGCAGCTGATTACGAAGCCAAAGTCCACACCCTCCTCGAGGACACGACCACATACGAGCGCTTGAAAAGAGATCCGACCAGTGGCTACAAGAAGAAAGTGATAGACTGTTTACAAAGGCTGGAAAAAGAGGAAGCGATAGACCGGCCTCTGTATTACAGACTGTATCCTGGTGAAGCCATGCCCTGCATTTATGGCCTCCCAAAAATACACAAAAAGGAGGTTCCACTCAGACCCATAGTGTGCAGCACAGATTCCATCACTTACAATGTGGCCAAGCATTTAACAATTATATTGGCTCCGCTTGTGGGGAATTCGGTACATCATGTGGAAAACAGGCACAACTTTGTGGATAAAGTGAAACATCTCCAACTGGACCCAGATGACCTCATGGTTTCATATAATGTTGTGTCCCTGTTCACCTGCATCCCGACCTCTGATGCAGTAGCAGCAGTGAGGATCAGACTGCAGGAAGACACCACCCTACAGGAAAGGACCAAACTGACACCTGAACACATATGTAAACTGTTGGACATCTGTCTGAACACCACTTACTTTCAATTCCGGGGACAATTTTACAGACAGATTCATGGCTGTGCCATGGGCTCGCCCGTCTCTCCCATAGTGGCCAACCTGTACATGGAGCACTTTGAGAAGAAGGCACTGTCCTCATTCTCAGGCATAGCCCCAAAACTGTGGCTCCGCTATGTCAATGATACTTTTGTAACAATTAAGAAACAAGAGCTGGAAACCTTCTCTGATCACATCAATGCTGTGGACCCACATATCAGGTTTACAAGAGAAGACGCTAAGGAGAATCGCTTGGCCTTTCTTGATTGTTCCACGATCAGAGGAGAGAACGGGAAACTCCAAATAGAGGTATATAGGAAACCTACACACACGGACCAGTATCTGCTCTTTGGTTCCAACCACCCACTACAGCACAAGCTGGGTGTGATCAGAACCTTACAACACAGAGCTCAAGGTGTGCCCACCAGCTCAGAGGGCAAGAAGAAAGAGGAAAAACATGTCCGAAATGCCCTCTCAGCCTGTGGTTACCCCGCTTGGGCTCTCAACAGAGTGAAGAGAACCAAGAAGCAGGACAAAAGGGAAACTGAACAGAGAAGGAAGGGTGTTTCTATCCCTTATGTGTCTGGCCTGTCGGAAAAACTGCAGAGAATTTTTAGACAACACGAAGTCCCTGTTTATTTTAAACCAGGAAACACTTTAAGACAAAAACTGGTTCACCCTAAGGACAAGTTGCCGACTCAAAAACAGAGCAATGTAGTTTATTCGATCCAATGCAGTGAAGAAAGCTGTAAAGAACGGTACATAGGGGAGACAAAACAGCCTCTACACAAGAGGCTCTATCAGCACAGAAGAAATACAAGTTCAGGACCTCAGAGTGCCGTGCATCTCCATCTTGAAGCCTCTAATCACTCGTTTGAAGACGGTGAGGTGAAGGTTTTAAGCAGGGAGAAAAGATGGTTTGAAAGAGGAGTCAAGGAAGCTATTTTTGTTAAAAAAGAAAGACCTTCTTTAAACAGAAATGGAGGGCTAAGGTTTAATCTTCCTGTTATTTAAAATGGGTTACTGAACCCCTGGAAAGGTAGAGGACCAGGACATTTAGATGCTAATCAGGTACTCAGGGTGGTTGAGCCAGGGTCTCACAAAGACAAAGAGGATTCTAATAGCCCATTAAGATTCTGAATAGGCTAGCTCGGTAGATACAAGGGGGGAGTTTCTGTTGAAACAAACAACTCTTTCTACTTCAGGAAGGCTCCTCCCAATGGGTGGGTCTTACCACAGAACAGTATTAATATCGGGGTTCTCGATCTAAATTCTTTTATTGACAATGACTCTTGGATGAGAGTCGAAACGTCTATTTTTTCAAACTGAGTCCAGATGACTACAACTGAAGCTTTTTCTACTTTCATCTTGTTGTTTCCAAGTTTGTTATTTAAACATGTTTTATCCATTCTCACAATATCTTTGTTTGGTAAAGAGCATTTTCTTAACTATTTCCAGTGAAGTCAGATCATTCATTTCTCCCCATGTTAAATTAAGAGGAACCTTTATTTCCCCATGGCAAGTCCCCCTGATGCCCAGTGTTGTGCCTGAACGCGTTCAGTTCACCTTCACCAAAATGATGAACGTGTTCATAAACTTTCGTTCGATGAACGTACTGTGAACGCGTTCCTTCTGGTGTCTGTTCATTCTTTTTAATTTCGTTCAATAAGGTGTTTCTAGAAACCTTCTGGCAAAAAACACACTGTTATGTTGCCGAACCAGATCCTATGCCTGGCAAGTGTGAGAGCGCCGAAGTTGTAGAGGCCGATAGCGCTATTGCAGACGATAGAGATTTCGCGTGTCGTACCACACTGCACATGTGCATCAAAACAAAAAGCAGCAGGGACGCGACAGCAACAGAACAGCAGGAGTCGCCCTTCTACGACCAGTTATGTGAGTTTTATGATAAGGTCGGTGAGGATGGGAACAATTTCTGTGCAAACTTTGCCCAGCAAGTTTTCCCTCATGTTTTTGAGAATATACTGTGGGGCTGAAACCTGCTGCTAGTGTGGTGCTGAATGGACAGCAACAAATGGGAGAAGTCTGTCCCTTCAATGTGAATGTAAATCCTGGGTAAGGATTCAATATTGGATATGAAGATGAAATCTGAAACATAGTTTCAGCATTAACTAATAAAAAAAATGCTGCCTGTGGTTGTATTTGGGCTGTGGAAATAATTTAGAAACATTATAGCATAAAATTGAAAAAAAGAACTGAACTAGTTCATTTTTTGGAGCTGTGAACTTAGTTCAAAATTTTGAATTATGTACTATGAACTGAACTAGTTCATGTAGAAAGTGAACTTTCCCAACACTGCTGATGCCAGTAGATAATAAGTCATGTATAATTTCATTAGATACATTATTTTAAGTTTTAAACA
Source organism: Eucyclogobius newberryi (assembly GCF_026437365.1). Taxonomy (NCBI): domain Eukaryota; kingdom Metazoa; phylum Chordata; class Actinopteri; order Gobiiformes; family Gobiidae; genus Eucyclogobius; species Eucyclogobius newberryi. The sequence continues at coordinate 38,484,254 of NW_027316167.1, forward strand.
AGAGCATGTTTAAAGGACAATATGTTTGCTTAAAATGTTGGGTGACTGAATAAAACTAAGAACATCTCCAGGTATGCATCAGGGGTGCACAAAACAGCAAAAGTCTATTTAGTATCATTTGGAAATGAATATTTCCATGGGGCTTAGCTGAAATGCTGCGTCTGCTTTAATAACATCATCAGGACGTGTCAAGCTTTGTTTTTGGACTGCTAGCTTCAGCCGTTAGCGCGTTACTGTTTACAGACCTTTGTCTATGCTAACTGAACACACATTAATTTGAGCGGGATTAGGCAATCACAGTTCAAATAAAGCACATGGAGCCTGTGAAGTCCATCTGTGGGAACAAGAGAGTGTGCTGAGCAAGAGAGCAAGTAAAGATGCATTATTACACAGAGGTGGGTACTCCTCATTTATACATTTGAAGTTAGTGTAAATTAAAGGACAAAACATTAAATATGCACAAAATCTCATTAATCTGTTTTCAAAGGATAGACACAAAAAATAGACAAATTAAATCATATCTGACGGTGCATGAAACACAAATGTTCAAATGATTTCTCATTGTCACCATAAAGCTGTTTTCACTTTTAGGCCATAGGCTGTAGCCTGTATCGTTCAAGTTCGCTACACCTGTCACAAGACTAAAAAAATACTTCAAATATAAAATTATCATTGTACCATTAGCTCATGACCAAAAGTTCTCCACTCGGATCGCGCCAGTTTTTTTTACGGCGATAACTTAAATGCGGAACTATATTCTCAGCCTGATAGCGCAATATCCCTACGCCTGAATCATTCCGCCTCTGAATCAGCCAATCAGGTGAGAGTTACAACAACAACATAAAAGATGGCTGCTCCCGTGGAGCGGCATGTTGTCTCTCGAGCCGATAGAAAACACTATGAAAATATGGATAACACGTGCATCACACACATTTCATCGGTAGAAAAAGAACAAACACAGCCACAGACTGTTGTCCGCTGGAGGAAGCTGGTGACTTGTGTTCAGAAGTGGATAGAAATCGATGGAATAGACCGCGCGTTAGCGGCAGCTGTTTGTGTACACAATGACGACTTCGCCAAACAAAACTATCCTACGTCTTCTGTGGCTTCTTCGGACGGAAATCTTTCTAATTTTCTGGAAAGTAACAAGCCAGGCTTTCACCCTACATGCTATAGACGTTTCACCCTACATGCTATAGACGTTTCACCCTACATGCTATAGACGTTTCACCCTACATGCTATAGACTTTTCACCCTACATGCTATAGACGTTTCACCCTACATGCTATAGACGTTTCATTGACAAGAAACGAATTACTAGTGCTGAAAAGCAAAACAGTCGGTATGTGGGCAGCATGGCAAGGGTGAGAAGGTGAATCTACCACATCAACTCTGCCACCTTCTCCCAAATGACTGAGATCTACCACAGATGTTCAGCCCCTCAGCGTCTCCCGTGCAGCCGGGACTAGACCAGGAACAGAATAGGGACCAATTTGTGACAGTTCGGAGGGGACAAGGCGCTAAACGCCGAACCTCAGAGCGCCGTGAGCTTCACGTCTATAATAGGTTTTCTCCCCTCAGCGATCACATGCCCGCTGAACACACGAGAGAAACAGTGAAGCTGCCAGCTGCTAGCGTTAGGTGTTACCCGGGGGCCAGAATGGGTGACATCGAAGGAAACCTTAGGATCTTAAAGCGGAGCAGGACCCGTTTCCGGCGAGTCGTGATTCACGCAGGCGGTAACGACGCCCGGCGGAGACAATCAGAGGTGCTCAAAGTTCAAGTAGCCGCGGTGTGTGACCTAGCGAAGTCGATGTCAGACACTGTAATATTTTCTGGTCCCCTGCCCAATCGGATCAATGCTGAATTGTACAGCCGTCTCTCAGCATTCAACAACTGGTTATCCAGATGGTGCCCTCAAAACAACGTTGTCTTTATTGATAACTGGAGTGCGTTTTGGGGAAAGCCCGGGCTCATACGCAGGGATGGCATCCATCCGACTTCGGAGGGTACATCCCTATTAGTTCGGAATTTGACCGATAGTCTTAGTCGTGTTAAGTGACCATCTAGGGATGAGCCCCAGGTGCAGAGCAGCAGTTCAAGACGCTCCTCTGTCGCTGAACTCTCGCCCGTTCTGTTACATGTGAAGTGTTCAGATTCAAGACAGATAGAGACTGTGTGTGTCCCTCGTGTCCCTCGTACAAATAATGCCAAAAAGTCACATCTCAGAAAAAATATTTCAGGCGTCAGACCAAATAACTTAAGGAAAATAACAATCACAAATGACACAAATACACAAATGAATAAACACGTAAAATGTGGACTGCTAAACATTAGAGCAATTTCCTCCAAATCGCTCTTAGTTAATGAATTAATTAGTGACTATAACATAGATCTTCTAGCTCTAACTGAAACGTGGCTTCAACAAGACGACTACGTCAGACTAAATGAGTCCGCCCCACCCACCCATGTTAACTTTCAGACTGCCAGGAGCACAGGCCGAGGTGGTGGTGTGGCAGTGATCTCACACTCAAGCCTACTCATGAGCCCTAAAACTAACAATGCATTTCACTCATTTGAAAGCCTTATGCTGTCGATAACATGTCCAAATATGAAAAACCAAAAAGGAGTTTTGTTCATAGTTATCTACCGACCCCCTGGTCCCTACTCAGAGTTTTTAACAGAGTTTTCTGACTTTATATCAAACTTAGTGTTAGCCTGGGATAAAATAGTTATAGTTGGAGACTTTAATATCCACGTGAACATGAGTGATGACGCTCTCAGTAATGCCTTCAGCGCCTTGTTAGACAGCATTGGTTTCACTCAATGTAAATAAACCGACTCACACTCCTGTCCTAACGTATGGAACAGAGATTAGTGACCTCATTGTCCTCCCTCAAAACCCTATATTGTCAGATCATTTCCTAATTACCTTTCAGTTTATTCTTAAAGATCATCCAGTCCCACAAAATAAAGTTATAATGAAAAGGACAATATCTGAAAAATCTATCTCAAAATTCAAAGAAATAATAGAGCCAATATTCAGTGACATGTCATGTGATCATGTCATGTGATCCTGCTGAGAACAGCTTTAGTCCCAGTTTAAGTGATCAATGTGTCGACTTGACCATGAATTCTCTGAAGTCTGCTCTTGACGTTGTCGCGCCGTTAAAACAGAAGGTCATTAGGCCAAAGCGCGCCCCCCCATGGTACAACCAAGAACTGCGTTCACATAAACAAAGAGTTAGAAAGTTAGAGGGATTATTTCGTCGCTCTCACACCGAAGAATCCCTAAAAGCATGGAAAAGTTGCCTGCTGTCCTATAAGCAGGCTCTGCGTAAGGCCCAAACCAGATATTATTCAAATCAAATAGAAGTCAACAAAAGTAACACTAAATTCCTTTTCAGCACTGTAGCTAGGCTAACAAACTGTCACAGTGCAGTAGAGCCCTCAATCCCAGCTACACTCAGCTCTGATGATTTCCTCCTATTTTTTAACAATAAAATAAAAACAATCAGAGATAAATTAGATGAAATTACCCCCGCTATTAGCCCTGAACTAGCCCAAGCTGTAAATCTAACGTCCCATATAAATCCACCTGTAAACTTAGAAAGGTTCACAGCTGTTGATCACGCAGAGATAACTTCAGCCATTATGTCCTCTAAAAGCTCAACTTGTGTCCTAGACCCCATTCCAAGCAGACTCCTCAAAGACATTCTTCCCCTAATTATAGACCCTATTCTTAATATAATAAATACTTCACTCGAAAGTGGCTATGTTCCACAGTCCTTCAAACATGCAGTCATTAAACCTCTTCTGAAAAAGCCTAATCTAGATCCCGACCTATTGGTAAACTACAGACCTATTTCAAATCTTCCCTTCGTCTCTAAAATCCTTGAAAAAGTTGTAGTAAAACAGCTTTGTCGCCACCTGCACTTATTTGAAGTTTTCCAGTCAGGGTTCAGAGCCCACCACAGCACTGAAACTGCACTAGTTAAAGTCACAAATGATTTGTTATTAGCCGCTGACGATGGACTGGTCTCAATCCTGGTTCTGTTGGACCTCAGCGCAGCGTTTGACACCATTGACCACAACATTCTACTGCAGAGGTTAGAATGTGATGTAGGTGTTGGAGGAACAGCCCTCAGCTGGTTTAAATCCTATCTATCTGATAGGTTCCAATTTGTTAATGTAAACCAGAGCTCCTCACCAAGCTCTAAAGTAATTTACGGTGTGCCACAGGGTTCGGTACTCGGTCCAATTCTGTTTACTCTTTATATGCTGCCATTAGGTAACATTATCAGAAAGCATGACACTAACTTCCACTGCTATGCAGATGACACTCAGCTGTATTTATCAATGAAACCTGATCAGAGCGATCAAGTAGACAGACTTAGTACTTGTGTGAAGGAGATAAAAACCTGGATGACACTAAACTACCTGCTTCTTAACCCTGAAAAAAACGAGGTCATTGTGCTTGGCCCTAAGCATCTATGAGACTCTCTATCTGAGCAGATAGTCACACTGGACAATGTCAGTGTAGCCTCCAGTTCTACTCTAAGAAACCTTGGAGTCTTATTTGACCAGGAGCTCTCATTTAAAGCTCATATAAATCAAGCTTGTAAAACAGCCTATTTCCATTTGCGCAACATAGCCAAAATCAGAAGAATCCTGCCTAAAAGTGATGCCGAAAAACGTATCCATGCATTTGTAACGACTAGATTAGACTGTTGTAACTCCTGCTTGCAGCGTGTCCTAAAAGCTCCATAAAAAGCTTTCAACTGGTTCAAAATGCAGCAGCAAGATTACTAACAGGAACAAAAAGAAGAGAGCACATTACGCCAGTGCTGAAGTCTCTTCACTGGCTCCCCGTCGAGTCTAGAATCAAATTCAAAATTCTACTCTTGACCTACAAAGCCATAAATGACATGGCCCCATCCTACCTCAAAGATGCTATAGAACCATATCATCCAAACAGAGCTCTTCGCTCTCAGAATGCCGGCCTTCTGGTGGTGCCAAGAGTCTCTAAAAGTACTGTAGGAGGTAGAGCGTTTAGCTACCAAGCTCCTGTGTTATGGAATCAGCTCCCGACCCATGTTAAATATGCTGACACAGTCTCTTCATTTAAGTCCAGGCTTAAAACGTTCCTCTTCGAAATCGCTTATGGTCAGACTAGTTAGGAACAGAAACATAAACCCACAGCTTTAGCTACGCTGCCCTAGGAGTAATTATTCTGGGGGAAGTATGACAGCTTGAGCACTATCCTCTTCTTCTGACTACTTATGCTATCAAACAATATTTATTTTTTGATTCCACTTGCAAACTGTTCACCGCCTTCTTTTCTTTCTCTCACTCCTGAGGACCTGTGGACCCAGATGCCCCTCCCCTGGTGAAGTGGTCCCTGCCCTGTGTGGACGGTCCCTCATCTGCCTGAGGAGTGGGTCCAGCTCGCCCCCAACGGTCCCTCATCTGCCTGAAGAGTGGGTCCAGCTCGACTCAGACGGCCCCTCATCTGCCTGAAGAGTGGGTCCAGTTCGCCTCAGTCGGTCCCTCATCTGCCTGAAGAGTGGGTCCAGCTCCAGTCTCCTCGTGTCCGTCTGTCCGTCTGTGAGAGTCGGATCTCTCCTTCACTGGAACTCCTCCAGGTTTCTACGTTTTTTTCCCAAAGAGGTTTTTTTTTGTAGTTTTTCCTGGCCGAGAAGGAGAGTCTAAGGACAGAGGACCCTGGGACATCGTCCCTCGCCACCACAGACATTGTCTGACTCCATCGCCACCACAGACATTGTTGATTCATTTCTCCCTGTAGCCCTCAGAGGCAACTGTTGTTGTGATTTTGGGCCTTACAAAAATAAATTGATTTGATTTGATTTGATGATTTGATGAGATGTAAAGACAAAATCATCTAAAAAGTCAAGCGATGTACTTCCTGCAGTTTGCATCATTTGCAGAAGGTTGATCGCCTTGATTGGGTGCACGGTGGCAAAGGCGGTTAGCGCTCTTGCCTCCCAAGAAGGAGATCGTGGGTTCGATTCCCGAACCAGACCAACATCACATGATCTCTCTGGGTGGAGTCTGCATGTTCTCCCTGTGTTACCGTGGGTTCTCCCCGGGTTCCTCCCACCGTCCAAAGACATGCATGTGTTAGGCAAAAATTGGTGACTGAATGTGAGCGTGAACTGTCTGTTATGTCTCTGTGTTGGCCCTGCGACAAGTTGGCCACTGTCCAGGGTGTACCCCGCCTAAGGCCCGAAGTCACTGGGATAGGCTCCAGTCACCTGCGACCCCGAAAGGGAACAAGCGGTAGAAAATGGATGGATGATCGCTGTATCAAAGAGGCTCACAAGACAAAGAAAGATAAATTGGTCCAAGCTGAAACTTTAACTGCTGGTGAGTAGATTATATATTGATTCTTGCATGTGTGTTTTCTCTTGCTCGTGGTAAATAGGACTAATCACAGTGAAATAAGTTGGCCAAAATATACATAGATAAGATAAGATAAGATAATCCTTTATTGTCCCACATGGGGACATTTCATTGATGCAACGCAGGAAGATCCAGAGGTAGATACAGAAGAAAAGAACAGATCTCTATAGGAATATGTGCCTAGTTTATTACATGTAGGTGTAGATGTAATGTATGTAAGACTGTATGATGATGTGAGTTGAATAAAAAGGCAATACAACTTTTGCGATTGTTTACTGATTGTGCTCACCCTTGATTGAAATTCTTTTACTTCTCCTTTACTAGGAAGTTTGGTCAAAGCAGCTGAATCAAGAGCAGATGAATCCATCCTGATGTGTACCAGAGGTAAAGATTGTGTTGCCATTGAAGGCACCTCTATCACAAGAGGTGTTACAAAGAATACTCAAGCTTTCTGACAAAGAAGACAAGTGATGAAAGGTAACATTTTGGTAATCAAATAAAATATATATATTTCCATATATTTAGATAAATTCATAATTTAATTGAAAATTATTGTAATGACTACACGATCATTTTAAAGACGTTTGAATCAAAGCAAATTTCTGTTTGTAGTGAGCTAGTATATTTCAATCACTGACCAATCACTGCATTTCCTTGCTTTATACAGGTGACCTAAAGTCTGGGAGTACGGCGATGCATATACAGTATTCTGTGACACTGTCATCCGGACACAACTGATTGAAAATCAGGAAATCCTCAGAATGAAGAAGCTCTTATCCCTGTTCCAGAAATTCATCAAAAAACACCCTGGTCATGGAAGTTACCGGTAATTAAATTATTCTTATTATTTATGAAAGAAAACAATAGAAGATCAGATAAACATCACAGCTATGTTTATTCATGAAATTTCATTCAAGATCAAACCAATCCAGTTAGCTACAGGAGTCTACATATTTCCATTCATTTTGTTTATTTATACAGGGAAAACCCAGTGAGAAAAGTGGTTACCCTGTTAAAACACAACACAAAATAAACAACAAACATAGGATACTAAAACACAAATAAAATAATAATTCTAAAACTAAAACACAAATAAAATAGTAACACAAATAAAATAGTAATCTATCAATACTTATGAATTTCTATTCCTTGTCTAATTTTTACAGATCCGATCTTCTGAAGAAGAGATTACAGCGAGACTTACCACAGCTGAATATTCACAAACCACTAAGAAGAAACCTGAGTGAAATGGTTTCCACGGAGACTACAGGACTTCTCCACCAGGATTTTTCAACTGAAACTGATATGTCAGTTTCTGAGATGTCATGTAGTGATGGAGAAATGGTGCCAGAAAGTGGTAAAGATGCAGCACTGCGAGAGCTCTCAAGGACAGTTTACAGTGCAGGTATATTGCTGAAACAAGCGGTCAAGAGTGCCCCTAGTATGGATGAAACAAGCGGTCAAGAGTGCCCCTAGTATGGATGAAACAAGCGGTCAAGAGTGCCCCTAGTATGGATGAAACAAGCGGTCAAGAGTGCCCCTAGTATGGATGAAACAAGCGGTCAAGAGTGCCCCTAGTATCACTGAAACAAGCGGTCAAAAGTGCCCCTAGTATGGATGTAAATTGGCCTCCTACATCAGAGGATCTAAATGTTTCCTCTGCCAGAAAGATTGTGCCAATTGAACGTTATAACTTACTAGCTTGGTGTGTAGGTGCTAGTGATAAATTGACATTGTCTAACATGGTAATGTATCCGAGGAGGTTGATCTTTGTTTACTGTCAATTTGCCAAGATATATATTTGTCCTCAAAAGGTAAAAATCAAACCAGTCCAATGTCATGGCCTCATGTTAATGTTGTACTTACACATTTTGACATCAATCATACTTATATCATTCCTCTGTTTGTATGTATATCCTATTCTGCAGAAAGTTTGCCTTATACTAGATCGAAAGATACACATGTTAATTAGCCTGTTTATCACGATGTAAATACTGCTTTTATGATTGTAATTATTCATATTGTTCATATTGTAAATACTTTACATAAAATTATATCCGTTCTATAGAATAAAACCTTTACCAATAGCCTATGTTTTCTTTCTTCAAATGGGCAACTGGTGTTGAAAGGGTTAAAATACTACTTTTAGATTATGTTTTTATAGTGTAGTATGAATCAAGACTAGAGAATTTGTAATTGTTGAAGCGTTCAGTTGAATACTAAATGTGGAGTAAGAGTTTTCAAGTGCGTAACGATAACATGCAAAATTGTTAAAACTGTTTTTTTAACTTACATTTGCACATAAACTAAAGCACCCAGAGTCTCACCACTTTACATCCTTCAAGAAAGTAGTTATGTCTCTGAGAATCTGAATTTCTGAAGTAATCAATCAAAGAATGAAAAAAATAAGAAGGTATGAAGATGGGTGTACAGCCCAATTTGTCACATATTTGGGTAAACTGGCAACTTCGACACCTATTTTCTCAAATACTGGCAGAAATCATGCGGAGAACTTTTTCCCCCAGCTCAAGTATATCTTTGAGATTGGAAAACCACTTTTGAAAAGTAGTCTTGATGTGGTGGAGCGAAATTCATTTTCTAGCCACATTCTGAGTTACAGCCTATGGCCTATTTTAGGTTTACTCACTGTGAGAAGAAGAACCAACACTTTTACTCAAGTAAGAGACTGTTACAATATATTTCTCAAGTAGGGGTAAAAATATGTGTTCTCTGAAAACTACTCAGAGAAGTACTATTTGATAGTAAAGTTACTAATGTAAATGTATCAACTGAGTACTTCCTCTGTATTCTTGCATTTTAGACTATGTCTGGAGAGTTCTTTTTCTTGTTCTTTCATTTTGTAACTTAAAATAATGTAAATAGAAAACATTTTCTTCATCTGGTGCATCAATGCTGCTGTATTCAAGCGCTGTCCAAGGTGCTGCTGATACTACAAATGGGAGCCCTTTTCTACCTTCTAAGTCACTCAAAGTGCTTTACATCTAGGAACCACTCACTCATTCACACACCAGTGTGTGCAAACACTGGGGACAAAATGGGCCAAATGTCTTGCCCAAGGAAACCACGGCTGTTTTAACCTGAGGCCGCTACAATCGCATCGCCAACCTGTGGGACTGGATCTGAGGGCTCTACCAAGGATGTTGTCGAGAGCGGGATTCGAACCACCGACCTTCAGATGTCCCTTTAATTTATAATACTTTTCATAGAAGGCATTTATCTAGACCCAAAGACCCGACTCTCTTGGTAAACTTCTCAAAAACGTCTCAAGTACAAAACAAAGCAAGATTCCCTATTTCTCTGAATATGAGCTCAAAGATAACAGAGTATGCTTTTGTCTGCTTTAACCTCAACACACATGATCATTCTTTTTCACATCAAACTGAATCTACAACATGGATCGCTATTTAAGAAAAAAAAAAGTCTGGGCGGTTGGTGAAAAAGTTGCACAATAACAGTTTAAATGCAATAAAGATTACTCAAACAGGAATGACTTTAAATATAACGTTTAATGGGGAAATGAGAAAGGAAACAATTATAACATGGTTAAAGCTCATCCGTCCCCATGGTTTCAGAAATAAAATATAAAATCCTCTGGTAACTATGCATTGTCCATTGCTGTCCTTTTCAAAACTGCTCCGCCTCTTCATAGTGGTGTATGTTTGAATTCACACATTTTTATTTTGATGACCTGAAGTCAATTATTTTTTGAAATCTTCGCACGTACAGAGCTGTCTGAGCACTCAAAATGCAGGATAATACAGGATTAGTCAAACATGCATGAATCACTCCAGACGGTTACTTGAGTAAATAAATATGCCTACATTTAAGGTCAAACTTATTTGTTTAATGCTTAAAAAGATAACTTGTGTGTACTGTAAATGGATGCATGTACAGGGCACACAAACCTTTTAATTTGCTCACAAAAAATATGACTTCTGATGGTGAAATGTGTTGTGATTACAATTAAATAATTTGAAGTCAAAGTAAGATAATGAGAAGGGAAAACCCTTAGAATGTGATTTAGAGCTCATACATATGGAGGCCACCTCATGGCAGGGGAAAAAGTAAACCCTCTGACCCCTGATTGTGCCTAGAAATGTTCTGTTCTGACCGGAGACAAAGGGCAGCCCTGGCGGAGTCCAACACACACTGGGAAAAGGTCTGACTTACTACCGGTAATGCAAACACAGCTCCTGCTCTGGTCATACAGGGACCGGACAGCCCTGAGCAAAGGGCCCCGGACCCCGTACTCCCGGAGCACCCCCCAAAGGACACCCCGAGGGTTGAAAGACTTCTCCAGTTCCACAAATCCAGTGTTCCACGACCAGGACGAAAACCACTCTGCTCCTCCTGAATCCCAGGTTCGACTATCGGTCGGATTCTCCTTTCCAGAACCCTGGCCCTTTCCAGGGAGGCTGAGGAGTGTGATCCTGTAGTTGGAACACAACCCTCCCTCTTCTTGAACAGAGAGGCAACCATCCCGGTCTGCCCACGATTCAACTAAATTGTTCCAGTGATTTAGCCAAATCGTTCACATAAATTAAAACATTGTTGATTGCATCCAGAAACTATTCACTTTTTCCAAATTGTGCTATGTTACAGCCTTATTCAAAAACTGAATTGATTAAATTCATTATTTGCCTCAAAATTCTACAAACAATACTCCATAATGACAACGTGAAAGAAGGTTGTTTGTCTTCTTTAAAATTTAAAAATAAAATCACATGCAAAAGTATGCACAGCCTTTGCTAAATACTTTCAATACTTTGTTGAAGCACCTTTGACACTAATTACAGCCCCAAGTCTTTTGAAGTCTTTCTGAGTTTAATGCCACAAGCTTACCATACCTATTTATGGACAGTTTTCCCCATTCTTCTTTGCAGAACCATCCAACACCAAAGTTTGGTGTTGGATGGATGTGGATGTGTCAGTTTACAGAGTCTCCTGAGATGTTCAATTGGACTGGGCCACACTAACTGCTGCATTCCTCTTCCTGTTGATCCTGACGAGTCTCCCAGTTCCTGGTGCTGAACATCCCCACAGCCTGATGCTGCCACCACCATGCTTAACTGTAGAGATGGGACTGTCCCGATGATGTGCTGCAGAGATGGCTGTTGTTCTTCTGGAAGGTTCACCTCTCTCCACTGAGCCACACTGGGGATCTGTCAGAGTGACCATCAGGTTCTAGGTCACCTCCCTGACTCAAGCCCAGTTTGGCCGTGCCCAGCTCTAGAAAGAATGTTTTCCATTTTCCAACCTTCAATGCAGCAGAAATGTTTCTGTACCCGTCCCCAGATCTAGGCCTTGATACAATCCTGTCTCAGAGGTCTACAGACAGACTTAATGACTTGGTTTGTTCTCTGACATCACTGTTAACTATGGGACCTTATACAGACAGGTGTGAGCTTTTCCAAATCATGTCAAATATCAAGTTGTAGAAGCATCTCAAGGATGATCAGTGGAAAAACGATGTACCTGAGCACACCTGAGTGTGATGGAAAAACAATGTGAATATGTGGTTTTGATTTAATTTCTATATATTTACGTTAATTTAAGCCAATTATACAACCTATAACGTTGGCATAAATAGCCTATGTTTTCCACTATTATCTGTGCACAGCTCGTAGTCTACAGGCCTCATTTAGCCAAATGCGGAGGTCTTATTGCACATAACAACCTATGTTTTAATTTGTAAGAACATTTTGGCTAAATCATAAGAACAAATCCTATTTGGTGGGATGAAAAATTGTAATTTGATTTAAAATTAAAATTAAAAAATACTTCCCCCCAATGTAACTTGGGATTTCCGTTCATAAAACTTGATTTTGCATACCATATAAAATGTTGAAGAGTAATATTAGCTCACAACAAATACCTCCTTTAATAAAGCCGGTCCAACCTGCCTGTGTCCTAATCACACAGGTCAGCTCCACTCTGCAGACAGAAGCTGTTGATCCCTGGCTCTGATCCCAGTGGCCTGCTGCGCTCTGATCCACCAGCAGGGGGTCACCACTGTTGTACATAAACAAAGACTTTAGCTGAAACTGACCCACAAAGTCAATCTACCAGGCTGGAACAGAGACAAAACACTAATGCTGTACTCCAGCTGGTAACCACAGTGCCCCCTGGAGGCTGGGAGAGCACTCATACTCATCTATATGCCGAGAAAGCTGTAGATTTACCCAAATCAAGTGCTAATTTAAGGATAATGAAACCTGTTTAATGTAATGCCGTTTCACTGGTTTGATTATGAAATAAGTGTATTTCATAAACATAATGTGCATATTGTGATTTAAGAAAGAAAATCACTGCAAATGTATTTGTATTAGAATTTGTATCAAAATCTGATTTTTTTTGGTCTATAAGATTATTAAATTATATGTCCATAAATCGGATATCAATCCCATTTTAGTGTGCGTGTGAGCACAGCCATTGATGTATCATAGAATATCATGGGCATTATGTTTCTTATTAAATGTATCACCATCGATGTGATATTATCGCATTGTGAACTGTGTATTATATCGACTTGTGACGGAGCTTGTGATTCCCTTCCCTAGCATGTCCATCCTTTAGCACCTCTTGGTTGTAAAACAAAACAGAACAGGCCCTTTGAAATAACTGCCCTGGCCTGAACAGATGTAAACAAATTCAGCAATTTGGGCAGAATTAGGACAAACACTTGAATGAAAGGGCTGTACTTTCAGTCTAATCCTCTCAAGCTAATCTCTCCTGCACAAGTATGACAACAATGTGAGCAGCTCTGAGCTCACAAACGCCTCACAACCTACATGTTTTATTCAACACGCTTATGCAAACTCTTATAGATATGCTTATGCAAAGTCGTGATAAGAATATAAAAATGCCTTAGATTTATGAACACGAATATGAAAACTTTATAGTGCACAGATGTGGAAATTTGCCTTTGGTTTCACCAAAACAATTACAAACATACACTGATCTACATGTCACACTTGGCTCAACATTTCATAATGTAATGTATAAAAGATGACTTGTTACATTAAAGAACGCACCAAAAGTAATATCCGAGAATTCACATCATTTACTGGAGATTCATAGAGTTAGCTGCTTTGACCGCCCTTGGCAAAAAAAGAGTTCTTTGTTTGCTGATAATACTCTATACCCCCTTCCAGAAGGTAAAAGGTCAAAATAGCGTTGCAAAGGCAGGGAAGAGTCCTGGATGATAGGGTTAGGGTTAGGGTTTGCACTAGAGTCACTGCGGCCCCACTGTAGCACAATGTCCCCAGTTCAAGTACTAACCAGACCCTATGTTGTTTCAGAGATCTGGCAAGCAACATTATTACACATGCATATTCCACACGTTTATGTAAAGTCTTTGTACACATGCTTATGCAATGTATTATTCCACATGCTTATGCTAAGCCTTATGTCACATGCTAATGTTCATTTTTATTACACACGCTTATGCAATGTTTTACTACACATTTTCTTCCAAGTCTGCATTCTCTAATATAACTTATTTTTCCCTCTCTGCTGCAACTATCCCCAGACATTCAAATTTTACAGAAATGTTTCATGTTTGAAGCTGTGGCTGATTGGGGCACAGTGGGTTTAGTGCTGGCGCGTAGCTGGTCAGTCTTTATCATCTCAGCTGGAGTTGATGTATTGTAGAGCTTGCAAAGTTTCACTTAATTCAAAGTTACAATTCATCTTAGCTTCCAGTTCTCTGGTTTCTCATGCTTACAGTGGCGTTTGGGAGCCTGTTCTTACTGTGGTGACCTCAAATGAAGTAGCATTCCTCATCAGCAAAGACATGAGAAGATTTGGCTGGCCCTGGAGCTAATCCGGCCTAAAATAATCTGTCTCAGAATGTAATAATTCACATGGTATGTCTTTTGATTGGGATTAGCGGCTCAATCCTCTTAGCCACCGCGCCGCGCTGCTTCTCAGTGACAAGTTGGCGAGTTGCACAGTCGCACTCGTAGCCATTAACTTTGACAGTTTGTGTGTAAGCGGATTATATGTGCACATACAGACAGAGATGTAAACATGACAGTAATGATAGGAGGGGGAGGGGCGTGACCTATGCATTTAAATTACTTGTGATGTCATAATATGTCTAAAGAGCCTTAATAAAACCTTGAATGATTGGTGATGTCACATGCATTTTGTTTTGTGTTCCACTCTCTTATGGGGGACAGCAATGAAAAACCACGGATGATACTGATGTTTTTTTTTGTTTTGCAATGATACTAACAGTTCCTTTGTTAAAGAAATTAACTAATGATCTCACAATGACAGACCAGAAACACAACATTGAAGGTCTGTAATGTTTGCATGAGTTGGGTAAAATATCTATTCAAACAAATCCTACTAACCCAATGGCATAACTTAAATATAATGTTATTGATTATTAAAGGGGACGTGTACTGCATAATCAACTTTTATTTCCCCCATTTAAACACATAAAACACAAACCAAGGGATATGACACTGAGAACAAGGAAACAAAAAGACATCCAAGAAATGAAACAAATGACGGCATCGCTAAGCCAGCGAATGAGACTCATCTAGTCCAAAGTCTGTCAAAAAATGCAATTTTCAAATTGAGAACATTTGGGTCCAGTCCTTGATTGTTGATGCAGTTTGTGTCATACATTTTTTGTAATGGCCTTCTCTCCTGCTGCCAAGAGTGTGTACCAAAGTTATCCATTTATTGTGTCCATGGGAGTTTTGAGGCCCAAATATATCATCCTGAAATCAAGTGGCGATGTCAAAAACAGTATGTAGCACTTCACTGATCTCAGCTTTATTTCTGAGTAACAAGACAGTCCCAAAACACATGGTAGTGGTGGTTCTCCGGGCAACCAGAGTTTCTCCAGCAGTTAGCATTTTCTTGTAAATAATGAGCAGTTTATGAAAAACAAGATACATTTTTCCAACAGAACTCCTTCCTTGTGGTTCTTCAGAGCTGCACATATATTTGTCACTGTCTCACTTCCTTTTATTACCAGATGCTTTCTACCAAGAAACACCCGAGGCCAGAAATATTTTAGATTAAGTTTATTTACAAAATATAAAAAGGGCACTTAATATAATGGTTACTCCAAATAGTTAAAAATGGTATAAAACTCTGGTTGCTCCTGCCCGCAGTTGGAAAACTAAGGTGACACTGCCTGTGTCGGAGAATGTATGCAGCAGGTGAGCTGATACTGGTCCACCCCGCGGCCCTCCTGGTCCGTCACGTCTCCCACCTATGGGACAGAACAAGGGAGAATCAATTGTCTGTGAGTAATCTAGGCAACCTCTGTGACACGTGAATGACATGGACACCCTCTACTTATAGAGTGCATTGTATCAAATCCACTACCTGGTCCTAAGCCATCCATAGCACAGCAGGTCGCGCCTCAGTCACAGGGCTGGAGAAAAAGACAATCAAAAGATTGACAAACACTGCAATCCAACACACACACACACACACGCATACACACACACACCACGGTAGTTGGAACATCCTTTGCTTTTCTCTTAGAGATAACACCAGTCAGGCCCAGTCTGACCGCGGCTCCACTGCTCCTTGCTCCATCCTGGGGCCTCTCTAGAAGTTGTCTGCCCACACCCTCTTCTCATGCTCCCCTCTGAGCTACAGAGAAAGGAGCACTTACTCAAATGACTGATGGTAGACACAGAACATACTGTAGTTCTGCACGCATGTACTGTAGGTAATGACTAGGCACATTCCTGCACTTATCTCTTGCCGTGCGTTGCATCAAATCACTCCATCTGGCTTTCCTTTCCTTCGCAACCCGGCACAGTTTGCCACCGTCAGGACAGCTGTAGTTTTCAGTCTGGACACTTCTCTGCACTTACAGTAGCTGTGTTGGACAATCTCCTCCACCAGTCCACCTCTGTGTGCTCCAGTTCCAGGTTTCAGGCCTCCTTCTCTACACTGCCAGCTCATCTAATGGAGTCGCTGAGCCCTAACCACCAATTAGAAAAGTTCAGAGGCTAAATGGGGTGTAGCTCAATTAGTTGCTCTATGTAACGCACACCCAAAGTCACTCCAAAAGTGAGTAGTCCACACAATGACACACTACATGTATATCACACAAAACAAGGATCCATGCAATTTGACTCTCAAACACTGTGACATATTTTTCAATTTATTTTGAGGATATATATAGTTGAAGGATTCTAGTCCAGATTATAATGCATGTTTAATTATTATATATATATATTTATATATATTAAATATTATTCCCCTTGAAAGTACATTGATTGAAAGTTCAGTGCTGTACAAAAACGTAACCTCTTTTCAAAAAATGTAAACATGAAAACAAAAGTCTGCCACGAGGCTCCATGTGCAGCCGGCCGCAATGTCGTGAGTTTGGCTCCGACAATTTAGTGCATGTCCTTCGCTCTCATCCCCACTTCACGCTCGCTCAGCTGTGTAATAGCTGAGCAATAAAATTAAAATCATTTTTTTTTTTTTTGTCATTCTCTTCTCTTGTTTGATGAATCCATTTTCTTCCGCTTTATCTGGGGCCGGGTCGCGGGGGCAACAGTCTAAGCAGGGACTCCCAGGCTTCCCTTTCCCCAGACACTTCCTCCAACTCCTCCGGGGGGATCCCGAGACGTTCCCAGGCCAGCCGAGAGACATAGTCCCTCCAGTGTGGCCTGGGTCTTCCCCAGGGCCTCTTCCCGGTGGGACATGATCGAAACACCTCCCCAGGGAGGTGCCCAGGACTCATCCGGAACAGATGCCCAAGCCACCTCAGCTGGCTCCTCTCGACGTGGAGGAGCAGCGGCTCTACTCTGAGCTCCCCCCGTGTGGCCGAGCTCCTCACCCTATCTCTAAGGAAGCGCCCAGCCACCCGGCGGAGGAAACTCATTTCGATCGCTTGTATCCGTGATCTTGTCCTTTCGGTCATCACCCAAAGCTCATGACCATAGGTGAGAGTAGGAACGTAGATTGACCGGTAAATCGAGAGCTTTACCTTTCGCTTCAGCTCCTTCTTTACCACAGCAGTCCGATGCAGCGACTGCATCACTGCAGCCGCTGCACCGATCCGCCTGTCGATCTCACGTTCCATCCTTCCCTCACTCGTGAACAAGACCCCGAGATACTTGAACTCCTCCACTTGGGGCAAGGACTCCCCACCCACCCGGAGAGGGCAAGCCACCTTTTTCCAGTTGAGAACCATGGCCTCGGATGAGATCCAGTGGTCCCCAAACTAGATACCCTCCGACCCCTGACGCTGCCTAGAAATTCTGTCCATAAAAACTATGAACAGAACCGGTGACAAAGGGCAGCCCTGGCGGAGTCCAACATGCACTGGGAACAGGTCTGACTTACTGCCGGCAATGCGAACACAGCTCCTGCTCCGGTCATACAGGGACCGGACAGCCCTGAGCAAAGGGCCCCGGACCCCGTACAGACCCCAAGGACACCCCGAGGGACACGGTCAAAAGCCTTCTCCAGATCCACAAAGCATATGTGGACTGGTTGGGCAAACTCCTATGAACCCTCGAGCACCCGATGGAGAGTATAGAGCTGGTCCAGTGTTCTTTGGGGCCGACCGATAGTCCTCCTCCATGGCCTCCCGGAACTCCCAGCCCCGTTTTTGCCTCTGTGACAGCACAATTTGCGGCCCACTTGGCCTGCCGATACCTGTCAATGACCTCAGGAGACCTACAAGCCAGAGTGGCCTGATAGGCCCCCTTCAGCCTGACGACATCCCTTACTTCCGGTGTCCACCACCGGGTTGACAACTCTGCCCCTCTCTTCACCCGAGTGTCCAAGACACGCGGCCGGAGGTCTGATGACACGACAACAAAGTCGATCATTGACCTCCGGCCAAGGGTGTCCTGATGCCATGTGCACTGATGGACACCCTTGTGCTTGAACATGGTGTTCGTTATGGACAATCCGTGGCTAGCACAGAAGTCCAATAACTGAACACCGCTCAGGTTCAGATCGGGGAAGCCGTTCTTCCCGATCACCCCTCTCCAGGTGTCACTGTCATTACCCACGTGGGTATTGAAGTCCCCCAGTAGAACCACAGAGTCCCCGGTCGGTGCACTGTCCAGTACCCCTCCCAAGGACTCCAAGAAGGCCGGGTACTCTGCACTGCTGTTCGGCCCATAGGCCAACACAACAGTGAGAGACCTGTACCGGGGTGAACTCCAACACTATAAGCAAGCCCACACCAGCCCGCTGCCTCTGCATATATATATATATATATATATATATATATATATAGTACAGACTTATATATCATGTCAGTACAGACCAAAAGTTTCTAGTCAACGTTATTTGTGTCCTTCATTTTTTTGAGATGGCTTTTTTCCCAGCTGCCAGGAGTATGTATTTATATGTATATGTATATGTATGTATCAAGTATTTCTGTGCAACAGAACACGCGATAATGCTGTGCTTCCTGGCAACCTTTTTTGTCCAAGCCTTATCAAAGGTACGGTGTCATTTACATATGTTGAATTTACCCATCTGAACTACTCCCTGTATTTACCACTGACCATGACCCTCTGCTTTGAAAGTTTTAATATGTGGCCCTTGGTGAAAAAAAGTTACTCCATACAGATGAGCTTATTAGACTTGACTCTTCAATGTATAAAGAGCACTGATGGAGATATAACCGTTCAATCGCATTCATTTCAATGATAATAAAAACCTGAATTTAGTACAAACAAATGTTTGTTGTTGAAATATATTATGTCTTATTTGCCAACGAGTAATAACAGTAAATATCTAACTTCCATAATATTAATAACAATAATCTATATAGTGCCCTCAAAGTCGCTTTACAATTGTGTGCATTTCTCTTTGACTCCATACTGGATGAATGAATTCAGTACGCCTCCTTATATGGGACACTTTGAACAATAGACCCGCCTTTTCCAGTGTTGCCTTGCCGACCTGCCCGCCACTCTAATGTCCCCATAAGCATATACACTAGCATTACTGTCAGCCGGCTGCGGTTTAGCCTGACATGAAGCGTTTTAGAGCACATTTGTGGAGGCTTCTCAGCTTGACAGCGGTGGCAGAGATCAGTGGTACTCCGGATTACCACAAGAAAATGGCACTAATACCGTAGTATGACGACCAGGCCACAGCTTGGGTTAATGCAGTCAGAAAGCACCATTTAGAAAAAACACACAACTATCACATAACTGCAGCTAAGACAGGAGGAGAGAAATCCAGCCTGAATCATTCAAATCCTTTGCTCAATATTCTTTATCTTTATCCTTTAAGGTTCTTTATAATTTAATAAACAGGATTAAAGTCAGTGTGTGGAGCGAGGCTAAGCGCTAACGCTCGTTCCACATTTTCTGTTCTAGCCCGCACTCGCACTACCCCGTCTTATTAAGCCTGGGCAAGATTACAGCGCCTTAATCTCCGGGAACACATGTTGGGAAGAATAAAAGCAATTTGATTTGGGAAACCGCAGTCCAAGTTTAGCCGGAAATGAGCTCTCTCTGTAAGCTGCCATGTTGTTACTGCTCTCTAGATTTAGCTTCTTGCTATGTAATGCAATTGTACTTCTCAGAGTAGATTTCAGACAGCATACTTTTACTTCTACTTGAGTATTGTAGAGTGTAACAGTCTCCTACTTGAGTGAAAGTGTCGGTTTGAGCTACAAAAGCTTTATGTTGACAATATGAAATTATTAACATTTTGTGTTTTTTTCCGATATTATTTATTTTCTCTTTTTTTGTGTCTGTCGTCACAATATAAATCCAATTTTACGTCCAGACTGTGATTTTTACAACAATCGTTCCTGTAGTTTGCTTCAAATACGTTTGTACTGTTATGTCATTTCTTGGACTGTCGTAGATGGAACACTCCTGGACAAATGAGGGGTTACACAGACTTCTTGAACTACTCAGAATCAGAATCAGAAAAAAGTTTATTGCCATTGTCAATGAACAAAATTTACAAACATAGTACTAATTTGTACTTCTACTTGTTTAATATTATTTTGTCTGCTCTACCCACCAGTGGTTGTAGTATGATAATTGTCATTAGTTGGTTGAGAATCTTCACCTATAGCTTTAAGGTTAACATTTCAATCAATTTTACAATTTACCTTTAACCTTTATGGGGCTCCGATGGCAGAGCCATCGTCTCACCGTCTCAATTAAATCAGCTCAAGAGTTGAGAGATATAGAGGAAGTTTATTTCCCGTCAGTACAGGACTATAGACATGAGCACTCACCACACTGTGGTAGTATTGTCTGTACAAAGGCTGACCATGCTGCCTCTGCAGGTGAGCCCCTGTGCACACCTTTGGGCGGAGTTATGTGCACACAGCGTGACCACCCTGCCAATGTCAGACAGTTCTCAAACTGACAAACCACAGCGCTCAAAACTCAAACACTGACAACAGAAACATGCATCATTACTGTTTGAAATAAAAAAAAAAGAGCTGGAGTAGTGTTTCAAAGCCAGGGTCATAAGAATTTTAATCCCTGAACATTAGGTCATAGATAGATCATTCTATTAAATCGGAGTGGAAGCTTGATTCTTACGGTTTGAGGTTTTGGAGCTTCGATAAATAATCATAACAGAAACGTACTGATCCCATAAACACGAGGAGTACCCGCCTGGTGGTCAAAAAAGCACCATAAATGTGATAGATTTATTTGATCTTTTTTACTTGTAAAGGTTGTCCCCGTTTACTACTTGTGTGTTTTCAGCAGCAGTAGTTTCCTTGTACAGTTGTCTGAGCGCTCCCTTCTGTCTGTGCATGTTCACATTGTGAGTACAGCGCCCCCTCCTCTGTACGCCTCCTCCTCTGTAAACTCCGTGCAGATTGCCGGCCCATGCTTGGCGCACTTTGCAGAAAAATCCGAGAGAAAGATGATGATAAGCTAAAGCCCTAAATCCTGGACTTAGCTTCCTTATCGGGAGTCGCAGGAGTGAAGGGAGCGCTCCAACATAACACGAGCCTATCTGTGTGTGTGTGTGTGCTGTCTGGCCTAAACATGCAAATGCACTAATTCTTCCTTTTTTCCTCCTAAGCGCAGAAGTGGATGCTAAAATACCAGCAGATTAAAAGAATTACGACGCTTGGCAGTAATAAAAGTGATTGACGTGGCAGAGCCATTATGTGTGGGGGAATACGGAGCTTAGGATCAGGCTGATGGTGTAAGATGTGGGAATGGGTGATAATGACGTTGAACAACATGTCATGGAGCTCGATGCGGAGGGAGAAGCTAATGGGTCATTCAGGACTGCTCTTTTCTGAAACATTTAGAGCTGCTTATTGTATAATAGAGGTCATACACTCGGGACATAGTATAAACAAGGATATTTGAAATGTGGGCTGCCATAAGAGTCACTTCAGTGGGGAATAAATGACGATTTAACTGTAATTAAATAAAACAAAAACCAACAACACCACCGGGGCTCAACCTGGAATATAAAATAACTAGACAAAAAGACACGCAAGTTCATTCATTGATGAGCCATATGAGTCAACATACTTTTATTCTGATAAAGGTCTTCTTTCACTTGTAGTTTATTTGAGTTACTTCACATTCAGTTTCCACAACAGTTTCACATTTCCTGAGACTTTAGTTTCTTTAGTCCAAGTCACATTGGTTTACTGTTGGTATAATGTGGAATTTCAGCAATGGCCTTAATGTTTTCATTTAAAGGACACATATAATGCATTATTTGTATTTTTATTAGTTTTTAGCTTTTTTTTTTAAAGAATAAACATAAAACATAGGAAATAAGAACAGTAGTAGACTTCAACAAAACATCAAAAGAACCACTTGGTCCAAAGTTTGTCAAATTTGTGGTCCTCCACTGGAATGTACATACATTTTACCACTCGTCAAAAAAATTTTACCTTCTCTTTCCCATTTATTGTTTTTTATATACACAACAAAACTTACATAACACAGACTAACCTAACTAAAGACATAGGGAAGAAAAAAAAGAGATATACATACACATTCATATTTGTACCGGTGCGCGTGTGTGTGCGTGTGTGTGCGCGTGTGTGCGCGTCTATGCGTTGGCGCCATGGCGCCCTGGTCTCCCCACGCTGGCTGACGAAGCTACTTCGTCACAATATACACACACATACACACATACATACACTCATTCTCTCTTATGCTTATATAATAATTATAATAATAATAATGATAATAATAATAACAAAAGAAGATTAAAATAAATAAATAATAGATAAATAAAAATAATAACAAGAAAAAAGAGAAGAAAAAAATAAGAACAAGAAAACTTTAAAAAAAAGGGTAGGACTGGGTAGGACCATAGGGAACTCAGAATATGTAAGGAATAACGGTTAGCAGATAGTGAACTAGTTAGCATCTAATGGAAGAATGGGTTAACGTATCTTATGGGAGGAGTTATGAGTCCATTTTGTCCATTTTCAAGTTGAGTCTGGCGGTTATTTTTTCCAGTCAGTTATGATGATGTACGTCCAGTCCTTAATCGTCGGGGCAGCTTGCGTCACCCACTTTTTTGTTATCGCCTTTTTCCCGGCGGCCAAAAGTATGTTCCATAGATATCAATACCATTTATTTTCAATATATTTAGTAGACGAGTTGTCTAGATTATTAATGGATTGATATAATTTAGTTATTATTCCCCTTGAAAGTTATTTCCAATATATTTAGTTGAGGAGTTGTCTAGATTATTAATGGATTGATATAATTTAGTTATTATTCCCCTTGAAAGTTCTGGTTTATAAGCCTTAATAAATTTCAGTCAGATAGTTATAATGTTATTGCTTTGTTTAATTTCTTGGTTATAATAACTATATGAATATCTATAAAAGTTCTGTTTCTCCAATTCAAAGGATTCTCTCAACATCTCAAAGCTTTTCATTTGATCTCATGTTTTAGAACTAAAACATTTGTTTTATAACAAACAAAATACATTTGGATGTCTGCTGTTTGCCAAAGGACAAACTGAGTTTTGGCACCATCTTCTGGTTATTATTACAATGTAGTTATATAGCACTTTTCCACCTACAAGGCACTCAAAGCGCTTTACCAGGCGATGTGGGTGAAGTGTCTTGCCTAAGGAAACAATGACATTCGCTCTAGCGCCCCACAGTGGCTCCTGGTGTGCTAACCAGGCCCTGTCCTGCTTAGCTTCTGAGAGCTGACAAGATTGGACATTGGAAAGAAGATATGGTAGACAGAGCGAATTAAAGACTGTTTTAAATAAACTGATCAAAGCAGTTGTACCGATCATGATTAGACGGAACAAACTCACAGAACGAGTCTATTGACCTAAAAAAAAGCAGAGAAGATTCCCAGAGCCATGTGACAGATCAATAAAACATCAGCTATTGGGGAGATTCAGAAAGGAGTGTTTTTAACGCTCGGAGGGAGAGGATTTTCTAACCAGAGTCATCAAACTAGTTTGAATGAAACTGCTACTCGAGGTATGTTTTTGATGAAGGACTCCAACCGGGGCCCTGCCTACCCACTGGCTACAACAAACGTCCTGGCTCCTCAAGATTGCTAACAGCCGCAAGGCTCCTTTACCACTCAACAGACTGCAAAGTGACTAACATTAGAGGAAACATTAACTAATTTGAACAAGTTAAGTTGTTTATTTACCTGTAAATTGGACCATGCATACCCAGCTGCCCAGAATTAGAGAGAGGACTACAAGTGAGAGAAGTGGGCTTTTATATCTCAGGGCTGTCGCCATCTACTGGTAACTACCCATAAAGGGTATACTGTCACGTTGACGCAGTGATGTTTTAAAAATGTTGACACAAGAGAAGAGAAGATGAATAGTCAAGAACTCTCTAATGTTAAAACAATTATGCGGTGGAATTGTGGCGTTGGAGTTGCCTTGCTCCGGGGTAGAGCGATTGAGTAGAGCGGAATCCTTACATGGAGAGAGGAGCTGACAAACTGCAGATAGTTATGACTTCACTAAGCAATGGCTAAGGGAACTTAATGATAAAACAGAGCTGAGATAATGAGTGGGATGAAAGATAGGTTTAGCGTCCCGATCAAAAAAGCCAATTGGACCCATGCCATGTTTTGTACGCCGTAGTGTTGACACTAACCTAACCAAATCTTGGAAATTTGCTCTTTTTCACACTTAAAACTTTTACAAACTCCTCCTTGGGCATTCGATTTGGTGACAATCTTCTTCAGGAGTGGGTTATCAAAATGTATACAGTTTTTGGATATAAACATTAAGGGCTCTGTGTAGCCGCAAAGTTCACAGTTATTCACAGTTAAGTTAATTTGCAATGCCGTTCTCTCTCTTTTTCTCACTTTCTCTCCATCTCTATTTTTCTGTTTCTCTTAATATCTCTATCTATTTTCTTTTGTATGGTATAGCGTAAAACACATACTTTGAAGACGTACAACTACAGTAGGTGGCGGTAATTTAACACTATGGATACCAACCGCCATAAAACACCAAAGAAGAAGAAGCAGAATTTGCCATGCCAATGCACAGAAGCATGCTATTCAAAAGAGACTGAGAGTCAGCGCCAGGTCTTTATGGTCGAGAGGACAAAGCACAACTCGCAATGAGGCTACGTCAGCGCCATTGTTAGGAAGTTCTGCTTTCTAAATACAACGAAGCCTGGCGGCCTGTTTTTTGCACACCTCTAAAAACCGTGCCGCTCTACATTCTGGCCATCTAATTTTTCTAAAACAATGCATTGCAATAATAGGAAATAGCTCAAATAAAATCTGATTGTAGAATCATGAAATTTGGCGCAGAGGTAGTGTCAAGGGAAGTCGTCCAACCAAATGTCGGCCGTATCGGATGCAAATTTGCATGACTCTGAGGCATTGGACTGGACCTGGACAGGGTCCTGAGCAGATAGTTAGAGAAGAGAGGAATGAGAGAAGAATTCCTGCTCCATCAGCCAGTGAACAAGCCAATCGTTCAAAATCAACAGCACCACAACCACAGCCTCCACCAAAGGATTCATTAGCAGCCGCTCCACCACCACCAGAATTCAGAAGGATTCAGCTCCAGCTGCTCCACAATCACCTCCACCGCCTCCGGCGAAAGACTCATCAGCAACAGCACCACAACAATCTTCAAAGGCCTTGGACCCATCTGTGACAGGCCCGACAAAATCCCTGTCATTGCCCCCTGCCTTCAGACCTGCCCTGGGGTTGAACTTTTAACAGCCACATTAACATGCGTTTGTCTCCAGTAGATTAGACTGCAACATCTACTCCCACTACAGATTCCTCACTCTCCTTCTCATCTCCACCCTCAACCAGGGGCCTTCCCAGCCATCTTAAATGTCTGATCAAATCAGGCCTTAAGATGGCTCCACTCACACCAAATATAGAAAGATCAAATCAAATCAAATCAATTTATTTTTGTAAGGCCCAAAATCACAACAACAGTTGCCTCTGAGGGCCACAGGGAGAAATGAATCAACAATGTCTGTGGTGGCGAGGGACGATGTCCCAGGGTCCTCTGTCCTTAGACTCTCCTTCTCGGCCAGGAAAAACTACAAAAAAACCTCTTTGGGAAAAAAGCGTAGAAACCTGGAGGAGTTCCAGTGAAGGAGAGATCCGACTCTCACAGACGGACAGACGGACACAAGGAGACTGGAGCTGGACCCACTCTTCAGGCAGATGAGGGACCGACTGAGGCGAACTGGACCCACTCTTCAGGCAGATGAGGGACCGACTGAGGCGAACTGGACCCACTCTTCAGGCAGATGAGGGACCGTCTGAGTCGAGCTGGACCCACTCTTCAGGCAGAAGAGGGACCGTCTGAGTCGAGCTGGACCCACTCTTCAGGCAGAAGAGGGACCGTCGGAGGCGAGCTGGACCCACTCTTCAGGCAGACGAGGGACCGTCGGAGGCGAGCTGGACCCACTCTTCAGGCAGATGAGGGACCGACTGAGGCGAACTGGAGCCACTCTTCAGGCAGATGAGGGACCGTCCACACAGGGCAGGGACCACTTCACCAGGGGAGGGGCATCTGGGTCCACAGGTCCTCAGGAGTGAGAGAAAGAAAAAGAAGGCGGTGAACAGTTTGCAAGTGGAATCAAAAAATAAATATTGTTTGATAGCATAAGTAGTCAGAAGAAGAAGAGGATAGTGCTCAAGCTGCCATACTTTCCCCAGCATAGTTACTTCTAGGGCAGCGTAGCTGAAGCTGTGGGTTTATCTTTCTGTTCCTAACTACTCTGACCATAAGCGATTTCGAAGAGGAACGTTTTAAGCCTGGACTTAAATGAAGAGACTGTGTCAGCATATTTAACATGGGTCAAGAGATCAAGAGTTATGTCAATACTTATCAACTTCCCCGGTCAAGCCCCACCAACAAAAGCCCCACCACCCATCCAACCTCGCCTTTCACCTGGTATCTCCCATAGATAGGATGCACTGGGTCTCAGCGTTGCCGGGACTTATTGTCATATTAAAAGTCAAACCAACCCGGGGCCCTGTGTAAAAATAGCCCCCCCTCGTGCTATTTCTGTAGTCACATCACACAGATGGGGAAACAAAATGCGAGTCAGACTGCCCAATCTGAGAAATGTGATTCATATTCCCTGTGAAAAGATAAAGCCCAGTCCCACTGAAACTAGTCTGAAACTTGCTGTGCTAAATGTCAGATCCTTATGTAACAAATCACTCTTAATTAATAGTTTTATTTCTTCTTATAATCTTGATTTTATGTTTTTAACTGATACATGGCTTGACAAAAACACAGGAAATGTAGTCCTAATAGAATCTGCTCCACCTAACTTTAAGTTTGAATCTGAAACACGAGAAAACAAAAAAGGGGGTGGAGTCTGTACAATCTTTAGAGATTAAATAATTACCCGCAGGTTGTCTTTTGGGTTGTTTTCATCATTTGAGTATGTATTCTTTAAAATGGAGATAAAACAGTCTCCATCCATTCTCTTCATTGTTTTATACAAGCCTCCCTAGCACTGCCCAAGTTTTATTGATGATTTTCCTGAGATGCTTTCAGTCGTATGCACAGACTTTGATGGTTTGGTCATTACAGGTGATTTCAATGTGCATATTGATAATATTTGTGACAGAAACGCTAAAGAGCTTGATGCTGTTCTTGAAACATTCAGTCTTACTCAGCATGTGAGTGGCCCCACCCACAGCAGAGGGCACACTCTAGATCTCATAATTACTAAAGGGGTAAATATTTCAACTGCTCCGTCTGATCATTTCTGTGTCTTCTTTGACATGTCTGTTTTTCCCAAACCACCGGCTGGTCCTGCAGTTGTTCGGAGGAGACACATAAATTATTATTATTATGTTATTAATTAACAGTGCACAGGTGCACTGTTTATGGAAATGATAAACTTTGAAAATGTCTCAATGTCTCATGTTCTAATGTAAATGATTTGTTGAACTTTGAATGTTCTAGACACCGTTGCCCCTATGAAGGCTAAAATGGTTAAAAATAAGCAGAAGGCGCATGGAGAAATTATGATTCGGTCAGGGCACAGAAAAGGGAGTGCCGCCGGGCCGAACGGAAATGGCGCAAGTCAAAGCTCCAGGTTCAAAAAGAGATTATTATTATAATTGGAAGCTGTAGTAACAACTCGCGTGTCCTGTTTGCCACAGTAAACAGATTAAGAAACCCTCCAGCACAGCTGCCGTTAGAACTCATTTTCACATCCAAGTGTAATGAGTTTACATTATTCTTTAATGACAAAGTTCAGGGCATTAAAAATGCTATAAATTCCACAACGCAAAAAATTACCCTAAAACCACCTAGACACTTAGAGCTAACTCACTTTGCACCTGTAACTGACAAAACTGTCCAGAAGATCATCACCAGTCTGAATTCATCTACATGCGGCCTCGATCTGTTACCCACCAGATTTATAAAGTCTGTGCTGAACAGTTTATTAGCACCACTCACTCACATAGTCAACATGTCGCTTCAATCTGGAACATTCCCAATGTTCCAGATTGCGGTCATAAAGTCTCTCCTATAGAAGAGCAGTCTTGATGTCTCAGTACTGAGTAATTACCGGCCCATCTCTAATCTGCCATTTTGGGGCAAAGTCCTTGAAAAGGTTGTGTACAACAGCTCACAGATTTCCTCTTAATAAGCAACTCATTTGATATTTTTCAGGCAGGTTTTAGACCTCATCACAGCACTGAGACTGCTCTTGTCAAGGTGACATATTACATCCACCTGAGCACAAACACGGGCAAAGCCTCAGTCTTAATTCTGTTAGATCTGAGTGCTGCTTTTGACACTGTCGATCATGGGATCCTCTTACAGAGACTTGAGGACTGGGTGGGCATCACTGGCACTGCCCTAAACTGGTTAAGGTCCTATCTGGAGGACAGGAAGTACTTGGTGGCTGTGTCTCAGACCACATGCCCCTGGCCTGTGGGGTGCCCCAGTGGTCGGTCCTGGGACCCCCTCTGTTACACCTCTACATGCTGCCGTTAGGTCAGCTGATACAGAGCAAAAATGTGTCCTATTTCAATTATTCAGATGACACTCTATCTATGTTTCACTGTCGGCAGGTGAATATGGACCAGTGGATTCACTCTGTCACTGCATCCAACAGATCAGTGTGTGAAAGCAAAGCAACTTTCTACAGCTGAACTCAGACAAGACTGAAATCATCGGCCAAAGACGATGAGGTGTTAGTGGTCACCTCCAGAGTCTCACTCCAAAATCTACAAACCAAGTTAGAAATCTCGGGGTAATAATGGACTCAGACTTGAACTTTTAACAGCCACATTAACATGCGTTTGTCTCCAGTAGATTAGACTGTAACGGCCGCTCACTGGCCTCTCCAAACGAGCTGTAAAACAGCTACAGTACATCCAGAACGCTGCTGCTCGGGTCCTGACTAGAACGAGGAAGTAACATCACATTAGTCCTGTTCTCAAGTCTCTGCACTGGCTCCTGTGGCTCAGAGAATAAGCTTCAAAGCAGCTTTGCTTGTGTACAAGTCTCTCCATGGCCTAGCACCAAAGTACATCTTGGGCATGTTAGTGCCATATGAACCATCTCAGACTCTGAGGACCTCAGGGACCGGCCTCCTGCTGGTGCCCAGAGTCAGGACTAAATCTGCGATTCAGTTTATTCAGTTTTATGCAGATAAAATCTGGAGCAGTCTTCATCAAGATGTGAGACAGGCTCCTACTCTGACAATGTTCAAATCTAAGCTAAAAACAGTTTTTATGTAGCTGTGCATATGACTAAAAGGAGGTCAAGACACACATCCGACTCATGTGATTCGTGACACGCCCCGCTTGTCTGCAGGGAATTTGGTGCGCTCAGTAGTCGACTTGTGACTGTCGTGATGTACGTGTGATTTCTTTCTTAATATTTTAGACTGAATCAAAGACCACCTTTCTGGGCAAAGTATTTGTGTGGCTGAGGTCTTGTTTTTGTGTGGTATTACTTGGGTACTTTAATTGATGAGAAATAACTCCCACGGGACTCCGATGTAAAGATTTTTTATTTTTACATTGGAGTCCCGTGGGAGTTATTTCTCATGGATTAAACTTTGTTAACTAACAAAGTTTAATCCACAGTTTTGTGACACTTCTTACAGGAGTAATCAAATACAGCTATTCTCAAAAAATAGAATACTACAGTAAGAAAACCATTTGGCTCTGTATTTTGCGCTGTGTCTCCTGCGCTCCTTCCTTGCGTGTTCCTTAGCGCTATCTCTCTTAAAGTGACAGTAACACATTTAGAGTAGACAAAAGACTACAAATAAATTCTACAAATAAAACAAATGTAATCAAATGAATTTAGCTTATTCAAACAACCAAATTATTTATCCGTGAAACATAAAATTACACATTTATAACTAAATATCAACACTGTGTAGATTTCCATACAAACGTATACATAAACTAAACTTGGCTCTCACAGTCTTGGTACCAGCTTGCACCTAAAAGGGCCAAAGGGACCAGGGAAATTGCCCAGAGTCTTACCTGTATCAAAACCACTTTTGGGATAAGACCTGTCACCAGCCTGGCCCCAAAAGGGCCAAAGGGACCAGACCAGAGTCCCAACAGACTAGCCTGTATCAAAGCCCTCCTTTCTGAGCTAAGACTGGGCAATAGCATGGCCCCAAGAGGGCAAAAAGGACCAGAAAAATTGCCCCAGAGTCTATCCTGTATGAAATCTCTTCTTTTTTGCCTAAGTCTTTGCACCGGCCTTGCCCCAAAAGGGCCAAAAAGACCACGGAAAAGGCCCTTGAGTCGAGCCTGTATCAAAGCCCTCCTTTCTGGGCTAAGTTTTGGCACCAGTCTGGCCCCAAAAGGGTCAAAAGGAATAGGGAACAGGCCCCAGAGTTTACCCTGATTCAAACTCCTTTTAGGGCTGAGTCTTGGCACCAGCCTGGCCCCAAAAGGGCCAAAAGGTCAGCCCCTGGGGTCATTTCCCTTGTCTTTTTCTATAACTACTATACTATAATATAATATATTTGCGAGCAATCCTTTTCGAGGATGCTGGACATAAAAATTAAGAAAAGTAACAGACTTAGTTGCAAAAATGACATGAGAGTGGCACTTGCCGAGGTGAAGCGTTTCTGAACTGGTCTTTGAAAGGCAACAGCAGAAGTCACACTGGTTTGCAGTAAATATTCATGATATGACAGGTGAGCAAACATTCCCCCCCCTTGTCTCCTAACTACTACAAAAAGTTGGGATTAGGGGTTGGGGTTAGGGTTAGGGATTAGAGGTTAGGGTTAGGGGTTAGGGATTAGGGATTAGGGATTAGGGGTTAGGGGTTAGGGGTTAGGGGTTAGGGGTTGGGGTTAGGGTTAGGGACCGGTCTTGTCGCAGCCATGTTGTCGCTGCCATCTTGGATTTGTCCCGATTCCGTCTATCAAATCAAATCAAATCAATTAATTTTTGTAAGGCCCAAAATTACAACAACAGTTGCCTCTGAGGGCCACAGGGAGAAATTAATCAACAATGTCTGTGGTGGCGAGGGAGTCAGACAATGTCTGTGGTGGCGAGGGACGATGTCCCAGGGTCCTCTGTCC
Organism: Eucyclogobius newberryi; assembly: GCF_026437365.1. NCBI lineage: Eukaryota > Metazoa > Chordata > Actinopteri > Gobiiformes > Gobiidae > Eucyclogobius > Eucyclogobius newberryi. The sequence continues at coordinate 38,515,689 of NW_027316167.1, forward strand.
TTAGACTCTCCTTCTCGGCCAGGAAAAACTACAAAAAAAACCTCTTTGGGAAAAAAGCGTAGAAACCTGGAGGAGTTCCAGTGAAGGAGAGATCCGACTCTCACAGACGGACAGACGGACACAAGGAGACTGGAGCTGGACCCACTCTTCAGGCAGATGAGGGACCGACTGAGACGAACTGGACCCACTCTTCAGGCAGATGAGGGGCCGTCTGAGTCGAGCTGGACCCACTCTTCAGGCAGATGAGGGGCCGTCGGAGTCGAGCTGGACCCACTCTTCAGGCAGATGAGGGATCGTCGGAGGCGAACTGGACCCACTCTTCAGGCAGATGAGGGACCGTCCACTCAGGGCAGGGACCACTTCACCAGGAGAGAGGCATCTGGGTCCACAGGTCCTCAGGAGTGAGAGAAAGAAAAAAAGGCGGTGAACAGTTTGCAAGTGGAATTAAAAAATAAATATTGTTTGATAGCATAAGTAGTCAGAAGAAGAAGAGGATAGTGCTCAAGCTGCCATACTTCCCCCAGCACAGTTGCTCCTAGGGCAGCGTAGCTAAAGCTGTGGGTTTATGTTTCTGTTCCTAACTAGTCTGACCATAAGCGATTTCGAAGAGGAACGTTTTAAGCCTGGACTTAAATGAAGAGACTGTGTCAGCATATTTAACATGGGTCGGGAGCTGATTCCATAACACAGGAGCTTGGTAGCTAAACGCTCTACCTCCTACAGTACTTTTAGAGACTCTTGGCACCACCAGAAGGCCGGCATTCTGAGAGCAAAGAGCTCTGTTTGGATGATATGGTTCTATAGCATCTTTGAGGTAGGATGGGGCCACGTCATTTATGGCTTTGTAGGTCAGGAGTAGAATTTAAAATTTGATTCTAAACTCGACGGGGAGCCAGTGAAGAGACTTCAGCACTGGCGTAATGTGCTCTCTTCTTTTTGTTCCTGTTAGTAATCTTGCTGCTGCATTTTGAACCAGTTGAAAGCTTTTTATGGAGCTTTTAGGACACGCTGCAAGCAGGGAGTTACAGTCTAATCTAGTCGTTACAAATGCATGGATAAGTTTTTCGGCATCACTTTTAGGCAGGATTCTTCTGATTTTGGCTATGTTGTGCAAATGGAAATAGGCTGTTTTACAAGCTTGATTTATATGAGCTTTAAATGAGAGCTTCTGGTCAAATAGACTCCAAGGTTTCTTAGAGTAGAACTAGAGGCTACACTAACATTGTCCAGCGTGACTATCTGCTCAGATAGAGCGTCTCGTAGATGCTTAGGGCCAAGCACAATGACCTCGTTTTTTTCAGGGTTAAGAAGCAGGTAGTTTAGTGTCATCCAGGTTTTTATCTCCTTCACACAAGTACTAAGTCTGTCTACTTGATCGCTCTGATCAGGTTTCATTGATAAATACAGCTGAGTGTCATCTGCATAGCAGTGGAAGTTAATGCCATGCTTTCTGATAATGTTGCCTAATGGCAGCATATAAAGAGTAAACAGAATTGGACCGAGTACCGAACCCTGTGGCACACCGTAAATTACTTTAGAGCTTGGTGAGGAGCTCTGGTTTACATTAACAAATTGGAACCTATCAGATAGATAGGATTTAAACCAGCTGAGGGCTGTTCCTCCAACACCTACATCACATTCTAACCTCTGCAGTAGAATGTTGTGGTCAATGGTGTCAAACGCTGCGCTCAGGTCCAACAGAACCAGGATTGAGACCAGTCCATCATCAGCGGCTAATAACAAATCGTTTGTGACTTTAACTAGTGCAGTTTCAGTGCTGTGGTGGGCTCTGAACCCTGACTGGAAAACTTCAAATAAGTTATTGTCCTGCAGGTGGCGACAAAGCTGTTTTACTACAACTTTTTCAAGGATTTTAGAGATGAAGGGAAGATTTGAAATAGGTCTGTAGTTCACCAATAGGTCGGGATCTAGATTAGGCTTTTTCAGAAGAGGTTTAATGACTGCATGTTTGAAGGTCTGTGGAACATAAGCACTTTCGAGTGAAGTATTTATTATATTAAGAATAGGGTCTATAATTAGGAGGAGAATGTCTTTGAGGAGTCTGCTTGGAATGGGGTCTAGGACACAAGTTGAGCTTTTAGAGGACATGATGGTTGAAGTTATCTCTGCTTGATCAACAGCTGTGAACCTTTATATTTATATAAATTTATATGAGACGTTAGATTTACAGCTTGGGCTAGTTCAGGGCTAATAGCGGGGGTAATTTCATCTAATTTATCTCTGATTGTTTTTATTTTATTGTTAAAAAATAGGAGGAAATCATCAGAGCTGAGTGTAGCTGGGATTGAGGGCTCTAATGCGCTGTGACAGTTTGTTAGCCTAGCTACAGTGCTGAAAAGAAATTTAGTGTTACTTTTGTTGACTTCTATTAGATTTGAATAATATCTGGTTTGGGCCTTACGCAGAGCCTGCTTATAGGACAGCAGGCAACTTTTCCATGCTTTTAGGGATTCTTCTGTGTGAGAGCGATGAAATAATCCCTCTAACTTTCTAAGTCTTTGTTTATGTGAACGCAGTTCTTGGTTGTACCATGGGGGGGCGCGCTTTGGCCTAATGACCTTCTGTTTTAACGGCGCGACAACGTCAAGAGCAGACTTCAGAGAATTCATGGTCAAGTCGACAAATTGATCACTTATACTGGGACTAAAACTGTTCTCAGCAGGATCACATGACATGTCACTGAATATTGGCTCTATTATTTCTTTGAATTTTGAGATAGATTTTTCAGATATTGTCCTTTTCATTATAACTTTATTCTGTGGGACTGGATGATCTTTAAGAATAAACTGAAAGGTAATTAGGAAATGATCTGACAATATAGGGTTTTGAGGGAGGACAATGAGGTCAGTAATCTCTATTCCATACGTTAGGACAAGATCCAGAGTGTTCTTATGGGTGTGAATCGGTTTATTTACATTTTGAGTGAAACCAATGCTGTCTAACAAGGCGCTGAAGGCATTACTGAGAGCGTCATCACTCATGTTCACGTGGATATTAAAGTCTCCAGCTATAACTATTTTATCCCAGGCTAACACTAAGTTTGATATAAAAAATATATATTTTCTGACCAGGAGGTCGGTAGATAACTATGAACAAAACTCCTTTTTGGTTTTTCATATTTGGACATGTGATCGACAGCATAAGGCTTTCAAATGAGTGAAATGCATTGTTAGTTTTAGGGCTCATGAGTAGGCTTGAGTGTGAGATCACTGCCACACCACCACCCCGGCCTTTGCTCCTAGCAGTCTGAGCTAGTGCTGACCATTTGAAGTGGAACTCTTCACTGTCTTGACCTTCACACTGACCTGTGCCGTAGAGGTGGTATGAACATTTGTATTGCAGTTACAATCTATAACAGGACAATAGACTCTGTGGTTTTAAGTGAACACTGTGAATGTGACATAAAAAGAAAAGGGGGATTACACCGACATAAAAAGAAAAGGACTTAAATGTGCACTAGCAGTTGTGGTGCAATAGAAACAGTTCTCCAATAGCATCCATGAACCTAACCTCATGTTTTAACCGGTGATGTCTTTTTTTCGGACACAAAATCACAGGACTTACCCCTACTGCATTCCCAGATGGTTCAGTTGAACAATAGGGATGGGACAAGAGATTATATTTACACGTTGTTACATGTGGCATGGGAATGAAAGGGTTATGTTCAATAATAAAAGAAGGTTTTGTTTTACTGCACAAATACGTGAGAAAATGTTGAGCCCACAACATTTTTCATTTTTATTTGCAGATATGTTACACTTTAGCACACACTTTTGTGAAGCCCAAATTCATTTTTACTCAATTTTTCCCCCTTTTTTAATGACTAGTATTTAGATGTGATATCAGTTAGAGACTGAAATTGTTTTATGGTGGTCAAGTGGTTAAGGCGGTGGAACACATGTCAGACTCCATGTGCAGTCGACCGCAGTATCTTGAGTTTGAATCCTGGCTCCGACAATTTACTGCATGTCCTTCCTTCTCTCTCATCCTCATTTCACGCTAAGCTGTCCTGTCTAATAAAGCCAGAGGCCAAAGGCCAAAAAATCTTAAAACATAAACTGTTTTACAATGTACTTTCTTTTTTGAATGTATTTTGAACATTCTGATGACAGAGCTATTTAAGGGTCTATAGTATTTCCAGTCATTTTTGCATGATTAACACTATCCCGCCTGTGTGCTGTGCCCTGTCCCAGTGCCCCCTGCTGCACTGCTCTGCAGGTGCACACACACCACGGCCCTGCAGTAAACACAGAGGTGGAACTGCCTGGCTGCTCACGAGACAAAACGCCAAAATAAATCTTGTCATAATTAGGCCTAATCCAGCTCATTACCATCTGCTTAATTATCCCATTAATAAGGCTTCCTGTGAGAGTGAGAGAGATAGAGAAGAGGGACAGAGAGAGAGAAAGAATTGAGGGAGGGAAAAAGAGAAAATGAGAGCAGCAGAGTAAATGTTTGTGTGTAAATGAGCAAACAGAGAGAAGACAACAGGCCTGTTCAAACACTACAGGCCCATCATCTGTCACCACACGCCTCGCTCTGAACAAGGACCAGATAATCAAAGGTGGATATCATGAATTATATTTACTTCAGTGACTTTTGTCTTGTTAAACCACACATTTACTTCCACTGGTTTTAAATAACAGTTCTTTTTGGGTAAATGTTTTGGTCACTTACCCTTGACAAGGACTTTATTTTGACAATACAAAATTTATGTCATGCTTTTTTCCCATTAGAACTAGAAAAACAACAGACTGAATATAACCTCTGAACTGTTAAATTATTGTACCTTTCGGATTTTAAGCCATTACCTTTTCCCAACGCTTTGAACCCTGTGGTCATTACGTTTGTTCATCTTATTTATAGATTTTACTGGCTAATGACCACTGGCACTCTAGCAGGAAGCGCACGGGTTTGACACACAGTAGAAGAAGACATCAAGGGGCACATCATGTTTTCTATCTTTTAAGCTTCAAAACGCTGTGTTTTAGATTAGAATCAGACTCATATTCACGGAGAAATTAGTCTAATGAGAAAGTGACTCTAGATGCGACGAAACACGAAGACACACGGAGCGCGGACATGCGATATACGGCGGTCTGCAGTTTAGACCCTGTCGCAGTAAAATGAGACTTTCTTGGCCAGACCGGACTCACGAGTCAATGTGTATCACTACCATGGAACATATTTATGTGTAAATATCTCATGTTACAATGTAACACTCACTAGATAAGCACGTTTCTGCAGCAGCAGAAGTTGTCGGAACACTGTTGTGGCATCTGTAAACAAGCTGCGCCTTACACAAGTTTCGTGGCTGAAGGATAATAAACAACTGTTGTGCAAAAGCTAGCGCAGCTGGCATCGGCTGTTTCCTCCGGTCCAGAATAAAGCCACTCATGTCAAGACGACAAATAAAACAAGCGGAACCGTTCTACTTTAGATGCACGTTCAAACTGTGTATCACCACCACGAGCCGCACGCACCACGAGCGAGCGGCACCGCTTCTCCTCCGCTGCACCGGCGTTTCCACGTCCGAACACCGGCTCCACCACGAGCCGCACGCACCACGAGCGAGCGGCACCGCTTCTCCTCCGCTGCACCGGCGTTTCCACGTCCGATCACCGGCTCCACCACGAGCGGCACGCACCGCCACGAGCCGCACGCGGCTCCGCTTCTCCTCCGCTGCACTGGCGTTTCCACGCCCGAACACCGGCTCCGCGCTCCCGCACCCGCCGCCCCGGAGGTCTGTACCTGGGCGAAGGTGTGGCCCCAGCCCGCCACAGGAGCAGACACGGAGAGCGAGGCACCGGCTCCACCCGGAGAAAAGCAGCCCCATACAACCAAGGTACAGCCCCGTTTCTCTGCTTTCCCGCTCCACAGACGGGGGCGATCTGGTCACAAAACTGGACTCAAATGCATCTTGATTGGGCTAGAGCAACGCCGGCGTCTGGTATGTGGACTGCCGCTTCTGTCCCAACGTCTTTGTTTTGTTAGTCGTTTCCATTGTTTTGTTTTGTTCCCGCGTCTCTGTGTTGTCTTCTGTCTACATCCCTGTTCCTTAACTTCATCGGACATTACTGCACCGTCCATCGCTCATCTCCTCCCTCACTCCTGGACTATCTACTGCCCTAGCCGCCAGCTAACAGCTGGCTTAACACCTGCTGAGGTCCGTCATGGTATTGCGGGGCCTCCCTGCCGTGCAGACAAGGTCTGGGGCAACCAACGCCACTCACTCCACCAGCTTCAACACCCGGTCCACTGCTGCTTTTTCACAACTCTCTGCCCACCAGCTTCTAGTTAACCAGCCTCTAGCCACCGCCAACATACTAACTGGATTACTCTCATCTGCTGCTACGTTCCATCTCCTCCTCGGACTATCACTCCCGCGCCTCCAGGCCACCGCTCCACCAACTTCTCGCCTACTCACCTACACCGCTGCTGACCTTCACCTCCTCAACCATAACCACCGTCTCCCAGCTGCTGCTGCCTCTGCAGCTAGCTCAGCTGGGATCCTTCGCCGGCCCCGCTACATCCACCGGGGCTCTGGTCTCTCCCATAACCAACACTCCAACGACGGCTCACCTATCCCCTCACTCTGGACTAGTTTTCGCCCCCCGTCACCCCCACCTGCCGCACTGCCAACCTCAGCAACCTCCGCCTCCCCACCCCTGCGCCCCCATCCATCTCCGCGCCCCCATCCATCTCCGCGCCCCCATCCATCTCCCTTGCACTGCTGAACTGCCGCTCCCTCTCCAACAAATCACCTGTTATATCTGAACTGCTACTGGACAATAACATTGATCTGCTTCTCCTCTGTGAAACATGGCAACAGCCCCTGGACTTCTATGCTCTCAACCAAGCCACTCCCTCCAACTACACTTACACTGCCAAACCCCGCCTCTCCGGGCGTGGGGGAGGTCTTGCTGTTATTCATAAAAAATCTACATCCATCACTGAACTGAACCTCAACCTTCCATCCATCTCATCATTTGAATACCTCGCCTTCTCCCTCCCCAACTCTATCACCGCTATCCTGATCTATCGTCCCCCAAAGCCCCACCCCTCTTTCCTCACTGAATTGTCTGAACTCCTCACCATCGCATCCTCTCTCTCTGCCCGCCTCCTACTCACTGGTGACTTCAACATCCACATTGACTGCCCCAACGCCCCACTGACATCCGACTTCCTCTCTCTCCTGGACTGCTTCCATCTCACCCAACACATTGACTTCCCCACCCATACCAAAGGCCACACTCTGGACTTAGTCTGTTCCTCTCTCCTACCCATATCTAAGCCCCACCCCCTCCCCTTCCCACTCTCTGATCATCTCTGCATCCTTTTCTCCGCCCCCCTACCCTCGCCCCACAACCCCAAAAAACGCACCATCACCTACCGCAATATCAAGTCACTCAACCCCCTCACGCTCTCCCAGCTCATATCCTCTGCTTTCCCCCCTGACTCCCCCCCTCTTCCCCCGACGACTATGCTGTCATGCTAAACACCACCCTCTCCGACTCCCTTGACTCCCTAGCCCCCTGGAAAAACTCCTCCGTCTCATACATCAACCCCGCCCCCTGGTACACCCCTGAACTCCGCACCATGAAGCAGACTGGCCGCCAACTCGAACGACTCCTCAAAAGAACCCGCCTCACCGTCCACGCCGAAGCTTTCAAATTACACATCTCCTCCTACCGTGACGCTCTCCAAGCCGCCAAATCTGCCCACCTCTCCACCCTCATCAACAGCTCCCACCGGAGCCCTCGCACCCTGTTCTCCACCGTCAACAAGCTGCTCCAGCCACCGGACATCACTCCACCCTCCTCCCCTGACCTCTGCAACTCTTTCCTCCTTGCCTTCAATGACAAAATTTCCAAAATCAACAGCTCCATGACTGCCGTCTCCATTAACTCCATCACCACCCCCACCCCTGCCCCCCCTCCGCTCCCTGACCACCCACCCTTCCCTCCCCTCACCACCTTCTCCTCTGTTAACTCCTCTCATATCATAGACCTCATCACCGCTTCCAAAACCACCACCTGCTCTCTCGACCCCCTCCCAACGACTCTAACCAAGGCTTGCCTCCCTGCTCTCATCCCCCATCTCACCACCCTCTTCAACCAGTCTTTATCCCTCGGCCATGTTCCTTCCATCTACAAACTGGCCTCCATCACCCCCATCCTCAAAAAACCCACCCTAGACTCCGCCAACCTCTCCAACTACCGCCCCATCTCCAACCTGCCGTTCCTCTCAAAAACGCTGGAACGCATCGTCGCCGCCCAACTTCACACCCACCTCCAGTCAAACAACCTCTATGAACCCCTCCAATCTGGCTTCCGCCCACTTCACAGCACTGAAACAGCCCTGGTCAAAGTACTCAACGATCTCCTCACCTCTGCAGACTCCGGGGCCCTCAACATCCTGTTACTACTAGACCTCAGCGCAGCCTTTGACACTATAAACCATTCCATCCTCCTACAAAGGCTGCGCCAACTGGGTGTTGAGGGCTCTGCACTTGACTGGCTCACATCCTACCTCACCAACAGGCAAGAGTTCATTTCCCTCTCCGGTCACTCATCCACCCTCTCCCCAGTAACGCAGGGGCCCCCCAGGGCTCAGTCCTCGGCCCCCTCCTCTTCATCTGCTACATCTTCCCCCTTGGTCACATCCTCCGCCAACTCAACCTGGACTTTCACTGCTACGCTGACGACACCCAGATATACCTCACCACCAAATCCATCCAAAACCCTCCCCTCAGCCACATTGAAACCTGCATCTCTACAATAAAATCATGGCTCACTCTCAACTTCCTCAAACTGAACAGTGACAAAACAGAGCTCCTCCTCATTGGCACCAAATCCACTCTCAATAAAACTGGTCCCTTTTCACTCAGCATCGACACCTCAACCATCACCCCCTCTACCCTGGTACGCAATCTCGGTGTCATCATGGACCCCACCCTCTCCTTCACTCCCCATGTCAGCCACGATGTGGCTGACATGGGGAGTGTCACCTCCGCCGCATCGCCAAAATCCGACACTGCCTCACCCTCCCCGCTGCTGAATCCCTCATCCATGCCTTCATCTCCTCCCGCCTCGACTACTGCAACTCCCTCCTCACTGGCATCTCCTCCCATTCCCTCCACAGACTCCAAATGGTCCAAAACTCCGCTGCCCGCCTCCTCACCCACACCCGGTCCCGTGATCACATCACTCCCGTTCTCCGCTCTCTCCACTGGCTCCCCATCAAGCAGCGCATAAACTTTAAAATACTCCCCCTCACCTTCAAAGCTCTTCACCACCTTGCCTCCCCCTACCTGTCTGACCTCCTCATCCCCCACCGCCCCACCCGAGCTCTCCGATCCTCCTCCTCTCTCACCCTGACTGCACCAACATCCCGACTCAAAACTTTTGGCGACAGTGCATTCTCCCGAACAGCACCCCGACTCTGGATCTCCCTCCCCCAACCTGTCCGCCACTCTCCCTCACTCACAACATTCAAATCCCGCCTAAAAACATACCTCTTCACCCAAGCCTATGACCTCCCCTACCCCTAGCCTCCTCTACCCCATTGCCTACTCTTCTACCCCCTGTTACATCCCCATCTTTTTCTCTCTACTTCTTCTGTCTTGTTCATTTTATCTGTATATTAATGTGTATTGTACGTGTTGTCCCCCCTGTCTGTAAATACCCCCCCTTTTTTATATATGTTCAGCGTCTTTGGGTCACTGAAAAGCGCTATATAAATAAAAGTTATTATTATTATTATTATTATTATTATAAGCTCAGGAGCAGATGAATCAGATGTGAAGACACAGACACAGGTAAATCAGCGTCATCAAGGACAGAGGGGACAGGGGGGACAGCTCAGACGTGTTAAACTTCAAAATGCTGTCTGTTTTATTACAATCCAACTCATATTTACTTTGAAAGAAAAAAGAAACAGAAAAGAAAACTAGTGTAATTAGTCCTGCAGTGCAGCGCGGGTGCACCGCAAGAAACCCAGTTCAAAACGTCTCTATATTCATGTGTAAATATCTCGCGTTACAACGTGGGCACCTGTAGTTTATTGACAGGTGCACAAGTATATGTACAAGTTCTATAAGTACATTTTGTGTCTTCGGCTTTTGTTCAGGAGCGCTGTATAGCCTGAAAAGCACGGTACTCATATTTGCTAAGCTCATTTATTTACCTTTATTTAACCAGGTAAGAATCCATTGAGATCAAGACCTCTCTTTCAAAGGTGACCTGGAGTAAAGGGAAATACCAAATGTACATTACACAACATTACACAATTAAGAGACATTTAAGAATAATATATTGTTGTCACGACCAAACTCTGGGCCACAGTGGGGCTTCTCCTCAGTAGCAGCCCGCGGAATCATCTCCAGGTCTTTGTGCTAGTCTTGGTCAGTACTACTGTACCTTCACTTGAGGATTGGTTGATGGAGTGCCCAGAGGAAACACCCCCGTGTCTGGGTAGGTTTCCTCCAGTTTCCAACGTGCAAACTCCACACACAGGAAGGCTCGGTCTGGCCCGGGAGTCAAACCCACGACATTCTTGCCTTAAGGCCAGAGCCCAGATGACAATCTTTGAAACATTTTCTACCATAGATTAATCCTGGACTGGATTACACCAACTCCACCAGAAAGGTTACACGGTGAACTTTGAACAAGACGTAGAGAGTGAATGATTAAGAGCATGTGGATATTCTATCAAATATTTCTTTGTTTTTCAATAGTTTTCATATAGTGTGCAGCCCTAATCGACCCCACAGTTTGTCAATTGTCATATCTGAGCATAACTTAACTTTCACCTAATTCATATTTCAGCATGGCCACTCCTCCCCACAAAGCCTTAAATATGTTCAAAGTCTCTTCTGTTCTGCTCTTTCATCCTCCACAAAGTTATCCTAACGCCATCATTGCTAACAGAACGTTCTCTTCATGAAAAACGATGGTGTAGCGTGTAAAGCTGTGATGCTGCTGACAAACAGAGAGAGAGCGGACCTAGTGAAGTGTAAAACACAAAGAGAATGAGTTATCAATAGAAACTGCATCAATGGACTCGCAACAAACCCTGAAAAGTTAAAAAGGCGACATATTGAGATGCGATTAGAGAGGAATATGAATAAATCTTTTTGAAAATGAGAATGCACAAAGGCCTTACATGTTTTTTTTAAGCATTGATAAAAGCTGTAACGTTGCTGCGTGCATTTGTAAGAGGCAGTTTAGTGAGTTGGGAAGTGGAGATTTGTAAAATGGGGAAATAGCCGGAAACAGACTCTAATATATAAAGTTGTTTGGGAGTCTTAAACTGTTCAATAAACTGTAATACGCTCATTTAGTCAATTCAATTTACTGTTATGCAAAGTGTACATTCTAATTACAGTTCTTTTAAATAAAAAATAGTTATACATTCAAAAAATAAAGTTAAATGAAAAGCTGAAGTTAGCTGAAGGCGCAATGGACGATTTTTCGGCAATTTGAGCACGCAGGCGGAAGTGCGCATGCCACTCCCCCGTGTGGACTGATACAACACACACGTGCGTTTGTTTATTAGTGCGACGGAGCGCATCGCATCTCTCGTCTCCCGTAGATTTTCGTCTTCTTCTGCTCGAACAGTCTTTCTCCGTCCTCATTTTGTCCCGTACACTGAAGGAACTATATTATGATAGATCAATGCGCTTAGACAAGCGGAAACGTGGGGACGAGCCGCACGCGGCTGCAGTGAGCAGTAGGTGCGTTTTATGATTGATACATGGCAGGACTAATCGGCAGTCCACGCCACGAGGAAATAAGACTTAGATTTGGGCCAAAAAAATCGTCCATTCAACCTTTAAGAAAGTGCCATTTAAAAAAAAGGAATCAGACTTCCGGGATGATGGCTGCCTAGTTGGCTGCGGTCGTACCCTTGTGAGTTCACCTGGGGAGACCAGATATATCTACGCGGGAGCAAACATAAAATGAGCATAGACAAATATTTTAGGAACGTCTGAAGAAAAACATCGCAGAGAAACAGGCCGCACACCCAGACACAGGCTCTGGTTTGGGCTCTGCCGCTGCTCCGGCCCCGGGTCGGATGTGGCAGTGGAGAGGACCTGGAGCGAGATAGACCTGATGGTTATGACCGCTTTGCAGGAGATTACTGACAAGATTACAAAGACAGTGGACGCAAAGATAGATGCGACCACTGTTCCCTCAAAGCTGCGCACGTACGCAATTGTGAGCTGCTCCAGAGAACTCTACGCAGAAAATCTGCACGGCACAGAAATTAAAAATCCAACCTCAATTAAAAATAAACTAAACACATCAAATTATATACAATGTGATTCAGTGAGTGACAGGCAAGAGTGGACTGGGCATATTTTCCCGGTGGGCTGATGGGTAAATGGGCCGGTAGGGCCAAGCGGTAGAGGAGGCGAGTAGCGCCGCCAGGCCCTTCGGCTCCTGCCTTAGCTGTGTCGGTCCTGACTAGAGACCTGTGGCCACTGGGATTTCCTGCGGCCGAATGGTGCAGGATCAGACAGATTTGCGTGGCCTCGAGCAACCCTGCCCCAGAGAGCAGTGGCCCGCGCAGAGCTGAGCGGCCGCTGCAGAGTGGTGATACAGGGCAGTGCGGGCGGTGATTACATGTGCGGAAGAGTATTGCTCTTGTATTTGCAACATAAAGTAACTATACAGCCGCTTAAATATGAATAATAGTCAATAACTGACATTCATACACCACAAATTACATGACAAAATGAGTGAGAAAGATTAAAAAAATATATATATAAAACCTCTGTCTCACCTTCTGCGGGCGGTCTCTATTTATCCCCCCTTCAAGCTCGGGTCCTCTACCAGAGGCCTGGGAGCTTGAGGGTTTTGCGCAGTATCTTTGCTGTTCGTAGCACTGCACTTTTCTGGACCGAGATGTCTGATGTTTTTCCTGGGATCTGCTCAAGCCATTCCTCCAGTTTGGGGGTCACTGCCCCAAGTGCTCCGATCACTACGGGCAGCCTTGGTATTTCTCTAGTTTCTCGTGTTCCTTTTTCCGGATGTTACCATCCCATGGCACTGTAATGTCCTCTGACCTTTGTCAACCGCCACTATGTCCGGTTGGTTCGCCACTACCATTCAGTCGGTCTGTATCTGGAAGTCCCAGAGGACCTTGTTTTGGTGTGTATATATATATATATATATATATATATATATATATATATATATATATATATATATATATATATATATATATATATATATATATAGTATTCATCCTTAAACACCCACTTCATATACATTTGGAAAAATAGCCATTGTCACCATGCTGCTAACGTCTAGTGAAGAAGTGAAGAAGAAATTGATACAGCACAATGTCTCTTTATGTCAGTGCAACAATTGGTGGTAGCTTGATGTGTTTATGAATGGGTCCTTATGTAGGGAGAGAGAGAGAGAGAGAGCGAGAGAGCGAGAGAGCGAGAGAGCGAGAGCGAGAGAGAGAGAGAGAGAGCGAGAGAGAGAGCGAGAGAGAGCGAGAGAGGTGTGAAGGTCAGTGCACCCTCACCGTGCATATTCTCTGCTCTGGTTTAAACACACTGTAAATCACATCTACCGCTTGGAGAGGGCAGATGTCATTCACTCACTCCGGCTTTGTGGTAAGCAACTATGAATGTTTAATAAATCATGTTACATACTACAGACACACTCAGGATTATAGGAAGGTCATTCTATTCCACCATCCTAAACCCTCCCAGTGTTTACATATTCTAAAGCAGGAGTCGGAAATCTTTATAGCTTTGGGGGCCTCTTGAGTGTGCAACAATTAGATTCAAAATAAATAAAAAAATCACCTTACAGTTTTTATATTGTACTTATAGAGAAGCTCATTCATATTGCCATACGTCTAATTCTAAGGTGAACCCTCTGGTGCTGCTCTTTAATGTGCTGGTCTCGCTCTGGTCTAACATGCTAACAATCACATAATAAACATTTCTTAAATCTAGACTATAATGAACCAAAAATATAGCGGGCCACAACAGTTTGTCCAGGACATCATCATCTATATCAAACGGGAGCTGAGAGTTAGATAGTACGGTAAGTCTTATTACTCATTGCCAAATAAAACAAACATATAAACAACAAGTTATCACATATATTATATATATAATATAACTTTGGCAAACATACAAAAAGCAACAACTCATTTACATTGAGTATTTCATTTTCAGATGTGAGGAACTGATTCACTCTCTGCAGCACAAATAAACACAACTCTGGTACTTTTTACTGTCGCTTTAACGCAGCGGATCAAAACAAAATCACATGTGGTGGTCTGCGGTGGAGGGACCACCTCCACCTCCACCGCTGAAATGAGTGAGTAACTAGTAACTAGGCCAGTTATGTGTTTTTGCATGAACAGAGTGAACTGTGTGATGGACTGTAAAAGGAATGAAAGCTGGTGTGTTGCACAAGAAGAGACAGTTACCATCGTCTGCATGATTTTGATCAAAACAAAGCCGCCCCTCCACAAACGACTGAGCAACTGATTTGACAATTGTTCCGTGTTCATTAGAGTGGAGTAACACCTTGGGTGCGATCACGGAGGGAGGGATGTGCTGTTCTCCGGTAGATTGCGTTGTTATCTTAATCATTACACTTTGGGGGCTTAATTAATGAGCTGACGAGAGGCGGGAGAGTGAAGCAATCTGATTGGCTGTCGAAGGTGTTGAGTGACTGCGACAGAGAGAGCCTGACGAGCAGACTCAGCGGCGGCCATTACGGTTTTAATTAGCACTAATTACAGATGAGATTACACTGATGACTTTGATAAGCACTGTGAAATCAGCCGAGCATAAATGTTATGTTCAAATGTGCGGCTCGAGTGCAAGAGGAGCGCTGAGAGGGAGGAGGGAGGAGGGAGGAGGGAGGAGGGAGGAGGGAGGAGGGAGGAGGGAGGAAGGAGGAAGGAAGGAGGAGGTAGAGTACATTGCTTACTAAATAAACTAGAGAGAGAGATTTATTATTCAGGAACATTTAAAAGGTCTGTTTTATGTTTTTATATGTTCTAACCAAGCAATCAGAATCAGAAAAAAGTTTTATTGCCACTGTCAGTAAACAAACTTAGCAAACTAGGAACATAAGGTAAGGTGCAACATAAAACAATGAATAATAAATATAGACTGTTAAAGTAATTTAAAGTGACTGGAGTTATATTATGTTCATGAGAAGGAAAGAAACAGTTCGGAAGTAGTAACTGTTCTTGAGGTTCTGGTCCAAATGGACTGTAGCCTCCTGCCTGAGGGGAGGGTGTGTCCTGGGTGAGAAGGGTCGGCTGTGATGTGACCAACTGCACCTGAGTCCTGCAGACGCACAGGTCCTGCAGACGCTCAGGTCCTGCAGACGCTCAGGTTCTGCAGACGCACAGGTCCTGCATACGCTCAGGTCCCGCAGACGCTCAGGTTCCGCAGACGCTCAGGTTCCGCAGACGCGCAGGTCCCGCAGACGCTCAGGTCCTGCAGACGCTCAGGTCCCGCAGACGCTCAGGTCCCGCAGACGCTCAGGTTCTGCAGACGCTCAGGTTCTGCAGACTCGCAGCTCCCGCATACGCTCAGGTCCTGCAGACGCTCAGGTCCTGCAGACGCTCAGGTCCCGCAGACGCTCAGGTCCTGCAGACGCTCAGGTTCTGCAGACGCTCAGGTTCTGCAGACGCTCAGGTTCTGCAGACGCTCAGGTTCTGCAGACTCGCAGCTCCCGCATACGCTCAGGTCCTGCAGACGCTCAGGTCTCGCAGACGCTCAGGTCCTGCAGACGCACAGGTCCTGCAGACGCTCAGGTCCCGCAGACGCTCAGGTCCCGCAGACGCTCAGGTCCTGCAGACGCTCAGGTTCCGCAGACGCGCAGGTCCCGCAGACGCTCAGGTCCTGCAGACGCTCAGGTTCTGCAGACGCTCAGGTTCTGCAGACGCTCAGGTTCTGCAGACGCTCAGGTTCTGCAGACTCGCAGCTCCCGCATACGCTCAGGTCCTGCAGACGCTCAGGTCTCGCAGACGCTCAGGTCCTGCAGACGCACAGGTCCTGCAGACGCTCAGGTCCCGCAGACGCTCAGGTCCCGCAGACGCTCAGGTCCTGCAGACGCTCAGGTTCCGCAGACGCGCAGGTCCCGCAGACGCTCAGGTCCTGCAGACGCTCAGGTCCCGCAGACGCTCAGGTCCCGCAGACGCTCAGGTTCTGCAGACGCTCAGGTTCTGCAGACTCGCAGCTCCCGCATACGCTCAGGTCCTGCAGACGCTCAGGTCCTGCAGACGCTCAGGTCCCGCAGACGCTCAGGTCCTGCAGACGCTCAGGTTCTGCAGACGCTCAGGTTCTGCAGACGCTCAGGTTCTGCAGACGCTCAGGTTCTGCAGACTCGCAGCTCCCGCATACGCTCAGGTCCTGCAGACGCTCAGGTCTCGCAGACGCTCAGGTCCTGCAGACGCACAGCTCCTGCAGACGCTCAGGTCCTGCAGACGCACAGGTCTCGCAGACGCTCAGATTCTGCAGACGCTCAGGTTCTGCAGACGCGCAGGTCCCGCAGACGCGCAGGTCCCACAGACGCGCAGGTCCCACAGACGCGCAGATCCCACAGACGCGCAGGTCCCGCAGACGCACAGGTCCTGCAGCACACGGTGATTGAGCACATGAAGCTGGACTGTGTCATGTGATTAGAGGCTTTGTGTACAGGTTTGTGATGCACCATGAGGACTCACTAAATTATATCAAGTGTGTTTTGGTGGCGCCTGGACAGAGCAGTGTTTGGTTCACTTCTGAGAAATGGCTTATATGGACTGAACATTGTATTATATTGTGTCATAAATGTGTGTTTCTAATTGTTGTAAAATGAAATAAAGATTGATTGGTTTACACACCTGGCAATGAAGCTCGTATTTGAGCATAATACTACTACTAACCCTTTTTAAACTATAATCAAAAAAAGTTGCACTATGAATCCACCTGCTTGAAAACATATTTTTTCTTCTTCTTTTCTCTTTTTTTCTATCCTATGTCAGCAGGGCGTTTATGAATTATGTGGTTGTTTTTGTTCAGATACAAACATTAATTTGGCATTCCGTAGTGTCAAGTAGCGATTTTTATTTTTGAAGAATGGCTACTGAACATGTCTAACCCAATTCGTATGGCCTGGAGTCTTAGTTAAGTCTTAAGTCAAATACTGTTAGGGGGTCTCACTGGGGAGCACTCTCAGATACAGAATCACTCAAACATTCAGGAATCAATCAAAAATACACCTTTGACTCCCAGGCTGAGTTGAGTAAGAATAGGATGACTTGATGGTTAAAAGCTCATAAAAGTAGATATTGTGTTATATGTCCACTTTAATCTTTGCCATTGAATGTAGAAAATAGTCCAATTTCCTCCTCCAAAGTCTGAACTCCAAACCACATGCTGTTACTGACAGAGGATTGGCTGCATTAAAAAAAACACCCGAGTTGATCATTGTTGATCAGAAATGACTTCGTCTCGATCTCGATTGAACCCTATACTTTGAAGTAATAAATAGACTCCCAGTAGCAGAGGTGGGCGTGCCCTCTTGAGCTCTATTGTATAATGACATATATAATCACTCTTAATTATAACCTTCTCTACCACAGAGTCCAACTGCTTCAGTGTTTCCCTGCTCCACTCTCTTTGACACAATAGTATTATGTTTACACCACTGCATAAGCTGTAGTGTGTTTGGGCTGCTCTGATAAGTGTTGAAACTCATGGAGGTGGCCCACTCCCGCTCTGTGATGCAGCCTATACTAAGCATCTGTACGTAAACCTCAATTATGCTAATGACCATCCCGGGGACATGGACGAGAGCAGGCGACGGTGTGTGGTGCCACTTGGCAGCGCCTCTCTTTGGACTCGCCATGGAATCGAACTCCAGCGGCTTAAGGGCAAAGCTGCTCTGTTCCTGTCAGATTACCAGGGCTGTGGTTCTGCCGTCTCTGCTTCAGGTGCGACTCTGCCAAGCTCCTGCTTTGTGTCCGCCACATTTGGAATATTTACAACAATGTGGTTGTAAGCAGAGATGGGTAGAGTAGCCAAAACATTTCTCAACTAATAGAACTGTTATTTAATCCAGACAATAATTCAAGATGAGGAAAAAAGAGGGTAGGAAAGAGTAGGAAGCTGCACACAACTGCATATAACTGAATTCTCTTTGCACTCTTTTCGTTTATGTCTTAAAGGGTTTTGTGATTTCTGCCATGTCTTTGTGATTTCAATGCACTTTTTTCCTGTTGTGTGAAGCACTTTGAATTGCTCTGTGTGAGAATTGTGCTCTACAAATAAACTTGCCTTGCCTACAAGTAACGTCAAACAATTCCAAAAAATTACACCAGTCAGTATCATTATCAGTGTATTTTCTATTCATTCATATTTTGTCTTGTTTTAATCACAAACAGAAATAGAAAAACACAAAAAATGAAGCCGAGAAAGAACAAGAAAATAAGGCACCAAGAAACATTCAAAGAATCTAAGGAACACATTGTCAAACGTAAACGTCCCATTTGGTCCAGAGTATGTGAGATTTGTCGGGACAGGGCATATTGAACAAAGACAAGACACATAATGTGCACACTCCAGGTGGATACAGTCCAAGATGATGCCCTCTAACAGAAGGTTTGAACACATCCATGGGGGGGGGAAACATACATTTTAATGGAGAAGAGCTGCTCTAAATAGTGCTCTAAAGATACTTTATTACATTTTTTTCATGTAATAAAGTAAAATATGTTCTGCAGATGTATTGCAAATGCAGCTCTAAGCTGCCATTGTGTGCTAACTGCATCTAATTATAGCGTTTTATTCTCAACAAAGCAGGAAGTTAGCTGCTCCAGTGGCGACTGTACCTTAGATGCCCCATCTTATGGCCCTGACCTGTAGATCTGGATGCTCCTCATCTGCCTGAATGAACTCTCTTATCTGCAGATGAACATCGGAACCCTGTCTGTCCATGGTAGGATCTCTCCTACTATGGTTCTTCCCGAGGTTTCAACTTTTTCCCACAGGGGTTTTGGATTTTTTTTCCTCACAGAAGGAGGGTCTAAAAACAGGGCATGCTGGGAGAATTATCTCTTTGCTAAATTCCGGTGATCATAGTTCAATCTGCAAATCTAGTCTGAGAACTCGGATACGTATCATACTCGGATAAGATAAGTAGCCGAATTCTAAGACTAGATCCGTAGATTGAGAATGACTCTTGAAAGAGAGTCAAAACAGCTTGTTTTTCTAAAACAGTGTCAAGAAGACGACAACTGAACCTTTTTTCTACAATGAATCACTCCTGGACAAACTTCTTCTAGGAAACATTGTTTACTCTGCTTCTCTTTTTTTATTCTTGCCCATCGAGGAAATCTGCTGTTGGGTTTTTTGCAGTTACAAAAAATAAATTAAAGTGAACAAAACAAAGTCTTCAACAGGACTCAGACAAGGCAGAATGAATTATATCTAAACCAGGGAGACACTGTATAATCTATTTACCACTATTAGTAACAAGTGGACCAAAGCCAGGGTGCAAAAGGTGGATTACGGCGTGGGATCCTCACGTTAGACCGAGGTTTGTGTAGGCAACAATTATGCAGTTTTCACTGGGTTTTACAACAAGAATGAGACCGCTCTAATTATAGGCACAAGATTATAAAACAACATTTCAGGTCAGACAACAGAGAAGATGGGACTAACTCATTATGTAACATGAGATTACCCAAAAACAAGTTTTCTGGGGTTCAATGGGACTATTTTGTAATAATGTCATAACTGGACTTTGTTTACTTCTGGGTCCATTGGAGTTCATTTACTAGTCACTCATTTTTAAGAGATTTTAATCAGCTCCATGGTTTGTACAAAGCTGCTTGAAGTGTTTTCTTGTTTTCAGACATGAATTATGACATATTCTTTCATTGTTTTGGTTATCTGTAACTGAATAAATGCAAGAATTGGAGCTTTGAACCATGTCCAATACATGTCCACATCAAAAATATATCTAAATTTCATGCTTGTTTCATTAATCCTGTTTTTGAGGTCCTCTACATCTGAGCCTTATAAGTCCATACATCCTGACCAGACTAGTTCCAAGTATTTCTGCCTCAAATAACGTTAATTACAACTGTGTGCTTACATTGGTATGTCAGGCCAAGCAAGGTTTTGTTTATTTCCTCATGATGATTCCCTCTGCAGCCAGAACACCTGGTTTTATTTTTGGCTTTATTTTAAGTTCAAAAAAATGAGATGCCACGGTAAGCATGTTTAAAGGCCAATAACAATACAAACAATACAAAATATGTGACCTTTAATGCCACGCAGTAGAGCATTCCAGGCAAAACAGCGGACCCTCCACCAGAAAAGTTACAAACGTTTTCTACCTGTTTTTCTACATACGTAACCATAGTCCTTGGGAGGTGTTCCCGGGCATGTCTCACCAGGAACTGGCCCCGGGGAAGACCCAGGACATGCTGGGAAGGCTTCGCATGTTTCACAAGAGCTGGAGGAAGTGTGTGGCAAAGTTTATTTGTAGAAAAAGATTCAGTTGTAGTCATCTGGACTGTTTTTAGGAAAAAAACTAAACATTTCGACCTTCATCCGAAGGTCATTCTCAATCTGCGAATCAAGACTGGGAACTCAGATATTTATCCTACTCTGAGTAGGCCCTGCCCACTGGACGGGACCTGATAAAAGGTGTTTATAGTCAACAGAAACTAAATCTCTTTGTTTTCTATGAAACTAGCCTCTTTGTTTACTCTCAGTCCTATAATGGGCTATCAGCCTCCTATTGTAACCTGGCAAACTCTCTCTCCTCCTTGAGTAACTGATTAGCATCTGGGCGTTTACCTCTCCAAGGATTAAAAATTCCATTACAAACGACCGAAAGGTTGAATCTTAAACTATCGTTTCTATTTAAAGATGTTTTTTTTTTTTTTTTTTTTTTAACAAAGATGGCATCTTTAACTCCCCTTTCAAACCATATTTTCTCCTGCTTAGAATCTTCACCTCACTGTCTTCGATAGAGTGGTTCGTGGCTTTAAGATGAAGATGCACGGCACTCTGGGGTCCTTGCATGTCTTCTGTGCTGATAAAGCCTCTCATGAAGTGGTTGTTTAATCTCTCCTATGTACCGCTCTTTACAATTTTCACTGCATTGGATAGAGTAAACTACATTGCACTGTTTTTGGGTCGGCATCTTGTCCTTAGGGTGAACCAGTTTTTGTCTTAAAGTGTTGCCTGTTTTAAAATAAACAGGGATTTTGTGTTGTCTCAAAATTCTTTTGAGACAACACAAAAACTGATTCAGTTGTAGTCCTGATGACTACAACTGAATCTTCATCTGCAATGGAACACTCCTGGACAAATGAGGGATTATACCGACATGTTTATTAGAATTTTGGGCAAAAAAACAGGAAATCAGCAGACAATAGGAACCATTTGAGGTTCAATCTAAGCCTACAGATCACACCACCAGTTAAAGGACACAGAACAGAGAAGATTTGGAGAAGGAACCTAATACAGATGCTCAGCGTAAGGATCCAGGAAAACAACTTCCGAATTGATCAACTGAAAGACAGAACAGAAACTTAACAAGCTCTCTGAAGAAGCCTTCAAGGGAGTATTTGATTTTACACAGACAGCACAAGAAGCACAGCAGCGAAAGAGCAAGGAACGCCAAATTAAGAAGTTTAACATCCTTTTGAACAAGAAAAACTCTGGTAAGGACCACCAGGGCTGAAGCACAGCCAATCAAAGCACTGCTCTTATTTCGGAGTTGGAGGACACATGGTTTATACCTGGTCTAAACTCACCAAAAGGCCACAATTATACCATACAGTATTATAAAAGCAACAGCAATAAGAATGTTGTGAGCTACGAATGTTGACAAGGAACAAGCGTGCTCCTTCATCTGTCTTCTGTCTTATTACAAACACTTTAATAAATCTACATTCATCTCCTTGTATCTGAGAGAGCTGCAAAGTGTCACGAGTGGGCTCTGTGGTAACTCTGCATTCATTACAGAGAATAGTCTGTCATCTCATCAGATCCTCGCTTGCACACACACACACACACACACACACACACACACACTGTGCTAATTATACTCATCTCTCTAATTGGCTGATTGAGTCTCAATGTCGATCAGCCTATTAGAGAGATGTTTACTGCGCTGTCAGCTGTCTCCTGAGTCCACCACTCAAACAAACTAAGGTGAAACCTGTCAGGAGCAGGGCCCAGATCCAGATCTTGAGCTGAGTTTTGAGTACCTCACTGTTGGATAAGTCTAGTTGATGTGGAAAACAGGTGCAACTAAAGGAAACACACAAGACACAACATGCAATCAGACACACAACATGCAACTGTACATAGAAAGATCCCACCTGATCCGGGAATAAGTTACGTTCAAAAATGTGTTCATATGTGATGAGCAGTATGGGGGCAGTAGTCTAATCAGGGACTTCCCTCACCCCAGACACTTCCTCCAGCTCATCCAGGGGAATTCCGAGGCGTTCCTAGGCCAGCCGAGAGATATTGTCCCTCCCGCGTGTACTTAGTCTTCCCCGGGGCCTCTTCCCGATATGGGAGGCGTCCAGGAGGCATACGTAACAGATGCTCGAGGCACCTAAGCTCCGCTCCTCTCGACGTGGAGGAGCAGCGGCTCTACTCGTGCTCCTCCTCTGTGACCGAGCTTCTCACTCTATCTCTAAGAGAGCCCCCAGCCACCCTGCGGAGGGAACACATTTTCCTTTTGGTAATTACCCAAAGCTCATTACCATACGTGAGGGGTAGGAACGTAGATTGGAGCTAGGAGCTTTGTCTTTTGACTCAGCTCCTTCTTCATCACAACAGTTGCACCGAACCACCTGTCAATCTCATGTTCCATCCTTCACTCACTGATGAAAAAGACCCTGAGATACTTGAACTCCAACTTGGAGGAGGCAAGCCACCTTTCTCCAATTGAGATCTATGGCCTCGGATTTGGAGGTGGTGATCCCCATCCCAGCTGCTTCACACTTGGCTGTTAACCATTCCAGTGCATGTTGCAGGTCCAGGTTCGATGGAGCCAGAAGGCAGTCTCGCATCTATCATCAGGGCTGAGGGGCACCTGCCATGACCCACTGTGCAAGTCCTGGAGAACCAGGAGGCGCAAGATACTGAGTCCAGAGACTCGTCAATACATGGTAGTGGGTATGAATCTTTCTTTGTCACCTTTTTGTCACCCAGTCTGCTTTCTCTGAATATTTTCGGGTTTTCACTTGTATTTGCTCACTCCGGGCCCCGCCATCTTTCTTTAGAATTGTCATGGCGGGAATTCGTGGCTCAGAGGAGCGCCAGGTACTGAAGCCTGCATCTGCGGCTAACCTCATTTCAGCCTGTCCTATACGAGCCGCATGCTCAGATGTACGACTGAAGTCCATCTCTTGCCCCTGGAATCTACTATAACCATTGTCCTTCTGGGGTCAGAAGTTGGAGACGTTAAACTGATTGCTCTTTTAAGTAATGAATAAGTTATCGCTTCATTTCAGAATCAGAATAAGAAAAGGTTTATTGCCATCGTCTTTGAACACAATTAGCAAACATAGGAACTTGTTTCGGTGCAACATAAAACAATGAATAATAAAATAATAATGACTCAAATATGGTAAAAAATAAACTTGGTCTCAGTATGTACACAGATATTTGCATACAAATGTACAGAAATAGTGCAGAAAGTAAATAACAAATGAATAGTATTGGTTGAATACACACACACACACACACACACTCCTGTGTGTGGCTGTGGCCTGTGCTGTAGCCTTCCCTGGTGCAACAGGCTGTCATTAGGGTGGGCTGCCGCTGAGAGCCCTTGTGGCAGACTTCCATCGCGCTGTAATCCGCAGCGTATGATTACCCAGGCAGGGCCAGCTCTCCAGGGGCCGGGACATGTGGGTCTGGGGCCTGCTCACTCATTGCCACTGTTTTGCTTGACGGTACTTCTATTACCTGTCCGGCCCCTATAATGATCCCACAGAAAGGAGGAGAGGGGGCCACTGCCACTGCTGCCATCATGAATTATTCAAAATGGCTGTGACAGGGAGAACCTCAGAATGTGCCACAAAGAGCTGCTGCTTACATGGGAACAAGGGGCTTTAGGTGTTTGAGGAAAAAATATGGAATCTAGAGTGTGATTAAAGATTGAACCTTAACTCATGCCCTTCAGACAATAAAGGATTATCTTATCTTATCTTATCAAACCTTCTGATCTGGGCCACGGCTCAGCTTCCAAATATTAAAAAATATATTTTCTTTTGTTTACTCAAAAACGTCAATAGTTGGCATCCAATCACAGCCACGAGGGCCAAGGACGGCCCTGGGTCTGAGCCGGACAGCCGTATGTGCACAGTTATGTTTATTTATCATTAGTTTATTTGAACTGGGACAGTGCACATTAATCGACATTTCTGTAAATGTGCCAGTATCAGTATCAGTAGCTGTAGTTTAGCTAGTTTCCAACATACATTTGCATTATATACAATACAAATAGAATTGGTAGAAATTATAAACAATTACGAGTTCATGTAAAAAAAGATTACTGGGTGAAAACATATACAGAAATATTCAAGAGCACAACAATACACAACAATAACATGGACAAGCATGACACTAGACGAATAACATGGACAAGCATGACACTAGACGAATAACATGGACAAGCATGACACTAGACATATAACATGGACAAGCATGACACTAGACGAATAACATGGACAAGCATGACACTAGACGAATAACATGGACAAGCATGACACTAGACGAATAACATGGACAAGCATGACACTAGACATATAACATGGACAAGCATGACACTAGACGAATAACATGGACAAGCGTGACACTAGACATATAACATGGACAAGCATGACACTAGACGAATAACATGGACAAGCATGACACTAGACGAATAACATGGACAAGCGTGACACTAGACATATAACATGGACAAGCATGACACTAGACGAATAACATGGAAAAGCATGACACTAGACGAATAACATGGACAAGCGTGACACTACACATATAACATGGACAAGCATGACACTAGACGAATAACATGGACAAGCATGACACTAGACGAATAACATGGACAAGCATGACACTAGACGAATAACATGGACAAGCATGACACTAGACGAATAACATGGACAAGCATGACACTAGACAAATAACATGGACAAGCATGACACTAGACGAATAAAATGGACAAGCATGACACTAAACATATAACATGGACAAGCATGACACTAGACGAATAACATGGACAAGCGTGACACTAGACATATAACATGGACAAGCATGACACTAGACGAATAACATGGACAAGCATGACACTAGACATATAACATGGACAAGCATGACTCTAGACATATAACATGGACAAGCATGACACTAGATGAATAACATGGACAAGCATGACACTAGACGAATAACATGGACAAGCATGACACTAGACGAATAACATGGACAAGCATGACACTAGACGAATAACATGGACAAGCATGACACTAGACGAATAAAATGGACAAGCATGACACTAGACATATAACATGGACAAGCATGACACTAGACGAATAACATGGACAAGCATGACACTAGACATATAACATGGACAAGCATGACACTAGACGAATAACATGGACAAGCATGACACTAGACGAATAACATGGACAAGCATGACACTAGACGAATAACATGGACAAGCATGACACTAGACATATAACATGGACAAGCATGACACTAGACGAATAACATGGACAAGCATGACACTAGACGAATAACATGGACAAGCATGACACTAGACGAATAACATGGACAAGCATGACACTAGACGAATAACATGGACAAGCATGACACTAGACGAATAACATGGACAAGCATGACACTAGACGAATAACATGGACAAGCATGACACTAGACGAATAACATGGACAAGCATGACACTAGACATATAACATGGACAAGCATGACACTAGACGAATAAAATGGACAACCATGACACTAGACATATAACATGGACAAGCATGACACTAGACATATAACATGGACAAGCATGACACTAGATGAATAACATGGACAAGCATGACACTAGACGAATAACATGGACAAGCATGACACTAGACGAATAACATGGACAAGCATGACACTAGACGAATAACATGGACAAGCATGACACTAGACGAATAAAATGGACAAGCATGACACTAGACATATAACATGGACAAGCATGACACTAGACGAATAACATGGACAAGCATGACACTAGACATATAACATGGACAAGCATGACACTAGACGAATAACATGGACAAGCATGACACTAGACGAATAACATGGACAAGCATGACACTAGACGAATAACATGGACAAGCATGACACTAGACATATAACATGGACAAGCATGACACTAGACGAATAACATGGACAAGCATGACACTAGACGAATAACATGGACAAGCATGACACTAGACGAATAACATGGACAAGCATGACACTAGACGAATAACATGGACAAGCATGACACTAGACGAATAACATGGACAAGCATGACACTAGACATATAACATGGACAAGCATGACACTAGACGAATAACATGGACAAGCATGACACTAGACGAATAACATGGACAAGCATGACACTAGACGAATAACATGGACAAGCATGACACTAGACGAATAACATGGACAAGCATGACACTAGACGAATAACATGGACAAGCATGACACTAGACATATAACATGGACAAGCATGACACTAGACGAATAACATGGACAAGCATGACACTAGACGAATAACATGGACAAGCATGACACTAGTCGAAGACTCATTTCGCAGCAGCACAAGAGCAGCATTTTAACTATGGTCACAAGTTTGATTCATGATTTCAACATATGTTTAAAAGTTCTGTGTGTATTAGCATTGTGTATGTGTGATGGTATTGTGTTCCAAAACTGTACTGCTCGTACTGAAAAAGCAGATTGACCAAAAGCACTTTCTTTCAAGGGGACGGCTAGATTATTTGAGGTAACAGATCTGGTGTGTCTGCTACTCTGACTAAAGAAATTGGAAAGTGGTGGTGGGGCCGGCCCATGCAGGATTTTAAAAACCGCATCATGAAAATGTACCATGTTTTCCCAATTTAACAGTTTGTATTTGACCAAAATACTGCAATGATGATGAAAAGGTTTCATGTCGAGGACCTTTAAAGCTTGTTTATAGACAGAATGAGTGGCTTCAGTGTTGTCTTGCAGCCCTGTGACCAGCTGGTGATGCTGATGATGTGACATTATCATAGCATTGAAAAATCGTTTGGCAGCTTCTTCGTTTAGACTGTGCCTAATATACCTAAAATTTGCCAAATTTAGCTTTACTGTTTGGGTAACTTTCTTTACATGTTTCTTAAATGCAAGATTATAATCTAGAATAATGCCTAAATTTTTATATTGAGTTACTATATTAATCTTCTCACCTGCAAAATATAGATCAGGATTTGGTGAGTTTGAGGTTTGTTTTCTGAAGAACATACATTCTGTTTTTTAATATTTAAATTCAGACACAAATTATAAAGCCATTTAGAAACGTGTACCATCTTTTCAGAGTTTTTTTGCTACTTCTTCCTTGTTTTTCCCATGTATGTAGACAACAGTGTCGTCATTTAATTCTGAACATTTAAATGTTTTATGTAATACATGATTATATATATGAGAATATTGTATCTAGGACTCACCTGAATAATCTGAGTGTAGCTTATTTAAATAACGTTCCTCCTCTTTATAAATCTGTATACATTGAGAGATAAAATAATACACACTGTGATGCCTTTCTCCTCTTTCTCTTGCTCTCTCACATTTGTGTCGCTCTTTCGAGTGGTGAATTCTCGTCTCTGATTAGTCAAAGAGTTTTCGTATCTTTTTTGGCAAATTCTTTAAGTGAACCAAATTCGTATTCAAATATTTAGCTTTGACCTGTAGGGGGTGCAAACTCGCCAAATTAAATTATTTTACCTCAAGTCGGTTTAGGGCAAGGCGATTCAAACAGACTGAAATCTGGACTTTATATATGTAAATAGGAGTAAAATAAATATTTTAAAATTTCTAGGTAGATACCAGGACGTGAAAAATGTCCACAACTTTCGATGTCACACTCTTCAACGTCCTTTTCAAATTTGATAATTTCACAATGAGATTTTTGGGTGGCATTTTCCCATCTCGTATTGCATTAATACGCCAAATTTTAGAAATGTTGGGCTATTTTTAGATGTAAGCAAATGTTCTGGACTTTTGGTCACTTGCACACTGAGTGAAAAAAGGGGGTTGGACCCGAGAAGAACAACAAAGACAGAAAGAACAAAAGAGAAATAAAGAATGTAATATTCCAATGCTTAAACAATGTTAGCATTTTTTTTAATAACCTAAACTATACATTTTCAGAATGTGCACGCATCATGGTATAAAGCCCTTTTGTGCCCATCAATAATTTTTGAATGGGTTCCGCCCACTGCTCTCTATACAATAATAATGCTATGGAAGGTGTTAGTGGCTGACTAAGTGCACACAAGTGCTTAACACGGGCACTGGCTTTGCCTGTTGCTGCTCAGGCTTAAGAAACACCTTTTTAAAGAAGAGCTTTTAACCATGTTATAATGGTTTTCCCTTATCATTGACTTACTCATAGTTTAAATGATTCATGTATGAGTCATCCTGTATTGTCCTGCGTATGAGGTTTGAGTGTTTAGAAAATGTGTTTTCACCTACCTGCTATCTCTGACACCTGTAACATTTAAATGAGGTCAACCGCAGTTTAAAGAGAGTTTGTGTTTGATTGGAGAATGGTCCGTGGTTAAATTATTAATCTCATTCAAATTAGGACATCAAATTAATGTAGAGACATTTTTAATCGATATAATGTAATCTTCAATGCAAGGACAAAGTCCAAATCATAGACATGAGCATTTACACAGGACTAGATGTACTTGAGGACCTCTGAATGTGCTGAATTACGGTCGTTGAAACCAGGGGAATTTTCATGGACAATTTCCACAAAGCGAGAAATAATTATTACAATAATCCTAATTATTACAATTTACCCGAGGTCCCAAGGTAAAACTAATCCTGTCCGAATAGGGCTGATGGAAAAAATAGAGGTCAGGTCATATATACAAGGTTCAAAATATCACAAGAATGAAATCACATCCACTGCTTTATGGTGCTATGCCACTGTGAACGCTCATCAGTCCTGCAGTACATTTCTGGAGGTTTTAGATCAATATTACGTTTACAATGTACAAAACCATGTTAAAAATGTAAAAATGTATTTATGTCACAGTTTAATACTGTACAATAAATGCATGATAGCTCCATTAGTGCTAATGACCCAGTTTCCTTTACTATTATCCATATTATAATTATGTTTGTAAACAATATAATGTTTTTTTACATTTACCATCAGGTATTATATACATGATTTTGTTTTCAATGTAGGTATAGTATTTTTTAGGATGTTAGGCAGTAGGAGTCTAGGAGTCTTGGCTCATGTGTTGAGGCCGATCCTGAAGTTCCTCCTGAAGATCTGCCCTCAGTCTGAAGGTCCTGCTCTTTGGTCTCAGGCATTCTCAGGCATTGGGGGAGCAGTTGATTGTTGAAGTTGCTCAGATTCCTGGCTGGGTGAGCTCGCCATCAAGAGTTCATTGGGTTTCAATCAGGGCCAAAAAGAAAACCCGGCCAACACAAAGTAACTAATCTGAGCATGTCACTCGCTTCAAACGACTTACTGCAGCCCTTTCCGGTGCTGCACCCTCGAGACTGAATGAACCACCCTGTTTAAATCTACAAGTTCACAAGACTATCTTGCATTACATCACTACCGAACTCCCATGAAAAAGGTGCCAAAATACAGCGAGTACTCGGAGCTGTCCAGATACAGAAGTACAGAGTAACAATAGATCAGATAGTTTAATATGTTTCTGCCATTTGCAGGGGTTAGTCTCAGTCAAAATCTATGGCATCTGCTTTGTGGTTGTCCTGAATATCAGCCTGCTATCCGTCGGTTTCTCCTTCTCCATCATCTCTCTCTCCAGCTCCTTCTCCATCATCTCTCTCTCCAGCTCCTTCTCCATCATCTCTCTCTCCAGCTCCTTCTCCATCATCTCTCTCTCCGGGCGAGTGCTGTTCAGTCTTCATCTGCAGTGCCTTCATCCTTTCGAAGAGAACTTCAGTCATTTCTTGAAGAGTTTCTTGAAAAATCTGTAATGTTGCAAGGCTTTCTAGTTCTTTAGTTTCTCCTCTCTCAGCTCATTTTGCCATGGTTTCCTCCCATCGCTCCTCTATGTTCTTTGAAAGTCCAACCCTTGTCTCTTCCAGACGTCTAAAGAGCTTGCTTCTCCTCTTGATTTTTGGAGACATCTTGCTCCAGGACTTCACTCCTTGCTTGTTCCTTTTCTCCTTGCTCAGATCTTTTTGAAGAGCATCAAGCTCAGCATCAATCTCTTTCTCAGTTCCTCGATGTACATTTCAGAGTTAACCATGTGCTCTTCTACAGACCTCCTCAGAAATTGAATCTCCTCCAGGAAATACTGGCTTCTCTACAACACGCTTATTTAGCAGTGCTGCTCTCTCCTGTTACGTCTCGTCCAGAGCTTTTATCATAACCTGTTTTTGCTTCTCTAAGTTCTTTCTGGATAGTTTGTCCTCAAGCCTGCAGATGGTCACCTTCAGTTGTCCATAGCTGGCCTTCAGTGCGTCCGTCACCATTTTGAATTGCTCCCTCTTTATTATTATTATTATCTGATGCTTCAGGTTGTTAATCTGTGCATGTTGCAGAGTGATGAGGGCATGTTAGGATTTGAAGAGTGCTGTCAGAGCCATGGCGAGGATCAAGCTTTTACCTTGGTATCAAACTTAAGTTAACAGTTAGTCTCCAGGCAACACTGCTGTAGGATATGTAGGGTAATATAAGTGACTCCAGAGTTTAAATTCTCAGCATGGACTATACATTTTAGTCATATTATCACACGATCGTACACTACTTCTATTATGGATCAACAAGTTTAAAAAAATATTTAGGAAAGCCCAAATTGTTTAAGTTTTTATGAATTCTAATTCATTCAGAACGACTAAACTAAATATATAATCTTTTGAATGGCAATAAAACCCTAGTGACACAATAAGAATGCATGCTTTTCATTCAAAAAAAAAATAAAATAAGTGATCAAATAAATGTCAGGTCTAATGCCACACTGTTGAATGTTCCAAGCAAAGCAATAATATCTCCATGGAGACGAGCAGCATCAAGCAGCAAGTTACAAATCTCACTTGCATCAACATTTTATATGAATATGCACTCACATGCAACTTGGCAGAACTTTTTGGACTTGGGAATTTGGGAACCAACACAAGAACAGATCCATGTAAGCAGGTTTGACACAGAAGACATTAGACCCTATGGAGACAGGAAATATTATTTTTCAGGTCATTATAGTAACCAAGTCTATCAGATCTGCCAGTTTTGAATATTCAAATTAGAGATAAGGGTTTTTTCATGACAAATGCCGATTT
The DNA here is from genome assembly GCF_026437365.1 of Eucyclogobius newberryi. Taxonomy (NCBI): domain Eukaryota; kingdom Metazoa; phylum Chordata; class Actinopteri; order Gobiiformes; family Gobiidae; genus Eucyclogobius; species Eucyclogobius newberryi. The sequence goes on from NW_027316167.1 coordinate 38,547,301, forward strand.
TTTAGAATCCAGCGCAGCGTGTAGCCCATAAGTTTAGTAGTCCAGTAGACCTTGCCCTAGGACTAAATAACTAAACCCAGGACTTCACCTGGACCGAAACTAGACCAAACCAAATCTACATCAGGACTAAACCAGGATCAAACCAGGACCAAACCTGCCTTAGAGAAAACTCTTTACTAATTTGAATCAACAACAATAAAAAAAAAACACAGCCACAAGCCTCAATGATTGGCCCTCACTCGCACCATGCCGCCGCCCTGCAAGAGGACCTACTGCTGCCGGATCTGTAGCTCCTTTTCCTTGTGTTTGCCATACAAATAGGACATTAATGTTGATGGAAATGTTCAAAATTCTGGCCAAAGTTTGACCAGAATCAGACTCAGAATGCCTTTATTGCCATTGCAAAAACTGCACAATGAAATTTGAAAGGGAGAGTGTCTCACACATCCCCACCATCTTGTCCCCTTATCTTTTAGTCCAGAGGCCTATTATACTTATACAGTATTAATACTTTCACAAGGAGTAATTGGTAAAAGCATGTTGTGTAAAGTCAAAAGCCAACTGAGCGCAGGTGTGTCAGTGCAGCCCTCAGAGTGAGCAGCTTTATACACCATAGCTGTAAAATGGAGGGTTTCCATCATATCTACAGCAACACCATTGGAGATAGACCATGAGTATCATTGACTTTTTTTCAGGAGGAGAAAACTGCATTTTGTGGCAAATTTCTGAAATTTTGGAAACATTAAATATTTGGTTCCCCATATAAAGCTGTACAGAGACCATAGCCCTATGCATTGTATCATTTCAATCCAGTGGTGTTGTTGCTGTCTGAATATCTGGAAATCCTGCACAGAAGATGGAAAATTGCTGCACATAACACAATCTACTTCTTTGACCAGAGTATGCTGAACATGCTCATTAAAGGCCCTCTGACAGCCCTCTCTACACCACATGCTTTCATCCTCCTCGCCTCTGTATCACGCTCAAATCCATCAGGGACATTATTCACAGAGTAATTTAGCTTTCCCGCATTGAGACAGGAGCGTGTGACATCTCCTGACATGGGCTTTCAGAAGTACAATGTCTGTCAGCCATGGAACAAATGAACAAGTGAATGTTATCAGAGGAGCCAGAGCGGACGCCATTATGGCTCCTGCAGCATCTCTTTGCTCTGCGCTGACAGCAGGGACAAAACAGCAGGTCGCACAGCGATATAGAGAGGTGCATGTTCTAATTGTATGTAGAATGTGCACTGAGCACTGTTTTGTACTCAATTTGTTGAAAAGAGTTGTCGATTTATTGAAGGGCATAAAAATATAATAATTGGCATCAGGCGCTGAGGTTTTGGCAGTGTCATTTCAGATCCGAGACAGTCCGTTTGGATATTTTCCACTGGGGTTTGAGTCATTGGATTTGGGAACCCAAAGAGAGGGGCCCATTCAGCTTTCTTAGAGAAACAAAACACCACATGAAAATATAAAAACACTATTAAAAAAAATAATAAACTCAAGAAAAGGAACATGAGCAAAGAGCACATGAGAGATGAAAATACATTTAAGCCAAAAGACATTAAATATAAAAATAAGAAATATATTAAAACAATATATATACATACACAGATTTTTAATTGATGTAATGGGTTCATCGGGATCTTGTGTTTCCGAGATAAGTCGGGATTCTGACTTATTAAAATATGAATATGTAGTAATCTGGACCCAGTTTAAAACAACAACAACAATTCGTTTTTTGTTTCATCCTGCAAGAATCATTGTTTCTTTTTATAATTAAAACTTTAAGGGGGGCACTAGAGAGCCACTTTATGTGTGTGTATGTTTTGAAATGAGGAATGACGGGGTTTTACCAACTAAACATTAGTAAAGGAGAGTTTGTCTGTGGCTGTGGAGCGAGGGCCATTTCAGAGAGTGAAGGCTGCAGTGGAGTAACAAAGCACATGACTGGATGATAAATAACATCCAGCTTATGGAGCAATCTTTTTAAAGCATATCTATAAACTAAAATGCCTTAGTCTAAAATTGGAAGGACTGTTTTGACGAGAAGCTCTTTAGCATACTCTGAAGGAGTTTTTATTACGTTAAAACAAATATTCTCAATTTTCATTTCTAAATGTTGTATTGGTACTGTATTTCTGAGACATCCAATGATCAAAAGTCTACGTTTGCTCTTGTAGTTGCTCTTCTACATCGCCCACAGTAGTCTGTTAGCATGAGCAATACATTCACAATCAGCTCTGTATAACCTATTAGCTTTTAAATGTTTAATGGTTTAATCTGCCAATCTCTCAATCTTCTTTATATCTTTAAGAAGTTCAGAATAGAAACTGCTCTATGCATTTACTCTATAATAATCATCATCGTCATATTCGATCATCTAGTCATCAACATCATTTGTACACGGCTGTAGAAAAATCTAGGCACTAAATGTTGTCATAAAAGCAGCGGTTTATGCACGCACACTTATTTCAACCGCTATATTCTCATTTGAGTTAATTCAGTTTTTGCAGCAGAAATATTACAACCAGTTTACACAAAACATGCTATTTTTTGCACGTGGCTTGATGAATCTGGCTGTGTGGTGTCTGCATCTAATTATGAAGCGTTTCATTGTCCAAAAAACAGGAAATAATGCTGGTGCGTTATTACGTCACGGCAAAACTCCACTCTGGCCTCTAAAATTTGTGAAGTGACAATAAACTCATTGCGGTGAATCATTGAAATGTTAAGGATGTGTTAAGAAAGTGATCAAGTTTGTACTGCTGCAAACTGTTTCAAATGTTCTCCTTTTCTGACAGTAAAAAGTAGGTACATTGCCTTTAAGTCTGGTGAACACGCTGTTTTTGAGGTGTAAACTTTACAACTTGTAAAGCTCCAAAATAAATCCCTGTCCCCTTAAAACAAAAAAGTCATCAGTCATTGCAGACCCTTCAGCTTTTCATTCTCTATTCAGTATAAAAATCCAACTCTTTCACACTGTCTATTTTCAGCTCTTACGCAGAACATAGTATTGGTGTTCCAGGTGGTCTCTCTTCCTCAGGACTGTGGCCGTGTGTGCAGAGGCAATCAGCAGGAGAGGAGTGTGGAACGCAGAGGAGAGGGCCACTCTGCACAGCTCCATCAGCCTGTCGTTAGGAGGCTAATGAAGCTAGCACCGCTGCCAGGCAACCACCAATCACCGCGCACACCCTCTCCCTCCAGCAGGCAGGAGACGGAGCAGGAGATAGGAAGCAGAACAAGAACTACAGTATTGGACCATTTTACAGGAATGACAGATGTGTAAGTTGTGAGGGCTAGAGAATAAAATGGATAAACTCTGGTAGATGGACTGCAACAGAGACATTATAGATGCTATGGAGAGGGGAAAATGTGGATTTGTTATGGGAAATATCTCACTCAAGGCCAAGATACTTATGGTAACGAAGAGGGGTTTGAGAGGCTGAGGAGGTTGATGGTTCTGATGCTGCGATGGACATGAAGGGTAAAGAAACAGTGGTCCACAGCTGACAAGGCATGACTGTGAAACTTTTCACATGGACGGTCTGTCAGAGAGGTGTGAAATCTGCCACACAGCAAGAGTGCGTGATTGAAGGTATTTTCTTTGGCAATAAAAGTACATGTAATTGAATAGATTCAAGATACATTCAAGGCCACACAGCAGAACATTCCTTGCCTTTCCAAGAACACAGACTTCTCCAATACTTTAAAAAGATGTTAGTCTGGTCAACTATTTCATTGTCCCCAGTTCAGATGGATGTGATTGAAAGGATTAGCCAATCAGGGACTGATTGGCTAATCAGACATCAGACATCTGTATCAAAATAAATATGGATGCTTATGAAGAAAAAAAAAGAAAGAGCTGGAATGAAAAAACATTGCATTGCAGAATCAATGAGTGGAGCACAAAGCTGTTCTTCTGACCTGCACATTGGTCTTCTGCTTTGTCCTCTTTCTGATCTGAATGGTCACTTCCCAAAGCGCAGCACTTGCATCAGTCATGAATCAGTGCTAGTTTGGCCTCTGCAGCACATTGAGCCTGGAATTCTGGAGGAGATGGAGCTGAACATGAGCCAAGCCCTGACTAACTGGGAAGGACACATACTTGGATTTGTCTCTATCTGCAGGAAAAGGCCCTGGACACAGACTCAGATGTGGATGTAGTTCCTCTTCCAAACAGGAAACGCACAGATTGCATCCTGTTCTTTGACTGAAGCCACTTAAAAAAAGTTGTACTATTATACAATATTCTATATTCATTTCACACATCTCCACACTCCTGGGTGTTCATCACGAATCTGCGAGCACACCTCATCAACATAATGCAAGTGTTCCTTTTATTCTCCTCTTGTATCCAGGCTTTTAACAGCTTCCATCTCTCTCCGCCTGCTCTTTCTTTCTTTGTCAGTGCACGCGCTCTCTCTCCACTTCCAAACTCCTTCAGCACAAGTGGGAGCAGAGGGTTTGGGGGGAGGATGGGGAGGAGGGGGTGATTGGAATTCATTATGGTCAAATGATTGCAAACTGTGGAAGACGAGAAGCTGTTCTAATCACCGCCGAATGGACGCCGAGTTAATGTGTGGAGGGCTGAGGACAGAAGGAGAGAGTGAGGAAAGAGAGAAAAGCTATGAGGAGACAGAGAGGAGGATGGAGAGTGAGAGGAGAGAGGAGGGCCCTGCTTTAGCGCTGATACTGCACTCTTGAGGGCCCTTCACTGCACACTAATGCTCCAATTGTTCTGACACGCCACGACTACATTCAAAACGCATGCATTACTCATCGCACAAATGGCTCCCGCAGCCCAGAGACATCACGCAGGGAACCCAGGTGCTTCTTTACTGGAACTATTACTATGATTACAATACACACATTTTGATGCATTGTAATGCACTGCAGCACTCTGTTAAGGTTAATGTTAATATGCGTTCAGACAGTGGGATGCTTAACTAAAGCTCAGGAACTAGGAAGAAATACTCGTTTTGCAAAACAAAAGAAATATAAAACAGGACAGTGTGAGTCAGGCCAGCAGGACTCAGACCTGACCCTTATAGGCAGTAAGAGCAAATGCTAAAGGCACACCAACTTGTCAGTGCTAAGCGAAAGCTAAGCAGGGATTGGCATTGTTAGTATTTTGTCGGGGGACCGTGACACAGAGGAGCACGCTGTTGTGCCTTTGGGCAAGACAATACACCCACCCTGCCTCCAGTGTATGAAAGAGAGTGTGTTTGTGAGAGTGAATGTGGGACAATGGATAGCAATTAGCCCATGGCTATAATCCAGTGTATTTACAGCATGTGTATCATGTTTGTTCATTAACATACACTGTCCCCACCAAATGAACAAATAACATAACGATGATGAGAGGAGCTGCTGCTGCTCTGTGTCTGAGCTCAATGACATGTGTAACTGAAAGTACATGAACATTATAACAGTTTGGAATCGCACATGATGTTCTACATCCAGCAGCATATTTGTATCGGTTTGTTTCTTTTGTTTTCGGTTGAATTATTTTAGAAGCAGCATAAAACATGAGGGCAGTTTTCCTGACAAACATTTTGCATTTGAGATGTTCTGTCCACACAGTTCAGTGTCCAGTGCAGCTCACAGAGCCTGGGGCTCCACTGAGAGCACAAGTAAGAGCAGCGGCAGTATGCAAACAACAGGCTATGACACTCTGATGCAAGTGTTCTTCTAATAAACAATGGCCCCATTTGAGTCTGAGACAGAAATTACCCACAGTCATGATGTATGACTAAATGACGATTTAGTCAGTGGCAAAGACCCCTCTATTACAGCATACCTGTTTGTCAATGCCCGATCCCGTCATGGATGGGAGACCACTGGAACACCAGGTGTCACATTGGGGTGGCTAGAGGAAACTGCTGTTTTGTCCTTAGGCAAGACACTTCACCCACATTGCCTAGTATGAATGTGGTGGGTGCGTGAATGGTTGTGGTGATGAGACGGTCAATGGCACAGATTGGCAGCCTTGTTTTTGTCGTCTTTGAGTGTCCAATATTAGTTTTTGTTATTATCATCAGTATTTGAGTGCTAAAAATAGCTTGTCAAAAAGGTTTTATATTCAAAGAGTTCATTACAACATGTATTACTTTTTTAATAATCCATCTTAAATCCTGTATTGAAGATGGTCCTGCAGGTTTCGGCAAATATGTTTTCAAAATGCCTAATTATGACATTTATTACCAATAATTCTGTCATCACCATTGACAATCCATTATTATACCCTGAAATTCCCCCAAAATCTAGTCTGCATTTTAATGACACAACATGGCCACCGTCCCAGTACCAATTTGTTAGCGCTGAAAAGCCTGTGCCCACCTCTGTCTCTCTATCTCAAAGCCTGGGCGCTCCTCCTCCGCCCGTCTGTCCGGGTTGGCACCACTACAAAGCCCTGAGTATTTGGCGGGCAGTGGGCCTGCATGAGGAGAGAGAGAGGGAACACTGATCAGAGGAGAGCAGATCACTGCCTGCCACGACTTGGCTCAGAGCACGGGGACAGCCTCACTGCAGATTAGCCCGCAGCGCTAACCTGCACCGACGCGACCCTTGGCGAGGAACATCAATGGCAGAGAGACTCCCAGTGGACGGTAAAGGCATATGTTCACGTGACGGATCAAATTCAAATGCTGACAGTAAGGTGGTTTCATCCTCTGGCTCGCTCCGCACACTGCCACCTGGCCAGAGCTGCGTGTCTCCATTCTCACTGGAGATAACGGCCGTGTGAGCCCAGAAAGGCTCCTCTCCGGCTCCACACCATATGCCACTTTGGTGTTGTGTGAATAATATATTCCACAATTTATATTACATCTGCCAAAGTTAGGAAGTTCTGTAGAGCTTTAAATTGCCTTCACTATGGCTCATCTTTTTTGGTAGGATCTTGCTACTATTTGCGTTACCGTCAACAATCCATAACAGAGGAAGAGCTAAACTAACTGATCTCTTACAGTGAGGAAAAAAAATAAACTTTGAAGAAGAAATGTTATGCCTTATATATTTTGGACATTTAAATAACAATATTTATCTAAAACGGCTTAATAAAAGAAACTACTCAGCTTACATCTGGGTTGAAAATTGTGACGCTGGACCTCTGGCATGATGTCTCTGCCAATTAAAAGACCTCAGTTTCTATCCCCGCCAAAATAACAAAGAGCTTTTTGAGATGTGTAATCAGAAAAAAACCTGATGAAATAATCTTTTGAAATCTAAACAATCTAAGCTTTCATTGGAGCTTTCATTGAACCTCACTCAATGATTAATCATTGAGTGAGAGTGAGAGTCAAAAAAATGTAGCTATGGAGAGAACACAATTTCTGGTTTGTTTTTTTATGCTGAAACTACATTAACTAAATGAATAAAAGCTCAAACATGTCATTCTTGTTAAGAGGTATCCAATTATGTCAATACTGCACTAGCACACATACTGCTAATCATTTGTACCTCCTTCTGAAACCACCATGCTCTCCCTTAAATAACACATTAGAACACACTCTTATGAGTTGTTTATTGGCTCAGCTTTAAAATAGGTGACCCAGAGCCGCCATGTGGTCAGGCAAGTGTAAATCTAGCCAGTGCTAAAGTACGCTGCAAATATGAGGCTAACGAGGTGAGCTAACCCGTGCAGGCTGCGCATAGCTCGGAGTCTTCGTGCTTCTGGTGCCCTGCTCGGAGGCACAGGGGCAGCGGCTCTCATTTTCACACCCCAAACTGAACCTGAGCCGCGGATGTGATACGTGTGAGCCGAGCCAGCTGCCCCTCTCAGATTTATATCACCATGTGATTCTGACTAGAGCTGATACTAGAAGAGGCTTTGTTTTTCACTGACGTAATGCAATGTGCAGAGTGGTACTTTGAGCCTGCTAATGCCTTTTAATGTGATGGAGTTAATAAAAGAGTATATTAAATTGGTTTATGGTTATGTATACAAATTAAAACTGAACTCATAAGTGCTGTTCAGGCTATATCAGATTTTAAGAGAAGTATTTTACTTGTTTGCCTTGCTAGCCAATACTACGTGCTTTTCTGCAACATGGTTTCATTTCCAGGGGTTTATCAAGGTATTCCATCCACATCAATGAAAAAAAACAAGACATACGAGTGAAAAAGAAAGAGGAAAAATAACGTACAAGACTGAGAAACACGTGAAGCACTAACATTGGTACATCTGAAGAGAGAGACATTTTATGAGTCTCTAATAAAGTACTACTGGGATTGGGGGGGAGGTATTAATAAAGGAATAGAGCCTTGAATTGCAGATAGAGACACATTCAAGTGTTTTTCCTCAGTTTGTTGGCTCATGTTCAGCTCCTTCTCCTCCAGAATTCCAGCCTCACTGAGCTGCGGCGGCTGCAATAGCACTGATTCATGATTGGTGCAGGTGCTGGGCTTTTCAGGTAGTGACCATTCAGATCAGTGAGAGGACGCAACGTTTTAAACACACAGGATTTCAGCTTTAAACTGGCAATGCAAAGGAGAGACTCATGAGGCTCATTCTGCTTTCTGATTGAACAATTGTCCTGAAAACCAAAAAAGGCCCTTTCCCAATCCATGTCTGCTCCCTCGCTCTTTACCATTCCACTCGCTCTACCTTATTAATTCATACTTGAAACCAATCGACTAAGAGTGTGTGAGTGGCTCTCTCGCCAAATTATGTGGCTAGTTTATAGGGTGAGGGAGTAGGCATGGATGGGAAAGGGCCTAAATCATCACATCAACTTCTTGTCCATCTTGTCCAATGTTTTTTTGAATAAGAATAGATAAAAGTAAAAGCTATATTTGATTTGAATTTGTTTACCTTGTAATTTGGAACACATCTTATGTTTTAGAACTTAAAATAATATGTACAATTAAAACAAGACTTTCCATCAATCAGTGTTCAGGATTTGTGTTAGCTTGCCATCTACTGGAAGCTAAGGAAATTACCATAGGGTTATAAGCCTAAACTTGCCCCAACACGGTAATATAATCATGCAGTTGTAATGAAGGTGATTTGAGGCAGAATGCTAAGAACCGGTCTGGTGATGATTTATGGACTTAAAAACAGCACAGGAGCCCTCCAGATCTCTACCTACATATGACATCAAAAACAAATTGTAGAGAAAGGAAGACAAGCTCGTGAACAGGATTACTGAAACAAGCGTCACTTAAAGGCGCAATGGACGATTTTTCGGCGATTTGAGAACGCAGGCAGAAGTGCGCATGATACAACACACATGTGCGTTTGTTTATCAGCGCAACGGATCGCATCGCATCTCTCGTCTCCCGTAGATTTCCGTCTTCTTCTGAGTCAGCTCGAACAGTCTTTCTCCATCTTCATTTTGTCCAGTGCACTGAGGGAACTATATTATGATAGATCAATGCGCTTAGATACGCGGAAACGTGGGACGAGCCACACGCGGCTGCAGGTGAGCGGTAGGTGCGTTTTATGATTTATACGTGGCAGGACTAATCGGCAGTCCACGCCATGAGGAAATAAGACTCAAATTTGGGCCAAAAAAATCGTCCATTCAACCTTTAAGGATGATATAGTGATCAAAAGACATTCTGTTTATTTGCAACATTGGAGTAGCATCTGATTAACCCTTGACTGCTTCATTTTGACTTCCTTCAGAGATGCAAGAAGTTTAATTTTTAGCATTTACTAATGGAATCAATTTGAGATATAATTTTACATCTACAGCACTTGCAATTAGCATATCTTCAACAGAATCGAACTATATACCAGGGAATGAAGTAGCACACTCATCCAGCACTACACTTATGATAGTTTTTACATTTACAAGTTTACAAATGTATTCAATGGTGTTTGTTGACCATTAAATCAGTCTTTAATTTGATGTGTTTTCCACTTGAGCCATGTTGTCTATATTTAAAAGGTGTAAATCTCATCTCAGTCTTCCAAACATCTGACAATGCAGATCTAATCCAAGAGAACATGCCAGAGTTATGTCCCCACTCCTTTTAGGCCCTGCTCTTTAAGTGGACCGGCTGCACTCAACACCACATCTAACCGGACCCACCTCCACACCACCTTCAGTGCCCAGAAGAGGGGCGCTTTGGGGCGGGCTAAGACGAGGCGACAGGTGGACTGGACAGTGGGTGATAAGACTCTGATCACTCTTGTGGTGGTAGTTTTCAGCCGGACCCATTCTCAGTGTTTGTCTAGTTGTCTGGGCCCCTTGCCCGGCCCCTCCCAGCAGCTGGAGGTGATGCACTTGTCAGCAGAGGGATCGGGTGTCCGGACCATGACGCATGCCTTTTACAAGCTCCTGCATGTTCACACTCACCCATGTCCGAGCCACAGCGGACCCCAGACACTTCTGCTAAGAACAGGCTCGGGTGTCAGTTGAGGGGCCCCAGAGCTGAGATGAGGACCAAGAGAACATTTCTGTGGTGTAATATGAGGTGAGGAGCTAGTGGTGCTTGATTAGACTTCTCATTTCAATAAAATGGCACACACATTGTAATGTTTAGGAGTGTACAATTTTTTTTTATCTACTTTTCCATAGTTTCACAATTTTTTGAGGTTTATAAGGTTTGTAATTTTACTTCCTGTTGGACATAAGCAGAAGATGTGAGATACTGTATGTGTTGTGTCCGAATGACAATAAAATGAAACCTAGTGTACGATGCAACCTAGTGAATGAGCTAAAATAGTACCGGTACATGTATGTGTCTATAACTAGTCATCCAGATAAGTTCCATTGCAAAAACGTTTTTTTTTTGAGTCGAGTTGAAATAATTGAATTGTGCTATACTATTTATTGAAACTATTTTATTTACGTTTATTTAACTAGAAATGTCCCGGATTTAGATTCTATATTTTTTTTCCAGGAATCCTGGTCCCAAAAGCTTAGGAGCCTATTATACATGTTTTTAGTGGTAGGGGTAACCAGCGCAGACACGGGGAGAACATGTAAACTCCACACAGAAAGGCACCTTAAGTTAACTGTGTCAGCCATTTTAAACAGACCTTGTCAGATTTAGCTTCTAAAGCGGTTTTAAACAGATCAGGCTTGTTGACACGCTGGGCTCAGATACACTCGCCCGCTGGGCTCAGATACACAAAACGTTCCTCTTCGAAATCGCTTATGGTCAGACTAGTTAGGAACAGAAACATAAACCCACAGCTTTAGCTACGCTGCCCTAGGAGTAATTATGCTGGGGGAAGTATGACAGCTTGAGCACTATCCTCTTCTTCTGACTACTTATGCTATCAAACAATATTTATTTTTTAATTCCACTTGCAAACTGTTCACTGCCTTCTTTTTCTTTCTCTCACTCCTGAGGACCTGTGGACCCAGATGCCTCCCTCCTGGTGAAGTGGTCCCTGCCCTGTGTGGACGGTCCCTCATCTGCCTGAAGAGTGGGTCCAGCTCGACTCCGACGGTCCCTCATCTGCCTGAAGAGTGGGTCCAGCTCGACTCCGACGGTCCCTCATCTGCCTGAAGAGTGGGTCCAGCTCGCCTCCGACGGTCCCTCATCTGCCTGAAGAGTGGGTCCAGCTCGACTCTGATGGTCCCTCATCTGCCTGAAGAGTGGGTCCAGTTCGCCTCCGACGGCCCCTCATCTGCCTGAAGAGTGGGTCAAGCTCGACTCAGTCGGTCCCTCATCTGCCTGAAGAGTGGGTCCAGCTCGACTCAGTCGGTCCCTCATCTGCCTGAAGAGTGGGTCCAGCTCCAGTCTCCCTCGTGTCCGTCTGTCCGTCTGTGAGAGTCGGATCTCTCCTTCACTGGAACTCCTCCAGGTTTCAATGCTTTTTTCCCAAAGAGATTTTTTTGTAGTTTTTCCTGGCCGAGAAGGAGAGTCTAAGGACAGAGGACCCTGGGACATCGTACCCTCGCCACCACAGACATTGTCTGACTGCATCGCCACCACAGACACTGTTGATTCGGCCCTCAGAGGCGACTGTTGTTGTGATTTTGGGCCTTACGAATTTGTTTTTATTTGATTTGATAAGCATTTTCTAGCGAAGTATTTATCATATTAACAATAGGGTCTATAATTAGGGGGAAAATGTCTTTGAGGAGTTTGCTTGGAATCGGGTCTAGGACGCAAGTTGAGGGTTTAGAGGACATAATGGCTGAAGTTATCTCTGCTTGATCAACAGATGTGAACCTTTCTAAATGTATTTGTCAGCCTTGCTTGCATCAGTCGGCCCCAGGGGAGCTGTGACTAGTAGCAGGCATTATTATTATAGAGGAGCCGTCTGCAACAGGAGCAGAGCATTCTGGACAGGAGCCACCATAACACCGACACCCATGAGCCAGTCCCCTGCAACAACAGCCAACCCCTGCTCCCAGTGCAGAGGGCTCACCAGGCCAAGCACATTCTGCCATTATGCCTCTGGACAAGGAGTAAACCCAGTGCACACTCGAGTCACAGTGTGTGCAGCAGTCAGGAATGCCATCTGACATGAAAAAAAAGCAGCATATTATTAAGGCCAAAGTGCCAATAGTTTCAGCAAGCAGTCATTTAATCTTTTGAACAGAGTTAAGCCCTTTAAAAAATAGTCAATGCATAATTGTATTACATTGCTTCAAATGCCTTGGTTGAAAGTAGGGGAGTGCCAAAATATAGAAATATTGTGATACTTAATTTATTCATACAGTATTGATATCAAGCTCGGTATGTACGTAGATAGTGATTCAACAACAAAATATAGTTGTAAATGTGACTCGCCACCCGTAAAACCGCCACAAGTCGGCCCGGACCAAACAGAGAAAATTAGGGTTTTAGCTTTTTTTCCCCAAATTTGTGAATTTCTGCAGCGCAATGTTGATCTTTTTCCACCAATCAGCTGCGAACCACATTGCTACTTATTCAGCAGCAGCTAGGTGTTCTCCTCGGAGACATTATTCATTTCTCCAGACTTTTTCCAGAGCTTATGATTCCCTGGACTGCATTGCAAAGGAACTGAGGTACTTTTACTCTAAAGTATTGCTTTAATGCTGTGTTTTAAGGTGGTTTTGTGATGTCACTTTAGCCTGGCCACTTTTGCCTCGGGCACCGGAGCAGAGACGGAGAAATGCTAAGCTAAAACGCTGCTTCAGCGCACTCTGCATAATAAATACGGGCTTGAATTTAATGTGACTACTTGCTGAATATTTAGCATCACAGACTCCCTTGAAACTAGCTGTTTTGGGATGGTATAATGTCTGTATCTTCGTGTTTTTGCGGTTAGCCTGTGTTAACCGCTTTAGCTTGCTAAATTCCAAGCTAGCGCCGGCCCTGTTTTTCTTTTTTCCTAGACTTCTGCATAATAAATACGGGCTTGAATTTAATGTGACTACTTGCTGAATAATTAGCATCACATACTCTCTTGAAACTAGCTGTTTTGGGATGGTATAATGTCTGTATCTTCATTTATTTCATTCTGTATCTACCTCTGTATCTACCTGCGTTGCATCAATGAAATTTCCCCATGTGGGACAATAAAGGATCATCTTATCTTATCTTAATGCGTTCCTTATAAAAAAAAAAAAAACTTGTATATCACAGAATATCATATGCATCACATGTATCGCCAAATTTTGATATAATTTTATTGTGCAACATTCATCGTGTATCGCACTGAATCATCTATTAACCTGTCATTCCCATCCCAAGATGGAAGTAGCTCTAGGTGAGATATACAGATACACACTTTTCTTACACTGTCTGACTCATTCCCTGCTTAGGTAACATCAGTGACAAGCACAGCACTCTTTTCAGGATCCTTGTTTTCCGGAAACCGGCCTTTGCTCTTCCCCCTTTTTTTCTTTGCCCTCCCTGTGTGTGTGCGCCTTGGTACTTTGCAGCTTATTAGTGGGACAGGATGTTGTTACCGTGCCCCAGAAGCAGTGGCGTGAAGGTGACATCTATCACTTAGAGCTCGCCGCATGCTATAAATACCCTCATCCCGCCAACCCCCTGGAAAGCTACAGCTCAGAGTGTGTGTGGGGGGGTGCAAGTGACGGGGCTGGATTTATCACACTTCTATGTTCCTTGTCATTGCTGCACATATCTTCATTATACAGCTGTATAAGCGCACGGCGGGAGAACGTAAACCGCAGCACACTGCACTCCACTCTACAAAACACAACACAGGAACACTGAGCGCATTTACATGTGCGTGAATAACTCGCTTATGATCAGGTTAAGTATCCTGGTGTTGTGTCCATGTAAACATAATATCCTGATTTCAATAATCTGGTTATGACAGTATCCTAATGAGAAACCGGGTTATTGTCACCGGGATAAGTTGATAGTATCCATAGAACTGTGGCATGTAAATGCAGTATCCTGATTTCTCACACCAAATCACAAAACAAAAAAACAAAAACACATTTGGCAAGAGCAGTTAATTTCTCAAAAGGACTCAAACTTTTACCTTTTATTTGTATTGTTTTAGCATCATAAATCATTTAAGCTCTCTACTGTACAATATAGCCATCTTTAAACAGAAAACTAGCGTCTGTGGCGTTCTGTGTTGCGCTCAGACTGAAGTGACGCTGTGTGACATGTTTTTCCACAGTTAAAAATATATTTTCCTGAAGATGAGACTGCGCTTTAGAGTCTCTTGTTCTTATTTGAATGTATCTGAATGCAAGCTAAAAATATGTGCTAAAAAGCCATAACTCAGTAACAAAGTTGCTGTTTTTTCTGAGAGCAAGTCAACGCAATATCCAGAATACTGTCATCGTGTTTAAATGTACAGTGATCCCTCGCTATAAAGCGGTTCACTTTTCACGGTCTCGCTGCTTCACGGATTTGCATCATGCATTGTGTTCTGCATTCTGATTGGCAAAACAGTCTCTACGCGTCTTCTCTACCTGTGTGTCAATAACGTTATGGATTCATATGTACACGTACGTAAAACCGCTTGACCAAATTGAAGTTTGCGAGGCCGGTGAGAGCGGCGCGTGTGAGCTTCAATGTTTTATTGAGTATTTCGTAGTATAATAACTGTAAAAAAAATAAAGGTTTCTACTTCGCGGATTTTGCCTATTGCGGGTTCTTTTTGGAACGTAACCCCCGCGATAAACGAGGGTTCACTGTACTCAGTGAAAGTCTGAACATACTCTGTACAAGGCTTGTGGGGGACTTCTGGTTTAATGTCAGAGTAGACGCATCTTTGCTCCGCTGCTTCTGACATTTATCTTAAAAAATATCGTTTAACCCACAAAATCCCAAGAAAGTTTTATGGAGATGATTATTCCAGCGCTCCTCCCATCACAATAGAAAGAGCACATCACCTGGGTAAACCAAGAGCAGCATCTGATAAACCACGAGGTCCAGTTTTGTGCCTGAATAATTTTGGTGAACGTGATCTGAACGTTCTGTATTTCTGCTGACAAACGAAAATGTGAACGCTTTCATTCTGGTGTCTGTGAACGGCACGTTCGTTCTTTTTATTTTTGCTCAATAAGGCGTCAGATTTCTAGAGACTTCCAGGCGAAAAACACACCGTTAAGTTTCCCAAAAGAGCCTATGTGTGAGAGTTCCGAAGTTGTAGAGGCGATAGATAGCGGAGACAGACAGATTTCACGTGTCGCACTGCACTGCGCATGCGCATCAAAACAAAAAGCAGCATGGACGCGACAGCAACGTGTAGTCAACAGAGCAGCAACGATTCGCTGCTACTACCAGTTACGTGAGTTTTATGATAAGGTCGGTGAGGATGGGAACAATCTAACATTTCTGTGCAAATATGTCGGTGTAATCCCTCATTCGTCCAGGCGTGTTCCATAGTAGAAAAAGCTTCAGTTTTAGTCATCTGGACTCAGTTTGAAAAAATAGACGGATGAGAGTCGAAACGTCTATTTTTTCAAACTGAGTCCAGATGACTACAACTGAAGCTTTTTCTACTATTTCTGTGCAAACTTTGCCCAGCAAGTTTTCCCTCATGTTTTTGAGAATATACTGTGGGGCTGAAACCTGCTGCTAGTGTGGTGCTGAATGGACAGCAACAAATGGGAGAAGTCTGTCCCTTCAATGTGAATGTAAATCCTGGTTGTGTAAGGATTCAATATTGGATATGAAGATGAAATCTGACACATATTTTCAGCATTAAACTAATAGAAAGAATCGCTGCCTGTGGTTGTATATGGGCTGTGGAATGTGAAAAAAAATATTTTTGAAGCTGTAAACTTAGTTCAAAATTTTGAATTATGAACTATGAACTGAACTAGTTCATGTAGAAAGTGAACGTTCCCAACACTGACAAGGTCTGATAATGAGGTTTCTTGATGATCGTGTGAAGGCACATATGCCTCAGATATCCCATACGAGGTTCGTCAACAACGAGGAAAGTTCCACCACATCTGTGAGGAGCAAACTGTGACATAGGTTCTCTATCCCGGCGACTCTTCTGGTGACTTATGAAGGTAAAAAACATGTGCTCAGAACACTGGGAGAGGCAAAGGTGCTCCTCAGGAAGATGCAAAACACAGAGAGCTGAACAGATTTGTGGGAAAAAATATCTAATGGGCAGCAGGGGAGCTGAGGAGGTAATATATCCAGTTCTTTGTGAGGATTGGAGCCAGGAGTGCCCGGGAAGGTTTTTGGGGGTGCCTTCACTAGGAATGGACTTCCCTCCTCTTTAAAATCATTTACATGATCAGGTTTTGGGTTTGATTCTTGTTTTCAGCACCAAAACTTACATGTTCTATTTAATCTTTTAATCTGATTTGTGTTCTTGTGGTTCTTCTGTTTCTATGTTGTGTTTGACCAGAGAGTTATTCAAAACGTATCAATGGCAAGATCAATACAATCAACCCAATGGCATCAGAAGTGTTACAGGCTGAACCCTGAACATCTGAACCCAATACTGAACCCAACCAAACTATCACATATTTTAACAAAAATGAAAAAAGAGAATATACAATTGTACAAGAGACACATTTGAACAACATTGAACATCAAAAACTACAAATATTTTGTTATTAATATAAAATGTACTATTCATCATACAAAGGCAAACACAGGAGGGGAGTTGCAATATAACAAGCTGAAAGAACAATTCTAAAAATATGGAACAGTCAAAGTAATGCAATCTTAACCAAACCAAGGCCCAATTCAATCCGCGTTTGAATCCTTCTAAAAAAAAACATCCATCCATTTTCTTCCGCTTATCCGGGGCCATGTCGTGGGGGCAGCAGTCTAAACAGGGACTCCCAGACTTTCCTCTCCCCAGACACGTCTTCCAACTCCTCCGGGGGGATCCCGAGGCATTCCCAGGCGGAGAGACACAGTCCCTCCAGCGTGTCCTGGGTCTTCCCCGGGGCCTCCTCCCGATGGGACATGCCGATGGCTGCACGTTCTCCGCGCCGTTCTCTGCTCGTTCTCCGCGCCGTTCTCCATGCGTTCTCCGCGCCGTTCTCCGCGCCGTTCTCCGCTGCGATATCCGCGCCGATGTCCGTGCATTCTCCACGCGTTGTCCTCGCCGTTGTCCGCTCGTTATCCGCGCCAATGTCCACGCGTTCTCTGCACGTTCTCCGCGCGGACAACGCGTTAGAACTTTGAAAGTGGGGAACGAATCCGCCTTTAACAGGCTTCTCAGCGTCGGCGTCTGACGACCTCTCCTTACAATGTCTACCTTTTCTTAAAAAGTTTGTCTTGGAGAAAGGCAATATAATTATATCCTTGGCCAAATCGATATATTTTCCTCCATCCGCCATTGTGGGTTGAAAAAACTGTTTAGTAGTACGCAGATTCATTTGTCTGTCAAATTCAGTTTTCTCGTTGTGAGGTTCTGCATAGACCCGCCCATAGGACCTGCCTCTCAATATTGGTAATCCAATTAAAAGACATGCATGTGATCCATCTTCTAGATGGCTCCTGTGTAACAGCCAGCAGGCGTACAAGAGCCAACTCTAAAGCTGATTGGTTGACACATCATTTTCATTTCCATTCTCTTTAAGCTACAAGCCCCGCACTGTTGAGTCTGAAGGCCTGAGGGCAGATTTTAGACCCCTGGCCACACATGATGGCTGAATATGATTGGATAAAAGATCTAACATAAAGACCAGACCTCCAAATCTCAACCTGGGGCTGGAAGCAGTGCAACCAAGAGGAAAGCTATGAAATGAATAGTATAACTCTTACTCTGGGGAATAATTTAATAAATATGTGTGGGAAAATATATATATTTTTAAATTGTATTCTGATTATGTTTAGGCTAGCAGAGAAGTCCTTGCTGGCCCTGATGGCCCACCACTGAGTAAGCTTAACCCAGAGATTGGCCTCATCAGGAGATGAAAAATTGATAAGTGAAATTTGAATGAAAGAATTGTGATGTTTTGTCATGTTTGCATGTGAGGAGCATATTTGTTGTTGTGTCTCAGCTTCCAGGAGATCCACGCTCTCTTCCAATACAAGACACAGGTGAAACCCTATATATTAGCCTCTGCTTTGTAATAATGCAGTTTAACTGTTGAAATTTGTTCTGAAAGTCTACAAATAAAATCTATTATTATTACAGGAACAACCACCTGTGCCTACTCCTGCAGCAGAGGATGAGCAGTTGGTGGGTTTTCGTGCCCGTGCCAACAGCACCTGGAGGGAGGTCTGGGAGAGCAGTCATGATGGTCACGCAGCCTTCATCCTCAAAAGGAAGTGTGCGGCGAGGACCAGGATGCACAAGCTGCAGCAGTATCTGCAGAGGAGGCAGCAGCATCAGCTCCTCTTTCCCCTCTCCTGTGTCACACTCTTCTGTCCTGTCCTCCTCTATCTTGTCCTACCCACTCGTGTTCCCACCACCACTCGAGCTGAGCCCTTGGGTAAGTATAACAGTCACTTGTAGATATATTTTTTATTTGATGTCTTTTCCTTTAGCAATGGATGAAGATGAGGAGCTGGAGAGGGCAATGCTCAGCATCTCCCCATCCAAACAACAATGTGGATTTGTGTAAGATGTGTCTGTAACGCTTTAGCTCCATTTTTTATGCACCTTGTGTTAAAAAGGTTTGTCTTTTATCACAGCCGTGTCTGCACCAGTTGCTGCTGAGCTCCATCCTCCCTCAGGTTTACAGAAAAGTTCACAGATGTCCTGCCATGAAGGACCACTTTGGGACACGTTCTGTCCTGTGCACAAGTTCAGTTGCTCTTGACCCTGTTCCGGTCCTGC
Organism: Eucyclogobius newberryi; assembly: GCF_026437365.1. NCBI lineage: Eukaryota > Metazoa > Chordata > Actinopteri > Gobiiformes > Gobiidae > Eucyclogobius > Eucyclogobius newberryi. Next base: position 38,566,435 of record NW_027316167.1, read on the forward strand.
TGTGAATTTATGCGTCTGCGATGAGGGTTAGGGATATTTTTATTATGGCTGGTGTTCAATATGAATGAGTGTATAGTTGACGTGTGTGCTTCCTCTGCTCATTTACACTAATATTATGGGACCTTTAACTCTAACCCTAACCCAAGTGAGAAAGCCCCATGTGATTCCTGTGTCTCAGTGGTTGTCACAGTAAAACAAATACAGAGTGTACAGATCAATGCTTCATGCTAATTGTAGTTTGACAGCCAGTGCAGTGATTTTAATGACTGCTTATCTCTAAAACATTCAACTGTTTTGTTCTCTACGCCCTCCCCAGTGCAGCTTCCAGTTCAGCCTGCAGCCGCCATCAACAGGCCTCCTCCCCCTCGACTGCCCCTCCTTGAGCGGCACCCGACCACAAAACTACACATTTCTCAATACATAAATCATCAAAGCAAATTATTAAATGCATCATCCTCACTCAATATCAGCCCAGAAAAGCTGGAGCAAACTGACACTTTGGCGGTCTCTGACAGCTGGCAGCACCACCAAAACTCTGCCTGTCGTCACCATGCCACCAGCCACAGTGAACCCTCCTCCTACAGCTCAGACATCACCTCGTCTCTTTCTCGGGACCCCCTTGAGAAAATATTGCAGTGTTGTGAAGAAACAGCAACAACAGCAACAACAGCAACAGCAGCATCAACAGCAGCATCAACAGCAACAGCAGCATCAACAGCAGCAGCAGCAGCAGCAGCCCTGAAGAAACACCACCTTTAAGGACTTGTGGACACAGAGTTTTTCCAGAGGGAGCTGGAGGCCACAAGACAGAGAGTGGAGGAAAGGAAGCAGCAGAAGAGGAAGAGAGAGGAGTCACCTGCCCCAGGTAGAATGTGCAGGTTCTGCAAACTGGAGCTGAAGCAGGCCCCGCACAGTCTTCTCATCCACACATACTTCCCCGGACTGTATATATATGTATATTTAATGTAAATACTACTGTCATGTAAATTAATGCTGTCTGAAGTGTAAATAAACTAAATTAAATAGTTCTGGTATTTTCCCTGTCAATAAATGTGTTTTCTTTCCAATGTAATAATACAACAATATTCTATAAAGGATTAGGATATCATATAATTAATAATATGAGAAAGATTTTATTTCTCTGAAGAACGTAAACTGAACACAACAGTGTACAGTTCAGTGCTGCAGTGTTTGGAGATGTGATAGTGTCACCTCTTCATGATTGCTATTGTTTTTTACATCAGAGCACTACGAGTTTGTGGAGCTGTAGTGCCTCACAGTAGGGATATGTATGGACCGAGCACTGTCGGCTTTTTGTGTTTTGTGCTACATACATTCCTATATGTATGTAGGATATGCAGATGTCCTCCCCCTATTGCCATGGTGACAGGAATGCGGGCTATAGGTGTTATCAGCTGTCCGTGTGGAGTTTTACGGCCCTCGAGAGCATAGGACGTAATAGAGACAACAGAGACGCTCTGAACTTTGAAAAAAACTTTTCATCAAATGACTCCTTTTGGATTACAGAGAGTAACGATCTCTCCAAGACAAACGCTAAAACGCTGAAAGACTATGCGGTTTTAGTGTTTTTTAACAGATAATCATCAGATTGCAAAAATGTGTCCACCAGATGACTTTACATGTACATATTGTGTTACTGTGTTTTACATCTTTCATTTTAACTGTTTCATAACTTGCTATGTGGATAATTTTTGCCATTTTTTGTAACTCTTGAACAAAGGGCCTCCCTCCAGACCTCGTCTCTTTATTAGCTCTGACCCCAGCGTGCATGCTGATTGGCTGAAGCCACGGCGCCAAAACCCCCGCGGGAAAGACAAAAGAAAAGAGCAGAGAGTTACACACCCAGTACCATCCGAGCTCCAGAGAGAGTTCCATCCGAGTTTCCTTCGAAGCTCAACCCTCCATTCAGGGTCCCACACAAGGTCCATGACACCGGGCCTTGGGAGCAGGCCTCGGGCCTAGTTAGCGTGAGCGATGCTACACTACGGGACAAAGACTTTTCCAAGAGAAGCTAATGTTCCCTCCCGGAACTAAGAAACCTGTGCCCGTTTTTAAAAACGTGATTGATGCTGCACCCTGCAAATCAAGCAAGGACCTTTTGAATCTTTTTCAAGTCCACAGCCTTTTAGACCAGCCACATCGGTGGAGCAGCACGACGGCCTTTTCATTTGGGAACGCCTCAGAGCCAAGGAGAACGCAGATCGCAGAACCTGATCCTGTCCTTCTTTGGCCAGACAACGTCAGAGTCGAGCTCCAGAGCAGCCCTGCTCTGGCCAGTGTGTGGACTGAGCTGCAGCGTGACCTCCTGAGTGAAGCTTGGAATCGACACAAACGACACGCAGGCTCTTGGACCCCACGCAGGCCCTTGGACCCCACACAGGCCCATCTCCTCAGGATCACAGCTTCTGGTTCCGTTCGTATGAAAGCACTTCACAGGCTGGTTGAATTTCATCTTAGAATTAACTCTTGCACACACCTAGATAGATCTAGAACCATCATGTCTAGTGTTTTCCATCTGCTATTGACTCATTTGCATATTCCTAATTCATCTTTATCTGTTTAATTATTTGGTCATTAAATCTTCATAATCCACATTTGGTTAAGTGTTCCTTCATTTCCAGAAAAGGGGTCAATGTCACGTTCTCAAACCTTTAGATCAACGAGCAAATTAATTTCTAATTAATTAATTAATCTAGATATCTGATTATAGAGTTGTTAAAATTGCCGATTATCCGGCTGGTGCCCCATTCTACTCTTATAAATACGGTTCAACCTTACCCACACTTATGCAGTGTGTCATGGTTGAATTCTTGAACAATTCTTTAATCAATATCAACCTTGAATGCCCTGCTCCCTTCACAAGTGGGTGGACATTCATAACCTTACAGTACTTGTACTAGTATGTTACCCTACATGTAAATAAACATACATATTATAACCTGCACACTTAAACCACTCATTTAAAAGTATATTTTCTTTCTTAAAAAGCAAAGCATACGGAATGGAATAGGAAAAACTGCTTATGGGGAGGAATGGGAACGATCAGCTCGATTGCTTCAGTCTGGTTGTAATAAAATATTTATCTAATTTAATTTGTTTTACATGTTTTTTTTTCATCACATCACATTTTTTTTTACATTGCATTTTTTTTTTACATTGATTTTTTTTTTTTTACATCACATTTTTTTGACATTGAATCAAGTTTATTTTTACTTCGAATAAAAAAAAAAAAGGTAATCGTATCTATATATAATTAATAATTTTACTAGATTCTGTGTAAAAAAAATAAATGTTTTAAGAAAATAACCTTCATAGTCCTGGACGAATGAGGGATTACACCGACATATCTAATGTAGCCAAATTTGAAGTACACATTTGCATTATTTGCACTGTTATTGACCTTTAAACTTGATCTTGTACTTTTCATTTGGCAATCTCATGTTTTAGAACTTAAATATTGTATTTACTGAAAGCACACATTACTTAAAATCAGTCAGGAATTCCCTCTTCAGGTATGTTTTTGATGAGGGGACAATATGGTGTCCTTTAAATGAGATTGTTGATCTCAATGGGTCTCATTCATGAAGCGTTCTCATGCAAAAATTTGTACTTAAGGCCTTTTTACAAAGATTTTTAGAATTTGTTCTTAATTGAAAATGTTCTTTTGGAAGAACAAATCATTGTCTTTTGTACTTAGTAAAATCAATATTTGATAGCTCTTTGTTGGACAACAGTCGGTATTTCTAGCAATTAAACTTTAAGGTGGCTTTAATATTGTTCTCTTTCATACATTATTCTGGGTGTAGAATAAATCTAAATTTAATTGAACACATATTTACCCATGACCCTCTGTCATAAGAAATTAATGTATTAACACAAATGCTTTGTGTTCTTATACAACGTGACGAGCAGGTAAACTGGCATGAAAATACCTCCTGTTCAGAATTTCCAGCTCAGTGCCTCTCATTATTTGTCTTTCATAATACGGAGACATTTACGTTGTGTGGATGTGAACAGACACATGTATGCTGTTGGCCTGGAGAAATGTGTGCGAGCAGGAGACGAGGGAGCACAGCAGCTAATGGTCCGGACTAGAATGGATCACGTCGCACCAGGATTGATGCTCCATTGTTGTTATTGTCTATTTCACAGCTGTGCGGGTTTGCTGACTCCATTCCAAACTATGTTTATGATGCTATGTCCCTCATAAAATGATAAACTTTTACAAATGGAACTTATAAATGTCTTATGAGAACAGAACTCAAAACAAACACAAAACAAAAGTTACATATGTAACTACGGTTCTATGAATCCCGGATGACCGCCAGAGGGCGGTGCTGACGCACTGAATGTTCCCTTCGCACATGCGCAGTTAGAGTAGTAATACCAAATGAGTCTGAAGCACTGAATTACATAATACCAGCTATGTCACGAAGAATCCCAAGTACATACCTCAGTGAGAAGAACCCGGGGATTCCTGGAGAACTACACCACCACATTGACGTTGCAGAACCTGGCGAAAGTGCCCGGCGCAGTCCAAGATGCAGCCTCGCATATAGTTCCCAACGGAACACCCTTTCGGCCCAGGAAGTGAAGATGCCTCTGGTGGAATGAGCCCTCATGCCAGGCGGTGGGGGGAGTCCTGCCCGGCAAATCACATCAACGACCCAATGCGAAAGACAGTCTGGATACTGGACAGCCCTTCTTAGCACCATCGTAGCCTACAAACAGCTGGTTTGAGCGCCTTATTTCTGGAGTTGCCGCAATGTAGGCCTGCAATGCCCTCACTGGGCATAACAACAGGAGCCTGTCCCTGCCTTCTCCAACTGGAGGCGCATACCGAGCCAAAGTCCGGTTGCAATGAGCGCGGGACAACACCTTCGGCAGAAACGTCGGATTCGGCCATAAGGTGACACCAGAGTCATCTGGGCTCCATCTGAGACACGTGGGACTGACCGAAAGCTCTTTTCGCAGAGACAATGGCTAACAAGAATGCGGTCTTCCCAGAAAGCCATCTAATGTCTGCCTGTGCCAAGGGTTCAAACGGGGGTTGGCACAGGGAATCTAAAACCACTGACAAGTCCCATGTTGGATCACGTGGCGCAACCGAGGGCCGTAACCAACGAGCTCCCCGTAGAAAAAGTGAAACCAATTTATGACTCTCCACAGTACAGTTGTTGACCAAACTACGATGACAAGTAATGGCAGCAACATATACTTTCAGGGTCGACGGGGACCGGCCATCATCAAAGAGAGATTGGAGAAACTCCACTCACCGTGGGAAGAACACTACTGGGAAAACAGCTTCCATCTGTTCTCATACTGCTGACGAGTAGAGGCAGCCCTGGCATTCATAAGCATTTGTTTAACCGCATCGGCGAGTCCAGTTAGCTGTGGCTCTGACTCGCCAACGGCCAAACCCATAGCCGGAGGTGTTGAGGATTTGGATGCCAAATCTGACCCCTCAACTGAGACAGTAGATCTCTCCTGGCTGGAAGGGGCCACGGAGGGCTGCAAGACGGACTGTACAGCAATGGAAACCACGGCTGTGCCGGCCAACACGGGGTTATCAGCAATAGCCTGTGACCCTCTTGGAGGATCGGCCAAATCAGTGGAAGAGGAGGACAGAAGGCCCTGAGGCCACGCATGGGCCAGCGCATCCTGGCCTAAAGAGCCCAGCTCCCTTGCAAGGGAGAACCATAGCGGGCAGTGGGTCGGCTCTTCTAAGGCGAACAAGTCCACTTGTGCCTGCCCAAAAGGCCCCAAATCGTGTGCACCACCTCGGGGTGGAGGGGCTGCTCTCCCGGAAGGAGTTGCTGCCGTGAAAGAAAGTCTGCCACGGAATTGCTGTCTCCCGGCAGATACACAGCTCTCAGTGTAGACAGACGAGGCACAGCCCATCTCGACAGATTGCGAGTCACCTCGAGGAGCCAAGCTGATCTGACACCTCCTTGACGGTTGATGTGATAAAGCGTGGAGGTGTTGTACGACCAAACCAGAATATGTTTCCCTCTCAGGTGTGGCAGAAAATGCCTGAGCACCCAGTTCTAAAACATTGATGTGGTCCACGCGATCCCTCTGAGACCACATCCCTTGAACCATCCTGTGCTGCCATACCGCACCCCATCTTGTGGTGCAGGAGTTGGTTGTTACCACCTCCCTGCGACACACCACCAAGCCCATGGGGACCCCTTTGGCCAAGTACTGCCTGTCCCTCCATGGGGCCAGTGCACGCAAGCACTGCCACGTCACCAGAAGCATTCGTCTTCGGTGCTGTGTGGCGTCCAGGTGGAAACTGTTCAGCCACCGCTGCAGAGAACGCAATGACAGGAGACCGAGGGACACAATGCTTGTGACAGAGGTCAGCTTCCCCACAAGTTGAAGAAACTCTATGAAAGGGTGCCGACTGCCAGGTCCAAAACGAGAGACCATATTTTGAATGTCTTCCAGGCGACGAAGTGATGAACGAGCCTTCATCGGCACAGTGTCTAAATCTATTCCCAGAAATGTGGCCCTCTGGGATCGGAACAGGTTGCTCTTCCACATATTTATTCTGAAGCCCTATTGGGTCACATGCGCCAGCAGGTGAGCCGTATCCTGGATGACTTGCGCTCGGGGTGGAGTTTCAGTCTGTTGGCCTGCAAAGGCGCAAGGGCTGCTTTCACACATCGTGTGAACACTCTTGGGGAAAGGGAGAGTCCGGATGGGAGCACCCGGAATTGCCAATGGCTGCCTAGATAGGCAAACCTGAGAAACTGCCGTTGTTGAGATGCAAGGGGCACATGGAAGTAGGCATCTTTGAGATCTACAGAAGTGAACCACTCCCCGTTTTTGAGTGATTGAAGAACCTCTCCTGTGGTGAGCTTGTGGAATGACAACACCTTCAGGAAATGGTTGAGTCCCCTGACGAAATCCGCCTGTCTTTTTGGGCACGAGAAAATACGTGGCGTAGTAGCCTTCAGGTTGCAACAGAGGATCTACTGCCTCGATGGCACCCTGGGCCAGAAGGACAGATAGCTCCTGGGTCAATGCTTGAGCTTTTGCCAGGTTGCTGATCATAGACATCTTGACCCGGCCTGACATATGTGGCCTGCACCCATGAGTCAATGTGGCAACCACCCATGAGCAGCCCAGTAGCTGAGCTGCTGATGGGAAAAATATCCAACGGCCGACCTGAATGTTTCAATTTCGTGCCCCTCGGACCCTAGGGACCCTGGGGGGGGGGGTCCTGTTCTGTCAAGCGAGAGCAGGCCGTTCCAATGCTTCCATGGCAGCGGAGACAAACAACTCTCCGGGCTGCACGGGCACAGTGCGGAGGGTCCTACAGTGAGGGCGAGCCAAATCTGCCGACGAGCTTGAACAAGGAGAGACATAACTCTGCCAAGTTCCCTCGTCATACGCGCACAACCCTGTAGCGCTGTGTCACAAAACATACTTGCAGCAGGATCAGCAGCATCACCCCCCTAAAGGGAGGAAGATAGCGCCAGCATCACGTGAGCCAGTGAATTTGCCTAAGTTCTTGCATGGGTCATCCGAAAACACCTCCCTCAGGTGGTCAGAGCCAAGGCACGCCGTACAAAGGTCATGACAGTCATCAACATGAAGTGCCGATCCACAGTTCACGCAAGAATGGGAGCAATCCATGATCTGGCAGCGAATTCAGCGTGTACAGAGGCCAGAACCAGGAGCGGGTGCACGCACGATGCCGTCACCAATTAGGGACACACAGTAGTGGAAACACTGGCAAATGCCAGGCAGAACCAAGCCAGTACAGAAGCCAAAACTGGGAGCGGGTGCGCGCACGCTGCCGTCACCAATTAGGGCCACTCGAGTGGAAACACCGATAAATACCAGGCAGTATCAACCATTAATGGAATCACCGGTAAAATAACAGGCAGTATCAAGCCGGTACAAAAGTCAACACCGGGAGCGGGAGCGTGAACGCTGCCTTCACCAATCAGAAAAAAAATAAAACTAAAATGACTAACACTGTTAGCAATAGTACAGCCAGGCGAAGACGGCAAAATGTACCTGAAATTATGGGAGAGGGTGTGCGAACCTTCAGGAATCAGGAAAACGTAAAACAAAATGACTAACACCATTAGCTCAATAGAACAGCTGTGATCAGAAAACAGCTGATCAGAAACGTAACGTGACTGTGGGAGAGGGTGCGCAAACACGGCCTTCACCAACCAGAAAAAACGCAAAAACAAAACTACTAACACCGTTAGCGATAGCACAAATGTGATCAGAAACGTAACGTGACTATGGGAGAGGGAGCGCGTACGCCTGCCTTCACCAACAATCCACAGCAACGTAAACACAGTTAGCCATTTTCGAAATACCTGTAAATCTCCCATCGTCGCAGTCCTCGGAGGGCAAAATCCGCAGCTCCAAAATCCGCAGCTCCAACCACAAGGTAGTAGGACTTCAAGAGACTGAAAAGTCAATGCAATACGAACCGCATGGGAGAAGATAAAGAGAACGGAGTGATGGATGATGGGGGAATATATTACATCCGGAGCGCCATCCAGGGTCACTCATTTGGTATAACTACTCGAACTGCGCATGTGCGAAGGGATCATTCAGTACTTCAGCACCGCCCTCTGGCGGTCAGTAGGGATGAAATAGAACAATCACTGTACTAGGGCTGGGTATTGCCAAGACCCTTGCGATACGATATGCATCCCGATACAGGGGTCACGATACGATACGTATCCCGATACTTGTATATTCCGATACAATTCCCTCATTACGATACGTATTCCGATAAATTTTTGAAAAAAGGTCTTAAAAATTCACAGAATGGGTCATTTTTTTACTCTGGATAAGAAAATGTATGAAATTTCATGGTTATCCACAAAGCACTAATTTATAAATCCATTCTGCTCTAATAACTTCATACATCCAACCAACTGATCCAAATAGAAATATATGGAACACATTCTAGTAAAGTACAGCATCTTCTGCACAGATCAGATGCACAGCTTCTGATCAAGTCCACAGCTCCTTCTCGCCTCAACAGAGAGGAGCGCAGCACAAACAGCAGATCAAAAGTACTATTCCACCTCGTTTAAATCCTACGGGCCACAAAAAATATATATATATTTTTAAATCTAAAAAAATATCGATACTGTGACTCAATATCGATAGCGTATCGATACGAGTCTGTGACGATATATCGCCGTATCGATATTTTGAACACAGCCCTACACTGTACCCCGTTTAGGTTTTTGGAGTTGAACCGCATGCCCTTTTTGGAGATTGTAGTTACCAGTCTTTGTTGTTGTATTTAGATTATGTTTAAATTTTCATCATCTGTTCAGCAGCATTTGCAACATTTGGATCTTTTGTCACGACCGAAGACCCAGTGTCAAAAGGTGAAGACCCATAGGCTTTACTAGACAGGAAAGACAGCCTGAAATGGGGGATGAGAGACAGGAGGACATGCAGTAAATTGAGTCGGTATTCAAACTCACGACACTGCGGCCGGCTGCACTAGGAGCCTGCATACATGTGCTGGTCATCACTTGACCACTGGGCAGAACAATGCCAGCGTGTCAAGTACCTAGGTTGTGTGGTGTCAGCGGAGGGGGTCTGAGCGGAGGGGGTCTCTACTTATCCCAAGAAAGTGGCTGCTGTGCAGGACTGGAGCCGTCCTGTTAGTTGTTTAGAGTAGTTTTTATGGTTTGTTAGCTATTACAGGAGGCTTATTGCAGGTTTTTCTTGCATTTAGTGCCAATAAAAAGGGCAAAACACCCCAAAGACCTCTTTCTAAGTTTTGGGACCTAGAGTGTTAGCAGAGTTTTGAGAAGCTAAAAACTGGGTTACTAACAACACTTGTTCTTGCGTATGCAGACTTCCAGAAGCTATTTGTGTTGGAAGTAGATGCCAGCCATGGAGGGTAAGGAGCTGTCCTCTTCCAAGAGCATGGGGGTGAGTTGTGTCTTGTAGCATTTGCAAGCCGCAGTTGGAAGCCTACAGAACGAAACATAAACAACTGCAGCACTATGAATTTGATTTGAGTTGATGATGATTCACTTAAATGGGCTGTAATGGGAAAGTTCAGAGAATATCTATTGGGCAACAAGTTTCCTGATGTTACAGAAAGAAGTGGGCTTATTAAAAGCAGTAGGGAGTAGCTCCAGCTGTGGGAGCACCACAAAGAGAGGGAGTTGCTGCTTTACCGCTGCATACATGCTCCAGACAGGCAGGCTGACGTAGAGCAGTTAATAGTACCCCAATGTTGGCAGGACAACATCCTTTTCTCTCTGCACGACAATCAGTGTCATCAGAGTGTTGAGCGAGCATTGCAGTTGGTGCAGGCTTGTTACTATTGGCCAAATATGTGATAAAAAAGTAGTGTAAACATGTGAAATATGTCTCCAAATCTGGTTTAGACACTATATTTTTGATTTTGGCAATATTTTTTAGATGGTAAAAAGCTGCTGATGTTATTGATTTGATGTGGCTGTTAAAGTTCAAGTCTGAGTCCATTATTACCCCCAGATTTCTAACTTGATTTGTAGGTTTTAGAGCGAGACTCTGGAGGTGACCCTAACACTTTCTCTTTGTTTCTGTGGCCAAAAACGATGATTTCAGTCTTGTCTGAGTTCAGCTGGAGAAAGTTGTTTTGCATCCACACTCTGATCTGTTGGATGCAGTGAATCCACTGGTCCATATTCACCTGCCGACAGTGAAACATAGATCTGAGTGTCGTCTGCATAATTGTGATTGGACACATTTTCACTGCGTATCAACTGACCTAACGGCAACATGTAGAGGTTGAACAGCAGGGGGCCCAGGACTGACCCTTGGGGCACACCACAGGTCAGGGTCATGTGGTCACGTGGACCTAAAAAAAAACAATGTAATTATTACCATACTTTTTGGGCTATACAGCGCTCCTGAATAAAACCCTCGCACACAAAATTTACGAAGAAATTAGAACTTGTCCATACCTGACAATAAACCGCAAGTGCCCACGTTGTAACATGAGATATTTAAACATAAATAAACGCAGTAGTGAAGCGTCTTTTGAGTCGGGGTTCTCGCGGTGTACTTGCAGTCCGTTGCGCCGCGGGACTAATTAGACTTATAGCACGCTCACACCGCCAGTTTACATTCAAAGTCTATGTAAACGAGTGTCTTGGGCGTCCTGCGTTTTTGCTGCTTGTTTTGAGCGTTTTTGCGATGCAAATCCTGCGTTTTGAGCGTCAGACGCAGCACGTCAGGGGCGTTTGAGCATTGGACGCTTTGAATGCGCGTCCAAAGCGGCCGACGCAGAAATGTTGGACAAGACTCAACTTTTCTGCGGCAGATGCGGTGCAGCAGCCAATCAGAGATTACACTCCAGTGACATGCTACGCACGGAAAAAGACCCAACAAACTCTGCAACGATAAAAAAAATCCTTAAGACGCAGCTCTTGGAGCAAATAATGATATTGACTAAACTCTGCTCACCTCTGAAGTATCTGCGGGTCCCAAGCCCATCGACTCTGTCCCATGGACTTTGTAAAGTCAATACACCAAAGCCACTCTCTCAACCTGGTCCGCCATTACACCATGAGAAAAGCAACACTGAACAACTCCTCCACTGCGCATGTGCGCTAGACGCCTCGGATGCACGTCTGCTGGTGAGTGTATTTTTTGGACGACGCCCCAGACGCACTGCCTTAAAATATTCAGGCGTCGAAACTCCTGCGTCGGGCGCGAATTGAACGCCGTGGTATGAACAAGGCTTAATTTCTCAGTAAATATGAGTTGGATTGTAATAAAACACACAGCATTTTGAAGTTTAACATAAAAAGAACACATCAGAGCTGTCCCTACTGTCCCCTCTGTCCCCCCTGTCCCCTCTGTCCTTGATGACTCTGTGTGAGCTGATTTACCTGTGTCTGTGTCTTCACATCTGGTTCATCTGCTTCTGAGCTTGTACTTATTGAGTGAGAGATATTTGCACAAAAATATATTCCATGGTAGTGATGCACATTGTCTTTTGACTCTTGAGTCAGGTCTGGTCAAGAAAGTCTCAATGCAGCAGGCTCTAAACTGCAGACGGTCTTTGTATTTAGCTACTCTAGATTCACTTACTCATTAGACTAGACTATTAGACTTTCTCCGTGAATATTAGTCTGATTGTAATAAAACACACAGTGTTTCGAAGCTTAAAATTTAGAAAACATAGTGTGTCCCTTAGACAGTGTTTCCACTGACGTCTTCTTCTACATTGTGTTAAATGCTTGCGCTTTCTCCTAGATTGCCCCCCGGTGGCCGTTTGCCAGTAAAAATCTATTAATTGGACGCAGGGTTCAAAGCGTAGGACAAAAGTAGCGGTTTAAAGTCCAAAAAGTACGGTATATGAACCCTTGCTTCCTGTTTTTATCAATGAACCTTAAACAGGGTCAATTCTAACTGGTTCCCAAGATCTTAGCAAACCAGGGTGACATTGTTCAACACTTTGATGACCACTCAGTTGGTTAAATTGTTTATTATAAAACCCTACCACACGTGCTGCTACATGCACAAGGGCCTGGAGAGCGCACATGAAGGACCCCAGGCCGTGCTCAAGGGTCCCGAGGCCATGCTCGAGGGTCCGGAGACTGTGCGCGAGGGTCTAGAGACTGTGCTCGAGGGGGGGCCCGTGACCGCGCTTGTGTGTGTGTATATTCTGGCCGTCAAAGCAGTGGGCTGGTCTCTCGCTCCCAGCCAGCCATCTGTTAGCTAACGCAGTCGCCACCGTTATCAGAGAGATGTGTGGCCAGTCCAATCTGTTTCACCACAGGTAGGACAGAGGGGGGCCAGCTCCAGTTCAACACATCACATTACTGCTTCTGATGGGATTCAGGCCCACTGCAGTAACTATGACAATCTCACACATTATCATATTTTGTAGGATTTTTTGACAACCACAACATATGTTTTAAAAAGATTATAAGATTAGATTGCAGTAATCTGTTTTTTGTTTTTTTTAACAAGATGTTTTGACTGTCACCCAAGAGTCATTCTGTGGATCTGATCAGAGAAATCAGGTATTTATCATATTCTGAGCTGGTTGAACCCTGCCCACTGGGTGGGACCTCCTGATATTAGCCTGTTTGTTAGACTAATGGTTTGTCCTGTCTTAAGTTTAACCTGAGACAAATTTTCGCACAGCACTCCTGTGAGGAAATGTGCGTGCGTGTGTGGAATGGATGAGGGTGGAGGTGGGGGATTGCGCTCTTTCCCCACATTGTAATGTGATTATGCCAAAAAGATTTGTCAACCATTTTAGAGAAAAACTATACCCTTCTTTATTCCACTATGAAGAAAGCCCTTAAAATGGACATGTGATGCTGTCGATCACATGTCCAAATATGAAAAACCAAAAAGGAGTTTTGTTCATAGTTATCTACCGACCCCCTGGTCCCTACTCAGAGTTTTTAACAGAGTTTTCTGACTTTATATCAAACTTAGTGTTAGCCTGGGATAAAATAGTTATAGTTGGAGACTTTAATATCCACGTGAACATGAGTGATGACTCTCTCAGTAATGCCTTCAGCGCCTTGTTAGACAGCATTAGTTTCACTCAGAATGTAAACAAACCGACTCACACTCACAAGAACACTCTAGATCTTGTCCTAACGTATGGAACAGACCCTACATTGTCAGATCATTTCCTAATTACCTTTCAGTTTATTCTTAAAGATCATCCAGTCCCACAAAATAAAGTTATAATGAAAAGGACAATATCTGAAAAATCTATCTCAAAATTCAAAGAAATAATAGAGCCAATATTCAGTGACATGTCATGTGATCATGTCATGTGATCCTGCTGAGAACAGCTTTAGTCCCAGTTTAAGTGATCAATGTGTCGACTTGACCATGAATTCTCTGAAGTCTGCTCTTGATTATAAGGCGCTGGTACAGCTGGCAGCCCGGTGTAAACGCTCTCTCTTCTTTCTCACACTTATTGTGCTTTATCTCCTATATTTTGTAAATATAGTTAGTATATTTTTTCTATTTTACTGTACGATAGGGACACGCACTGGAATAGTTTTTTAATTCAACTGTTTTTGACTTTTTCGGCTGGATTTGAGCGTTTTTCGTTGCGTTCGTTGTGTTGTTGTGACATGAGCTAGCTCCGAGCGAGCCCACCAGCCCCCCCCGCGCCCTCCGGCCGCGCTAAAGTACGGCGTGTCGTCGGTACACGTTTATATACACGTTTATATGAAAGAGGAACTTCACGAACGATCGGGACACGCACTGGAATCGCTTTAAATTAACTTGTTTTGACTTTATTCGGCTGGATTGAGTGTTTTTGTCGTGTTGTTGCGATGTGTTTTGGCTCTGAGTCCCCCGGCTCCGGCCCCGCCCCCGGCTCCGGCCCTGCCCCCCGGCTCCGGCCCCGCCCCCCGGCCGGCGCCGTACCGCGTTTACACAAAGGAGGAACTGATGAAACTGCGGAGAACAATCGTCTTACCCGGAGATCGTCACGTTATCCCGTCGCAATACTGACCTAACCTAATACTGATGTGCAATTCTGTCGTATGTGCAATTACTGTGAAATTCATGTGCAATCTATGTGCTGTCGTGACACATATTCATGTGCAATTACTGTCGGGATCACATGCAATGGTATTTATTTATTTGTTTATGGGAGTTTTTATTTGTTTATAGGAGATCTTCTACTGAAAGTGTTTTTCAGACTTCCTATAAGTGATCTGTTCTTCTGTATCTACCTCTGTATCTTCCTGCGTTGCACCAATGAAATTTCCCCATGTGGGACAATAAAGGAATATATTATCTTATCTTATCTTGACGTTGTAGCGCCGTTAAAACAGAAGGTCATTAGGCCAAAGCGCGCCTCCCCATGGTACAACCAAGAACTGCGTTCACATAAACAAAGAGTTAGAAAGTTAGAGGGATTATTTCGTCGCTCTCACACAGAAGAATCCCTAAAAGCATGGAAAAGTTGCCTGCTGTCCTATAAGCAGGCTCTGTGTAAGGCCCAAACCAGATATTATTCAAATCTAATAGAAGTGAACAAAAGTAACACTAAATTCCTTTTCAGCACTGTAGCTAGGCTAACAAACTGTCACAGTGCAGTAGAGCCCTCACTCCCAGCTTCTCTCAGCTCTGATGATTTCCTCCTATTTTTTAACAATAAAATAAAAACAATCAGAGATAAATTAGATGAAATTACCCCCGCTATTAGCCCTGAACTAGCCCAAGCTGTAAATCTAACGTCCCATATAAATCCACCTGTAAACTTAGAAAGGTTCACAGCTGTTGATCAAGCAGAGATAACTTCAACCATCATGTCCTCTAAAAGCTCAACTTGTGTCCTAGACCCCATTCCAAGCAGACTCCTCAAAGACATTCTTCCCCTAATTATAGACCCTATTCTTAATATAATAAATACTTCACTCGAAAGTGGCTATGTTCCACAGTCCTTCAAACATGCAGCCATTAAACCTCTTCTGAAAAAGCCTAATCTAGATCCCGACCTATTGGTAAACTACAGACCTATTTCAAATCTTCCCTTTGTCTCTAAAATCCTTGAAAAAGTTGTAGTAAAACAGCTTTGTCGCCACCTGCAGGACAATAACTTATTTGAAGTTTTCCCGTCAGGGTTCAGAGCCCACCACAGCACTGAAACTGCACTAGTTAAAGTCACAAATGATTTGTTATTAGCCGCTGACGATGGACTGGTCTCAATCCTGGTTCTGTTGGATCTCAGCGCAGCGTTTGACACCATTGACCACAACATTCTACTGCAGAGGTTAGAATGTGATGTAGGTGTTGGAGGAACAGCCCTCAGCTGGTTTAAATCCTATCTATCTGATAGGTTCCAATTTGTTAATGTAAACCAGAGCTCCTCACCATGCTCTAAAGTAATTTACGGTGTGCCACAGGGTTCGGTACTCGGTCCAATTCTGTTTACTCTTTATATGCTGCCATTAGGCAACATTATCAGAAAGCATGACATTAACTTTCACTGCTATGCAGACGACACTCAGCTGTATTTATCAATGAAACCTGATCAGAGCGATCAAGTAGACAGACTTAGTACTTGTGTGAAGGAGATAAAAACCTGGATGACACTAAACTACCTGCTTCTTAACCCTGAAAAAACCGAGGTCATTGTGCTTGGCCCTAAACATCTACGAGACGCTCTATCTGAGCAGATAGCCACACTGGACAATGTCAGTGTAGCCTCCAGTTCTACTGTAAGAAACCTTGGAGTCTTATTTGACCAGGAGCTCTCATTTAAAGCTCATATAAATCAAGCTTGTAAAACAGCCTATTTCCATTTGCGCAACATAGCCAAAATCAGAAGAATTCTGCCTAACAGGAACAAAAAGAAGAGAGCACATTACGCCAGTGCTGAAGTCTCTTCACTAGCTCCCCGTCGAGTCTAGAATCAAATTCAAAATTCTACTCTTGACCTACAAAGCCATAAATGACATGGCCCCATCCTACCTCAGATGCTATAGAACCATATCATCCAAACAGAGCTCTTCGCTCTCAGAATGCCGGCCTTCTGGTGGTGCCAAGAGTCTCTAAAAGTACTGTAGGAGGTAGAGCGTTTAGCTACCAAGCCCCTGTGTTATGGAATCAGCTCCCGACCCATGTTAAATATGCTGACAGAGTCTCTTCATTTAAGTCCAGGCTTAAAACGTTCCTCTTCGAAATCGCTTATGGTCAGACTAGTTAGGAACAGAAACATAAACCCAGAGCTTTAGCTACGCTGCCCTAGGAGTAACTATGCTGGGGGAAGTATGACAGCTTGAGCACTATCCTCTTCTTCTTCTTCTGACTACTTATGCTATCAAACAATATTTATTTTTTGATTCCACTTGCAAACTGTTCACCGCCTTCTTTTCTTTCTCTCACTCCTGAGGACCTGTGGACCCAGATGCCCCTCCCCTGGTGAAGTGGTCCCTGCCCTGTGTGGACGGTCCCTCATCTGCCTGAGGAGTGGGTCCAGCTCGACTCCGACGGTCCCTCATCTGCCTGAAGAGTGGGTCCAGCTCGCCTCCGACGGTCCTTCATCTGCCTGAAGAGTGGGTCCAGCTCGCCTCAGACGGTCCTTCATCTGCCTGAAGAGTGGGTCCAGCTCCAGTCTCCCTCGTGTCCGTCTGTCCGTCTGTGAGAGTCGGATCTCTCCTTCATTGGAACTCCTCCAGGTTTCTACGCTTTTTTCCCAAAGAGGTCTTTTTTGTAGTTTTTCCTGGCCGAGAAGGAGAGTCTAAGGAAAGAGGACCCTGGGACATCGTCCCTCGCCACCACAGACATTGTCTGACTCCATCGCCACCACAGACATTGTTGATTCATTTCTCCCTGTGGCCCTCAGAGGCAACTGTTGTTGTGATTTTGGGCCTTACAAAAATAAATTGATTTGATTTGATTAAAAATCAAATCTTATTCCATATTTGAATATGTTTTGCCCAAATGTTGCTATTTAATCAAGATTCTCCACATTTTTCTTTTTATATTGAACACAAAAAACAACCACAGTGAAAGAAAACAAAACCAGAGAGAACAATAGACCTAAATCATAATCAGTCAGAGGGTTACGTGGTTTTTGCTTAAGTTAATTTTTACCATTCTCATTTTCCTCCAGATAAGTCTTAATGTCATTAGATGGTGAGAAGCCTATTAGTTCCATTGAACGCAAAGCGCTCCCCCGCTTCCAGACACTCACTTACGCAGTCCTCCACTCATGCACGTCCCGTGCATACTAATCAGTAGTAGGAAAATTGAACATTATAGTTGTAAATGGGCGAAGCCCATGCGAAAGTGCGCACTAAACAAAGGCAGCGTTGCAATTGTTCGACCAAACATCCGGGCTGCGCACAAACAGTGTATATGCACATGGCGAAGGCATGGATCACGCATACTTACTCCTGCTATGACAAAAAAGGCCACAATGCGCTCATTCACTTACAACAGCATAACCCTTGTCATGACCAGTGAAAACGCTGATGCCGAAGGCATCGATCATGCACACTTACTCCTGCTATGACAGCAATAGTCAACAATGAGTGAATGGGACAACAGCAGTGTAAAGCGCAAAAACATTCAAAACACTCCTGACATTGAGCTGTACGCGAGAGTCCATGCCGCAGGCATGAGCCATACTTGTATATGCTAAAATGAATGGAAGTCTATGGGGAGTGGGTGGGGGACCCTGACGGGAGGGTGAATGATGAGCGGGTAAGCGCTTGTAATGACAATTCCACCCCACGATGGCATGGGGAAGGCTCAGAGCTTTCACACGATGTATAATATGTGGTTGTAGTGGAAACAGCTAGACTTTTTTTCCTAAAAATATTATTATTAGGCCAGATCCCTAGCAGGGCGTAGGGCCTATCGGTCCGGCAGCGCTACGGTCTCTGTGCGGCAGAGCTGCAAAGTTGACTGTCACTAAAGGGAAAAATCGCAAAATCTCTGAAATGTTTACGCTTCACACTCCTCCTCGGGCGTCAGCCCGATCAAGCTTAAATTTTTTCCATCTTCAGGAGCCACCTCTGTAAAATGCAGAGAGCAGAGTAAGAAGCCTGGCGCCCCGCGATGCTGCTTGCGGCTTTATATTCTTTCTTCTCCTTCTTTCTTCTCGGGACCAACCCCCCTATTTTGATAGGGGGGTTGAAACAATAAAAACATAAAAAACTTACAGTGAGCAATACATATTCAACAATATACAGTCAAATCAGTCCCTAAAGCAAATGCAATTAAAAGGCTCAACTAAATAAAAAGATTTTGAGCTGATCCTTAAAAGCAACAACAGAGTCCAGTGACCGTAGGGAGAGCGGAAGATCATTCCAGAATCTGGGCACAACAGCCTGGATCTGTCTCCTCTGGTCCGAAAGCGAGTGCGAGGAACCAAAAGCAGTTTCTGATCCAAAGACCTCAGTGAGCGAGAGGGAGTGTGCGGTTTGATCAGATCGCTAATGTACAATGGGATCTGACCATTTAAAGCTCTAAAAGTCAGAACTAGAATTTTAAACTGTATCCGGTACGAGACCGGCAGCCTTTGCGGGCTTTGAGAATGAGTGAAATGTGGGCCCTTCTATTTGTGCGGGTCAAGATCCTCACTGCAGAGTTCTGGACCAGCTGCAAACAAGAGAGCTCCTTCTTGTTTAAATAGTCTAAATGTGAAGACACAAAAGCATGAATTATGAGGTCCAGATCATTTTGAGACACCATTTTCCTAAGTTTAGAAATGTTCCTCAACTGAAAGAAACAGTTCCTCGTCAACAGCTTGGAGTGGTGCTCTAAAGACATGTGTTTGTCAAAGATAACACCCAAGTTTCTAAGACTTGGTTTAGCAGTCTGGCCTAAAACACCCAAGTACTGGTTTATCCCTGGAATGGCATCATCAGGGGCAATAATCAGAGTTTCTGTTTTGTCTGCATTTAGCTGCAAAGAGTTTTTACTCAGCCATTGTTTTATTTGCACCAAACAACTGACCAAGGAGTTCAGCTTCTGGATCTCAGAAGGTTTAAAAGAGCAATATAGCTGAATATCATCAGCGAACAGGTGATAGGACACATCACTAAACTCTTTAATGATCATTCCCAGGGGAATAATATAAAGCAGAAATAAGACGGGACCCAAAATGGAGCCCTGAGGAACTCCACACAACAGATCAGCTGAATCAGACATTATTTGGTTTGCAGCGACACTAAAGCTCCGACCGGATAAATATGAGGAAAACCATTGAAGAACTGACCCTGATAGTCCAATCAGGTCCCTCAGTCTGTTCAACAGGATATGATGGTCGACAGTGTCAAAGGCTGCAGACAGATCCAGCAGAACTAGAACAGTGCATTTTCCAGAATCAGCAGACATCATAATGTCACTGGACACTTTTAGCAATGCGGTTTCCGTAGAATGACGCGGAAACCAGATTGAAAAGAGTCGTGAATGTTGATCTGACTGATCAAGGAAATCTGACAATTGTTCAGAGACCACCTTCTCTAGGATCTTGGACATGAAAGGGAACTTTGAAATAGGTTTGAAATTTTTTGGGTCTGTCGGGTCCAAGTTTGTTTTTTTCAGTAATGGCTCTACTAGAGAGAGATTTACCATTTTGGTAACCCAGGGGCCAATAACATCAAACACTTTAAGGAAGGGCATCTGATGTACAAGAGGAGGGTTTCATCTTTGTCACCAGAGCTGAGATATCCCCTAGAGTGACAGGCTTAAAAGAAGACTAATTTTGGGAAACATGTTCCACAGAAACAGGTTTATCACACAAAAGGAGTGGGATTTGGTCTTTGATCATCTTGATCTTATCGGCGAAGAACCTGAGGAATTCATTGCTGTCAGCTTTGCAGGAAACAGGAGTAACTGCAGTTGTAGGACACACAATAAAATTTATAGTGTCAAACAACACTTTGGGTTTTTTCTTAAGTAATCAGATCTGGAACTTTCCATCATTTCATTATAAGATAATACAAGATGAACCTATGGACCTCAAGATTGGAGGTTTTCCAACATAGTCTCTTTAGATTTAGGATACCTTCATTTATCCATGGACAAGCTTTTTTCTCTGTTGACAAGGTGGATTTTACAGGTGCCACCTGATCTAAAATGGATAAACAGTGGCTGCTAAAGGAATGAATTAAGCTGTGCACATCAAGACAATTCATAAACAAGTGAGGATCAAACATAGCAGAAAATTGGACAGCTGTATTTGCAGTGATAATGCGCCTCTGAGACCTTTTGTTTGAGGGCACAGGTTCAGGAGAAAAATTCATTTCAAATAAAAAACAGCTATGATCTCTCATATCACCATAGAAAAAGAAGAAGATGGGGAGGAGGAAGAAGCTTGAAATTTGAGGGCTTGGAACTCATGTGCTTTGAACTTGTCGGCTTTGAACTGAAGAATGAAGTCTAAAGAATAAAGTCTGGCGGTAATGCAACGCTTGGACGCCAACCGCCATAAAACAACAACAACAACGAAGTGTGAAGGTTTCAAGAGTGGAGGTCCCAAGTGTGCAGGTTCCAGAATTAATGAGAATACCCTGGTTGTGGATAGAGAGGATTTTGTACTCTTTATGGTGGATGTTGTAAACTGTGCTGCTCAGACTCAAAGCAGAACTGAAAGGATCAGGATCATTGCTAAAGCTGCAGGGAGATTCCTTGGAACAAAGGAGCTTGATTGGGCAGATATAGAAAACAGGCTAAAGGCGCTAAATGGGAGTCGGAGTGATGGGGGTCTGCTTGTGGGGAGTCAGAGTGATCAGAGTGACGAGATGGGGGAGGGGGTGGTCTCCTGTCCTCGCCCAGTCTCGTAGACGCACGGCTACCAAGCGGCGACATCAGTGGACATATTAAGCCTATAGAATGAAGCCTGAAGAATAAAGCTGTACGGTGGAAGCACCGAACGACAGTCTGAGGACTACGAAAAGTCTGAGGAATAAAGTCTGGCGGTAATGCAACAATTGGATGCCAACCGCCATAAAACAACAACAACAACAACAACGTCAAAGAAGGAGAGGAAGATGAAGAAGAGTCTCCCTGGAATAAAGCCGGTTGGTCTCTGAAACAACAACAACTATTCTAGTCACAAAGACATATCATGACCTCATGGGCTTTGTAACACCAAAGCAATGGAAGGAGTACTTTTACGGACTACGACAGATCCAGGGAGACTCTTCTTCATCTTCCTCTCCTTCTTTGACGTTCGGTGCTTCCACCGTACAGCTTTATTCTTCAGGCTTCATTCTATAGGCTTTAATATGTCCACTGATGTCGCCGCTTGGTAGCCGTGCGTCTACGAGACTGGGCGAGGACCTGAGACCACCCCCACCCCCATCTCGTCACTCTGATCACTCCGACTCCCCACAAGCAGACCCCCACCACTCCGACTCCCATTCAGCGCCTCCAGCCCGCCTTCCACATCTGCCCAATCAAGCTCCCCTGTCCCAAGGAATCCCCCCGCAGCTCCAGCAATGATCCTGATCCTTTCAGTTCCACTTTGAGTCTGAGCAGCACAGTCCACAACATCCACCATAAAGAGCACAAAATCCTCTCCATCCACAACCAGGGCACTCTCATTAATTCTGGAACCTGCACACCCGGGACCTCCACTCCTGAAACCCTCACACTCCCCGGGAGCCACGCTGGCCTCTCTCACCTCGCCCTGGCCGGGAGCAGCGCCGGCTCCTCTCTCCGTATTCACTCCAAACTCGTCACTTGAAACTTTCTTGACTGCATCCGCACAGGATATACCTTGAGAGACCCCCATTTTCTGCACCTCAGCAGCTCCCCTGCCAAACCCGCATCCCCCGTAGGCAGAGCCATGTTCTTCCCCACAGCCACAGCACTTCAGTTCTGCACCCACGTCACACCTCCCACACTCATGATCTCCTGCACATCCACCACACCTTTGCCTCCCTCTACAGACCGCTGCAATATGCCCAAAGCGCTGGCACTCAAAGCAACGCAGGGGCGGTGGAACACATGGCCTGACGCTATAGCACATGCACCCAATGAACACCCCACTAGGCAGGCACCTCCCCTCAAGTGCTACCATCACCGACAAGCTGTCACATCCCACCCCAAACCGGGTCACCTTCAAACGCCCAGCGTCCACCACCGTAACTCCCGTCAAATTCTCCTTAACTTCATCCACAGACGTCGCCGCAGGGACACCCACGATAACTCCTCCGACCGTGTCTCCTTCAGCATTAGACACAAGAATGTCCCTTCCACCCAGACGTCTAGTTCCAATCGCCCTCCGTTGCTGAGCCGCGTCCTTGCACACGACCAGCAGCGAGCCATCTCCAAGGACACTCGCACTCCTGATCACCCCCACAGCTACAGCCAGGCTCTTCGACAATGCCACTGAATTCCACTCCCTAAAGGATGCACCATCCTGTGCAAGCTTTATGATCACCCCACAGTCTCCGCTCTCACCCCGGACATCAACAGCTTCAGCCTCATCCTGCTGCTCATTCCCAGAACCCTCGGACGAGCCAAGGGACCTTCCACGTTTCCGGGCACGTGCAGGCAGAAAAGGCTGCTCCTCCACGCCGTCCAGAACGTCCTCCATCCCCGATCCACTCCAGAGTTCAAAGTGGTACATTACTGCCAGACTTCATTCTTTAGACTTCATTTTGTTGTTGTTGTTGTTGTTGTTTTATGGCGGTTGGCATCCGAGTGTTGCATTACCGCCAGACTTTATTCCTCAGACCAGAGAAGCCGGTTGGTCTCTGAAACAACAACAACTATTCTAGTCACAAAGACATATCATGACCTCATGGGCTTTGTAACACCAAAGCAATGGAAGGAGTACTTTTACGGACTACGACAGAGTCTGAGGACTACGACAAAGTCTGAGGAATAAAGTCTGGAGGTAATGCAACAACTTGGATGCCAACCGCCATAAAACAACAACAACAACAACAAGCAGACAAGAATGTGCCGATGATGAGGAGGAAGAGTGTTCTAATGTGCTTTGAACTCATGGGCTTTGAAACACCAAAGTGATGGAAGAAGAACTTCTAAAGGATACAACAACAACTTCAAGAAGAGGACTACGAAAAGTCTGAGGAATAAAGTCTGGCGGTAATGCAACAATTGGATGCCAACCGCCATAAAACAACAACAACAACAACAACAACAATAAAGTCTACAGCAACAACAGTCTAAGGAATAAAGTCTGGCGGTAATGCAACACTCGGATGCCAACCGCCATAAAACAACAACAACAACAACAACAATACAGTCTGGAGGTAATGTAACACTTGGATACCAACCGCCATAAAACAACAACAACATAAAACTCCCAAGAAGAAGAAGATTGAAAATAGAATGTTTTTCTTCGTCTCGATGTTACACAGCTTTGTCCATTTCAGGTCGGCTCAAACAAAGGAGCCATGCACCTGCTGCTGTTCCTGTGTGTTGTCTGGCTTGTGCCCATGGCCTTGACACTAGAAGAAAACTCTCTTCCTCGTAGAATCATCTCCTATCAACGTAAGTGGATTCTTTTCTTCTGCAATCATGTATTAAAGGTGCCATAACATGCTTTTTTTCACGTTTCGTAGTCTATCCTAAGTGTATAATTGATAATAATAAGGGTTGGTTGGTTTTTCGGTATCGAATAGAACTTCTCTCCGTTTATTTTCCCGGTTGCTGCATCAACAGCCACATAAACCTTCACCATTGTGATAATAGTAAAGAGTGCGGGTGGGGGGGTTAGGGGGGTGGAGAGGGGGGATGGTGACACATGCTTGCCCTTATGACGCGGTCTTGCCCCACCGCCCGTCAGTTTGGAGATTCGAG
This sequence comes from Eucyclogobius newberryi, assembly GCF_026437365.1. Classification (NCBI taxonomy): domain Eukaryota; kingdom Metazoa; phylum Chordata; class Actinopteri; order Gobiiformes; family Gobiidae; genus Eucyclogobius; species Eucyclogobius newberryi. Next base: position 38,590,738 of record NW_027316167.1, read on the forward strand.
GAAAGGAGATAGTCTGTAATATAGCTAAACACTGCGGGAATCAATCAAAAAAACACTCTTGGTACATATATGAAGCACAAATAGCAATGTAAGAAGGTTAAAAGCTCTGAAAAGTCGATTTTGCATGTTATGGGACCTTTAAGTTCTAGCAACCTTTGGGATTTTTATAACTCAAATATTTATTTATTCATGTCACCAGTCCAGTACCTGCTACTTTGAAAACCGATTTGCTCAGATAAGACACTTGTTGCTGCTGTGTTTGTTTATCGGTTATGAGACACACTGATCAATCATGTTTTCTCTCCAGACGATAATGTTCACTTGTTTCACGAGGAAGGCGTCTTCAACTATTCTACTATGTTGTTAAGAGAAGACTTGGGCCTATTGGTCATTGGAGCTCGGGAGGCAGTTTCTGCCTTAGATCTACATAATGTCTATAAAGTTTGCTTCAGTAAGAACATTTTTGTTAATAATAAACATTGTCAATCAAATAAAATAAAAATACAATAACAGTTTGTTCTAAGTGCAAAGCTAAAAGTTGTCAGAACTAACCACAGTTTGAATGTGCACAAACAGATATTTGTGTGACAAAATTGAAAGACCCAGAGGTATGGCAGAGTTCTATTTTGTCCTTATTTTGGTGCATTGAGTTTTATATTAGAGATTCCTGTGTTACAGGAGTGCAAGAACTACATTAGAGTTCTCCATGAAAAGGGAGACAACAGAATGTATGTGTGTGGGACTAATGCGTTCAACCCACAGTGTGACGTCATGGTAAGATACATTCACTGTCACAGGTCACTGTTATATATAGTTTCATGAATTTAATCAAGTGACTCGTCTTTACCAGTCCTATGCAGATGGGAAATTGATTCTAGAAAACAAGGCTGAAGCTGGAAAAGGCAAATGTCCATTGGATCCGTATCAAAAATATGCTTCTCTTATGGTTGGTATGTGGCATTTATGATCTGTTACAGTAAGCGTAAACATTTGAATGAACCTAGTCATTTGTGAATTTTAAACACTTTTTTTTAGATGATGAATTGTACTCTGCAACTTCTATGAATTTCCGGGGCACAGAGCCGGTCCTTAACCGAGAGCCGGTCCTTAACCGGAGTCCAGGTGTTTCAATACGAACAGAATCTCAAACCTCGTGGCTTAACGGTAAAATATATTCTTAGAGTTAATTTGTTTGAGGATTTTTAAAAATGTTTTCTTAGTTAAACATACCGGTGACATTAAATAACTTTTTGGGGTTTTACACTTTTTTAATATCTATGACAGAGCCCAACTTTGTGTCATTGGTCCATATTCCTGAGAGTGTTAATAGTGCTACTGGAGATGATGACAAGGTTTACCTGTTCTTCAGTGAGACTGCAGAAGAATATGACTACTACAAAAAAGTGGTTGTCTCCCGTGTTGCTCGTGTGTGCAAGGTTAACAATATTTTACTCTTAAAGGTGGTATGGACGATTTTTTTCAGTAATTTTTAATCATATTTCCTCGTGGCGTGGATAAATCATTTGTCCTGCCACGTATCAATCATAAAACGCACCTACCGCTCACCTGCAGCCGCGTCAGGCTTGTCCCCACGTTTCCGCGTGCCTAAGCGCATGGATCTATCATAAGATAAGATAAGATAAGATATTCCTTTATTGTCCCACATGGGGAAATTTCATTGGTGCAACGCAGGTAGATACAGAGGTAGATACAGAAGAACAGATCACTTATAGGAAGTCTGAAAAACACTTTCAGTAGAAGATCTCCTATAAATAAGTAAAAACTCCCATAGACAAATAAATAAATACCATTGCATGTGATCCCGACAGTAATTGCACATGAATATGTGTCACGACAGCACATAGATTGCACATGAATTTCACAGTAATTGCACATGAATTGCACATGAATTCCAACAGAAATTGCACATACGACAGAATTGCACATCAGTATTAGGTTAGGTCAGTATTGCGAGTGTTCAGTACTAACAGTTTTTGTTATAAAGTCTGACAGCAGCAGGAAGGAAAGACCTACGGAACCTTTCCTTCACACATCGAGGGTGGATCAGTCTCTCACTGAAGCTGCTCTCCAGAGCGGAGAGAGTGTGCTGCAGGGGGTGACACTCATGGTCCAGCATAGATGTGAATCTAGCCAGGACCCTCCTGTCCCCCACCTCCTGCACCGAGTCCAGAGCACAGCCCAGGACGGAGCTGGACTTCTTGATGACTCTGTCCAGCCTCTTCCTCTCCCTCTCTGTGATGCTGCTGCTCCAGCAGGCCACACCATACAGGAGGGCCGATGCCACCACAGAGTCGTAGAAGGTCTTCAGGAGTGGCCCTGTCACTCCAAAAGACCTGAGTCTCCTCAGGAGGTAGAGCCGACTCTGGCTCTTCCTGTACAGTGCGTCTGTGTTATGAGTCCAGTCCAGTTTGTGGTTCAGATGAACACCCAGGTACTTGTATGAGTCCACTCTCTCAATGTCCCGTCCCTGGATGTTCACTGGTGAGGGGGCAGTGGAGTGGCGTCTGCGGAAATCCACCACCATCTCCTTGGTCTTCCCCGCGTTGATGAGGAGGTGGTTCCGCTGACACCAGTCCACAAAGTCCTGCGCCAGTCCCCTGTACTCCGCGTCATCGTCGTCCGTGATGAGTCCGATGATGGCAGAGTCAGAGAACTTCTGCAGGACACAGCTGTCCGTGTCATGTCTGAAGACTGCAGTGTAAAGGGTGAAGAGAAAGGGCGCGAGGACAGTGCCCTGGGGCGCCCCCACACTGCAGGTCCGAGTGTCAGACACACAGTTCCGGGCTCTCACAAACTGGGGTCGGTCTGTGAGGTAGTCCAGGATCCACTCTGCCAGATCATACTCCACACCAGCCGTCTCCAGCTTGTCCCTCCTCTTGTAGCCGGCCTCAGCCTGCCTGATCTTCCTCCTCAGCTCCTTCTGCACAGTCCTCAGCTCCTCCTTGTTCCCTGACCTGAAGGCTCTCTTCTTCTCCTTCAACAGAGCCTTCAGTTCACGGTTAATCCATGGCTTGTTGTTTGGAAAACACCGCACCGTCCGGGAGGGAACAATGCTCTCAAAACAGAAGTTGATGTAGTCCGTGATGCACTCTGTGATGGTGTTGATGTCCTCCCCATGTGGGTCATAAAGCTCAGTCCAGACAGTGGTGCTGAAGCAGTCCCTCAGAGCCTCCTCGCTCTCAGCAGACCACATCCTCACCTCACGGGACACCACAGGCTGCCTGCGCACGATGGGTTCATACACAGGCCTCAGATGTACAAGGTTGTGGTCCGAGCTGCCCAGGGGAGGGAGGGGGGAAGAAGAATAAGCCTCCTTGGTGTTGGCAAAAAACAAGTCCAATGTTCTATTCTCTCTGGTGGGGCAGGTAACATACTGGGTGTGTGTTGGTAGAACAGAAGAGGGAGAAGCGTGGTTAAAGTCACCAGAGATGAGGAAGAGAGCCTGTGGATGCTGTGTTTGCAGCCTACAAGTGCAGGAGAGCAGTGCTTCACAAGCATAAAATAGTTCCCTCAGTGTACGGGCCAAAATGAAGACGGAGAAAGACAGTTCGAGCTGACGCAGAAGTGGACAGAAATCTACGGGAGACGAGCGATGCGATGCGTTCCGCTGCGCTAATAAACAAACGCACTTGTGTGTTGTATCGGTCTGCACGGGGGAGTGCACATGCGCACTTCCGCCTGCATTCTCAAATCGCCGAAAAATCGTCCATACCACCTTTAAGTTATCTTGATTTATGACAGAATTTGACAGATGTAGTCAGTTCCAGTTGTGTAACAATGACTTTTATGAAACCTGTCCATTATGAAACCTGTTATTTACCATGTTGCAGGCACTCAGCTGTGTTTGTGTTTCACTTTCACACAGGGTGATCTGGGTGGGGCGAGTACCCTGCAGAAAAAGTGGAGTTCTTTCTTGAAGGTTAGACTTGAGTGTCCCATCTTGGAGTCTCAGAGTCTCACAACTTACAGTATCCAGGACGCTTATCGCTGGTGTGACCCATTCAAGCCTTGGACTGACTGTTTGATCTACACCATCTTCACCCCACAGTCAGCGTTTTAAAAACGTTTTGTTGGTAGACTTTGGCGCTACTTGTGTCTCACTTGTCCCCTCTGTGTTTAGAGATGCGTCAGACCTGTCGGCTGTGTGCGTGTACAATGTGTTGGACATCAGCAGAGTGTTTACAGTGGGCAAGTACATGAACCCTGTCACCATAGAGAAGATTTATGTTAAATGGGTGAGGTATACCGGGAAGGTCCCTTTTCCTCGGCCTGGAGCTGTAAGTTTTGCCCAACATTTGCAAAAAAAAAAAGCATGTAGTTGTATTTGTAATTTTATTCTGTTGTCTCCTCTGTTATTTGCCAGTGTATTGACGATGCAGCTCGTAAAGCAAATATAAATCAGACATTAAACCTCCCAGATCGGACACTTGAGTTTGTCAAAAAAAGGCCAATTTTGGACAGTGTCATTCAGCCTGTTGGCAAAAAACCCAGTTTGGTGCGAAAGGGGGCTATGTTCACACAGATCATTGTTAACCAAGTACAGGCAGCAGACGACAAAATGTACCACGTCATGTTTATTGGCACAGGTTGGTGAAAGGTTGTAATGAAATTTACGCAACACATTTTGTTGAATGTATATTTTTCATGCAATGAATGCAGAAATTGGCACCGTTGTGAAAGCTGTGAACTATGATGGAGAAATGTTCATTATTGAAGAAGTGCATGTCTTTAAGTTACCAGAGCCCATTAAGATCCTTCGGTTTTCCACTGTCACAGTACGTCTTCTAAGATGTTTGTCAGCATTTTGGTCTGTTTTAAATGCATGAATATAACAGTAAATGGTATATGTGTATAGGATCAGCTGTATGCTGGCTCAGACTCAGGGGGTGGTCCAGATACCTGTAGCCACCTGCGACAGGTCTTCCACCTGTATCGACTGTGTTCTTAACAGAGACCCATACTGTGGCTGGGACAAAGAGACAGGGAAATGTATTGCTCTTTCCAAATCGCAAAAGTAAGTTGATGTGTATTCATATAATCTGAATGTGGGAATAAAATATATTCTACATATATTTACATATGTTTTTATTTTTATTAGGAAACTCATCCAAAGTGTGCAAGCTGGTGATGCGTCCCTTTGCCCGAAATCTGGTGAGTACAATGGTGGAAACAACAAGGTGCAGTGACGTGCATTCAGGGAAGGCAGTGCCACACCTGTCAAACTTGGGGGGAAAAAACGTTAAAAAAAAAAAAAAAAAAAATATATATATATATATATATATATATATATATATATATATATATATATATATATATATATATAATATATATAAAATCAAATATAAAACGACAACAAAACAACAAATTCATATTTGTCATCTGGTATGTATTATAAACCCCCTTTCCATTTGAATCCAATATCCAACAATATTTTTTCAAATAAGAATGTCAAAATGTTCAGATGTTTGTCGTTCAGATACAGGGAGGAGGCAGCACCTGCTCTGCCTCTCGGAGCACACACACACTCCTCACAAACTGAGCTGGTGCAATGCAAATTATGTGTCGCTCTCTCCCTCTGTTTATGCCAAATAAAACACCCTGACGATGTGCTCTGTGCTTCCATATTCTAGAAAATGTATGAAATGTATTTTTGAAACGTGATTTAGGCTCACAGATTCATTATAAAACCGCAACCGTAAAAGTTCCCTCAGCGAGGCATCAGTACATGTGCTGCATGAAGAGGGCGCTCCTGAGCCCGGCCGTGTGTGGACTGGTGCGCTATCTTCTTCGTTATTATTTTGTATGTCAAATCCGGACAATATTGACGATTACATTTCCAAGTTACGTTTCGCGAACCTGGATTTGTTAAGAGGTTATAACTAAAGGAAGACCTGCACTGGAGTTGAATGGGTTGCTTCAGACAAACCAAAAATGCTACATGCTGTTATACTACACATAGCCTAGTGGTTAGAGACATGGCCTGGAGTTCAAGAGATCCTGGGATTGATTCCTGCTTGCCCTCAAATGTATGTCTAAACACAGTCTAGTTTGACTGAGTTATGTCAGTCAGAGATGAACGAAGGCAATGGTTCTTTAACATTTTTGATAACATCAGTGATCAGATTAAAGTCAGGTTTGATCATTTTTGTGAGCTAGCTTTCCTTGGTATGGTGAATTGCACTGAAAGTTACTCAGTTTGAATTGGTTTGGTTTTGTCAACTCAGAACTCAAACTCTGAGTAAGATATACCAGATTCTAGCAGCAGGCCATTCTAGGCAATGCTCATCAGATAGTGAGTCCTACCCAGGAAATGCCACGACAAATATTTCATCAAAGCAAATCTTGTAAAATCTATAGATTTATGAACACCAAAGATATAGGGTTTCTTCAAATAGATTGTGTCCTGCACATTTAGAATTGCTATCGTTTTGATCCAGGAAAGTAAGATGTAAAGAAATATAATTTTCATTTGTTGTAAGATTTTAATTGGTATTGTATTATTGTTTACTTTCAGTCCAATATACACCTGTTATTCAATCCATTTGGGTCGGTGGATACCTGAAGCTTCACTGCACTAATCCATCCATTCACGCTGCAACCATCTGGGAGAAAGACGGACGAACACTGAGCCCTACAGGTCGTCACTACTTTTTAAAAGATGGTCTCCTTATCTTAAACACCTCAGACTCAGATGCTGGACTGTACTGTTGTCTCTCAGTCGAGCGCTCCAAAACGAATGAATACACAAGCACTCTAGCAGAGTACCAGGTTAACATAGGCTCTTTTGCAACTTCCCCTAATGTTGCAGGCCTACATGCCGTCATTGCAGTATTTGTAATAGCTTTTTGGGTCAAATTTTTATGGAAAGTATACAATGGACACTTTACCCAGTCATGCATACACAGAGACAAGAGTAAACAAACTGTCTCCCGAGAGCCACGAGGAGATGGCCTTAGACTCAAGCAACATCAAGCTGCAGAGAGGGTCTGAAAATAAGCCCTAAGTGCCTGACACAAACAATAGCAGCAGTAATAACAACAAAAATGGAGAAGCTACATAATTTTTTCAAAAAGCTACTGAAGCAACACCATAACGTGGTGGAGGGGGTTGAATGCCCAAATGATCCCAGGAGCTATGTTGTCGGGGGCTTAAGCCCCTGGTAGGGTCTCCAAAGCAATCAGGTCCTAGGTGACGAGTAAGACAAAGAGCGGTTCAGAAGACCTTTATGACAAGTAAAAGATCAAGGCCAGTTACGTCGCCCGGATTGGCGTCACCCCCCCATCCTGGAGCCAGACCTGGGGTGGGTGCTCGACAGCGACCGCTTGGTGGCCGGGTCTTTCCCCACGGGACTTGGCCGGGAACAGCCCAAAAGAGCGACGTAGGGCCACCCTCCCGTGGGCCCACCACCCGCAGGAGGATCCATGAGGGGCAGGTGCAGTGTGAGGATCTGTTGGGAACGTCTTGCGGAGCCCTCTGTCAGTAGGGTATTTAACTCGCACCTACGGGGAAGCTTGGGACATTGAGTCCGAGTGGACCATGTTCTCCACCTCCATTGTTGATGCGGCTGCTCGGAGTTGTGGTCGCAAGGTCTCCGGTGCCTGTCGTGGCGGCAACCCCCAAACCCAGTGGTGAACACGGGAAGTAAGGCTGAAGAAGGTATCGGCAGGCCAAGCGGGCCGCAGATTGTGTTGTCACAGAGGCAAAAACCCGGGGCTGGGAGTAGTTCGGGGAGGCCATGGAGGAGGACTATTGGTCGGGCCCAAAGAAATTCTGCTGAAGCTGAAGTCACTGAAGTTGTTCGCAAACTCCTCGGTGGCAGGGCTCCGGGGGTGGATGAGATCCGCCCTGAGTACCTAATCTATGGATGTTGTAGGACTGTCTTGGCTGACACGTCTCTGCACATCGCGTGGCGGTCAGGGACAGTGCCTCTGGACTGGCAGACCGGGGTGGTGGTCCCTCTGTTCAAGAAGGGGGACCGATGGTCTGTTCCAACTACAGAGGGATCACACTCCTCAGCCTCCCCGGTAAGGTCTATTCCAGGGTACTGGAGAGGAGAATCCGACCGATAGCCGAACCTCGGATTCAGGAGGAGCAGAGTGGTTTTCGTCCCAGTCGTGGAACATATATAATGCTGCAGTGCATTAAAATTGTTGGACTAGTACCAGAAGTTTAAGGTTCGGCTCGGAGGAAAATGAGGTGTATTCAATGAGACAACTGACAAAATGCTTGTAGCGCTGAGTGGTGTTATTTACAGTGATTGACAAATATATACAATATTTACAGTTGTGCACAATTAGAATAATGGTCCATATTTCTGAACTTAATCAGTTCAACGCGTTAACAAAGTTCCAAGTGCAGTGCTGCATAGCTCAGTCCACAAAAATAGAATCCACGGGTAAATTCCAAGGGTTTCAGAGTATGAATCAGTGTATCCACTAGCAGGGGATATTGTGTAGGATATAATGTATGTGTGGGGAGCGGCTGCAGCGCCTCCTACCGCACCGGCTGATGTTTGCACTCTCTCGGTTCGTTCTGGTTTCTTTAGCTCGCCATCCAGTTCTGGAACCTGGCCTGTTCAAAACAGGACCATGAATAAACAACAAAATTATTATTATTAATTAATAATAATAATTATAATTCAACATTTAGATCATGCTTAGATACAACATTTCATGTCATCTGTTCATCTCAATCAGTAATTAATATTCCCAGTGTTGAGCATAAAGTGAAATTAACTTTTAATAATTTTACTTTAAATCATTAGATTTCAGGGTCAGATTCAGCAAAAGTTGAAGTGCAAAAATGATACAATTTAACATGAACGAGTGCAGCCAGCGCCCGCACCGGCTGACAAGTCCGTGTTAACTGATTCAATCAACAGTAGCATAGCATATTAGCTTCGAACAATAACAAAGCACTCACCAGGTCCACTTTAAGTATATCAGTCAAACAAAACACAAGATCACAGGCAGAGGCATCTGCAACGTCGATGGCATAACAGTGAATAAGCAGAATATCCGTAAAATGTAACGTTTAGAGGGCTAACCGCCTAGGTGTTTCGGGCATGTCCCACCGGAAAGAGGCCCCGGGGAAGACCCAGGACACGCTGGAAGGAAAATGTCTCTCGGCTGGCCTGGGAACGCGGGGAGAAGGAAGTCTTGGAGTCGCTGCTTAGACTGCTGCCCCCGCGACCCGGCCCCGGATAAAGCAGAAGAAAATGGATGGATGGATACTGAAGATTGACAAAGATATACAAGTGGCAGATGAATAAACCAAGGCACTCTGATGGGTTAAAGTTAAAAAGCCTTAATTTAAACATGGGTTATTTAATTAAAACAGTTTGTTTTAATTAAACAAATTAAACAATTTAATAATAAAGGCTTTTTAACTTTAACATGTCAGAGTGCCTTTTTAAAAAAATCTGCCACATCTGTACATCTTTGGCGGACTAAAATGTATATATTTGCAACAAAGGAATTCACCCGCTATTTCCAATGAGACTGACTGTTCCCCTTTTAAAAAACTTTCATATCCATGAGATAGAAGCTGGACAAAGTCATCAAGAAGTCCAGCTCCGTCCTGGGCTGTGCGCTGGACTTGGTGCAGGAGGTGGGGGACAGAAGGGTCCTGGCTAAACTCACATCTATGCTGGACCATGAGGACACTCAGTCCGCTCTAGAGAGCACTGTTAGCCGTTAACATGTGTCATTCATCACCATAATCATGTGCAATACTGTCATACCCATGTGCAATACTGACAATCATGTGCATTACTGTGACATAATGTCAATCATCCTGGTGCAATATTCTCAATCCATATAACAGCTGTAAATAAGAGTGTTTTTATAGTTTTTTTAATTTTTTATTAAGAGTATAAGAATTTTTCTATAAGTGTTTTTTTTATTATTATACTTCTATACCTACTCTGTGTTGCTTCACTAGAATTTTCCCATTGTGGGACAAATAAAGACTTATCTTATCTTATTTTATGAGGTGACCCCAGCGTAATTTTAATTTTGTTGAAGTTTGAATTTGAACCATTTGAAACATCTTTTCATTTTCTAATAGTTCTAATAAACTTTTTTTGAGAAGTGATTTTACATTGATCAAATTGAGCTTTTTTTATTTTTTACATAATGTTATGTTCATGTTTGTCGATGCAATACTGTATTTACAGATACTTACTTTGACTGTAAAGGTAAGGTAATTGAAAAATATTACTACTACTATTACAACAAAATCTTTAATGTAACTTTATACCACACAAATTTGTTTTTCAAATAAAGTCAATAGTTCTTAGACAATTTTGGTCTTCTGTCATTTTCTGTAGCTGTATCTCATGAACTGGAACCACAGTTGAAAGATCCCATTGGCAAACTGACAGCGGAAGCCATGTCTATGGGAATATTCCCATTCTCTATAATCTTTAAAACAATGTCCTTGTATGGAGGACACTGATGAAACTTTAAAATCCCAAAGTCTTTATTACCTGGACATGGCTCGAGGAAGTACTGGGGAGTAGAGCGTTTGTCAATAAAATAGAATTTGTAACCAATATTAGGTGGTAGACTGTCAAAGTCATAATGCGTCTAGTTGTATTTGTTCCAAAAACAGCAGAACAAACAACATTTGTTCCCCTAGTGCTTTTTCTGTAGTCACATCACACAGATGGGAAAAAAAAGGCAAGTGAGGCCAATCAGAGAAAATGTATTAATATTCCTGGTGAAAAGATAACCCCCAGTTCCACTGAAGCTGGTCTGAAATTTACCGTGCTAAATGTCAGATCCTTATCAAACAAATAATTCTTAATTAATAGTTACTTCTTATAATCGTGATTTTATGTTTTTACCTGAAACATGGCTTGACAAAAACACAGGAAATGTAGTTCTAATAGAATTTGCTCCATCCAACTTTAAGTTTGAATTTGAAACATGAGAAAACAAAAAGGGTGAAAGTGCGTGTGCAGTTTTTAGAGTTTAACTAATTACCCACAGGTTGTCCTTTGGGTTGTTTTCATCATTTGAGTATGTATCCTTTAAAATTGAACTAAAACAGTCTCCATCTATTCTCTTCATTGTCAGTAAGACAAAGTTTTATTGATGATCTTACTGAGATGCTTTCAGTTGTGTGCACAGATGGTTTGGTCATTACAGGTGATTTCAATGTTGATAATATTTGTGACAGAAACGCTAAAGAGCTTGATGCTGTCCTTGAAACCTTCAGTCTTACTCAGCATGTTATTGGCCCCACCCACAGCAGAGTGGCCCCACCCACAGAGGAGGGCACACTCTGGATCTTCTAATTACAAAGGGAGTTAATATTTCAAATATTGATGTGGTTGATGCTGCTCGGTTTGATTGTTTCTGTGACTTCTCTGTCTGTTTTTCCCAAACCACTGGCTGGTCCTGCAGTTGTTCAGAGTAGACACATAAATGATAACACAGGTGCACTCTCGGTTCCAGAAAATTGGCTTTGCCCAAAAAAAAAATCCTACCTGAATTCAAAATAAACTAAACACATACAAATGGATAAGATAAGATAAGATAAGATAATCCTTTATTGTCCCACATGGGGAAATTTCATTGATGCAACGCAGGTAGATACAGAGGTAGATACAGAAGAAAAGAACAGATCACTTTTAGGAAGTTTGAAAAACATTCTCAGTAGAAGATCTCTTATAAACAAAAACTCCTATAGACAAAACCTCCCATTTCCCAACAAGGGATGGAGGGGAAAAATAATAAAGATAAAAATAAATAAATAAATACCATTGCATGTAATCACGACAGTAATTGTACAAGAATATGTGTCACGACAGTAATTGCACATGAATTGCACATGAATATATAGTATACAATGTGATTCAGTGAGTGACAGACAAGGGACTAGGCTGGCATACGAGGATTTTCCCGGTGGGCTGATGGCTAAATGGGCCATTGTGAGCCGAGCTGTAGCGGTGAGCAGCGGCCCCTGTCGGCCTCCTAAAACGAGAGGAGGAGAGCTCTGTGGTGGATGTTTTATCTCAGGACACTTGGACCATGCGAGTTGAACAACGCTGGTAAAACTTTATGAATGAGGCTCAGCGTTTCCCTTTCAGGGACAAACAACAGTTTTAATGGGATAAAAACCTGTGCGGTCTCTGGTCCAGAGCTGTCATGGGCCATTCACAGACTCATCTCATTGCAGTAATATTATATATTTTAAAGTTGTATGCAGAAACAGACATCCCCCCTATTTTTTGTATTTTTGCTAATGTGTTATTTTGGGGTACATCCAACCAGCAGAGGGTGCTCTAAGCTCTCCTGTGGGCACTAGAGCGAGACGATACGCAGGCGCAGCTCAGAATTAAACAAGCTGTGTTAGGACTGACACGTCTCCTTCGTCTTTCCACAGATATGACCATAAAAGGTCTATGGTTGACTTAAACTCTGTTCAAAGTAAATCCATGTGCAAATGTGTTAGCGTTTTGTCAGGCTACACAGTTTTAACACTTAGGTGCCGGTAACAATTGGGGGCTCGTCCGGGATCTAAATAAAGCAACTGCCTGGTGAAGAGTGCATCTGTATTGTTTGATGTGTCCGGAACCACGGCAAGCGCTGATTGTGAATATCCATAGACAACTTTCCAGTTCGAACACTAGCCAGCTACAAGCCATCACCAACTCCATCAGACGGCAATATCCTAGCCCGCATTGATGAGTGACACTGACTTGTATGAGCTTATCGTTGACTACCTGAGAGGTGACCAGCTCATGTCGCTAGAGGATGAAGGCATGTCGTAACTGCTCCTCCTTGATGACTTAATGGCCGATCTGTTGAGACCTACAGCTTCAATCGGTCATGGAGACGAGGGTCCTGCTCACGTCAGGGGGGAAGTCCAGACCACCGTTTCTGCTCCAGCATCGGGTCATCTCAACACACCTTCCACCACTTTAGGAGAACTCATCACCTCAGCCCAACAATCTCCACTCCTTACCCAACAACTACTCTTCTGGAGAAGACAGAGACGTTGGCACACTAACAATAAATCTTGCTGCTTCAGACCAAACCAGCAGAAATGTTGGGACTAGTCCATCATCCACTTTGAGAAATCAGGTATTGAGTATCAGTGATGTTTTAAGTCTGCTCCCACGCAGAGTTTAAGTTGCATGGCTTCAGATTTCAGATACTGGCTCAAATGTTTCTTTTGGTAACTTGTGTAAACAAATTGATGAAGGGTTATTCGAAGGTTTTTCTGAATCCGAAGTTATCAGAAGTGTGCTTAAAATCACAAAACCTGGTACAGAGACATGTTACTCAACAAATGTGATTTAATTGTTAATGAGCTTAGGAAGTTTATTCGCTCTCACATTCATGACAAAAACAGTACAGAGCTCTAAGTCATGCAAAACAGTCCACAACAGTTCTTATACCGAGCAATGGGTTTGAAACAACGTGTTATTTTTGAGTCACAACAAGTTGGTACTGGTTTTACTTATGATGTTAAACTTATACAAGGTAATTTTCTCCATACTCTCTATCAGGGGTTAAATGAGAAAAACGACTATAAGACATGACCTAAATCTAATCTAATCCTTCCGTAATGTCATGCAAATCAGCAATGACCTCTTGTTGGAATAAATTACTAAGTCGACAAGTGAGGAGGCAGAAAGACAGAAAAGGCTGGGTACAACTGTTAAAACTAAAACTGTGACTGTTGCTACACTTGACAGCGATGAAAAGACTAAAGACAACAAAATTGACAAAGAAAGACAAACCCAACATGACGGTATTAGAGAACTAACAGCACAAGTGTCCTCATGACGAAACATCTAGCCCAAATGACCAGACCACCTGACAACCCCATACCTTTTGACGCTAGCATTAAGGGACACGAGCCACAAGTACGAGGTGAAACATGGGACAAATGCATGTACAACAAATACGTGTACAAACATAACCCCATGTCATCATTGTTTTGTTTTCAGTCAAACAGGGCCATAGGATGTCTTCAGCGAAAAGTGTCGGGAAACACGACATGGTCACAGGAGCGGGGCAGCCAGTGACCGAGACAGCCCTAAAGCCCCAAATCTCTAACAGTCAAGGTACAAAATCAAAGTCAATGATGTATAGTTCATGTGCTCCAGTGACATTGACGACAAGCTGTGGGAGAAAACAAGGATGCGAGAGTCCTTAGAGATGGCTCACTGCTGGTTGTGACGCGGCTCAGCAAAGGAAAGCGACTTAGATTTAAAGTCTGGGTGGAAAGAACATTCTAATTCAGACGCTGAGCGAAACACGGTCAGAGAAGTTATTGCAGGCATCCCTACGATGGTGGCTGTGGATGAAGTAAAGGTGAATTTAACTGGAGCTAACGTTGTGGACGCTAGGTCGTTGAAAACGACTCGGTTTGGAGAAAGATATGACAGCCTGTTGGTAATGATAAAACTTTCAATTCAATTAAATTCAATTTATTTTTGTAACGCCCAAAATCACAACAACAGTAACCTCTGAAGGCGACAGTGAAAAATGAATCAACAATGTCTGTGGTACCGAGGGACGATGTCCCAGAGTCCTCTGTCCTTATACCCTCCTTCTCGGCCAGAAAAAAAAAACCTCCTTGGGAAAAAGTAGAAACCTGGAGGAGTTCCAGAGTGAAGGAGAGATCTGACTCTAACAGACGGACAGACGGACAGAGTCGAGCTGGACCCACTCTTCAGGCAGATGAGGGACCATCTGAATCGAGCTGGACCCACTCTTCAGGCAGATGAGGGACAATCAGAGTCGGGCTGGAGCCACTCTTCAGGCAGATGAGGGACCGTCCATACGGGGCAGGGACCACTTCACCAGGAGAGGGACATCTGGGTCCACAGGTCCTCAGGAGTGAGAAAAAGAAAAAGAAGGCGGTGAACAGTTTGCAAGTGGAATTGAAAATTAAAAATTGTTTGATAGAATAAGAAGAGGATAGTGCTCAAGCTGCCATACTTCCCCCAGCACAGTTACTCCTGGGGCAGCGTAGCTGAAGCTGTGGGTTTTTATTTCTGTTCCTAACTGGCCTGACCATAAACGATTTCAAAGAGGAACGTTTTGAGCCTGGTCTTAAATGAAGAGACTGTGTCAGCATATTTAACATGGACCGGGAGCTAATTCCATAACACAGCGCACTACCTCCTACTGTACTTTTAGAGACTCTTGGGACCACCAGAAGGCCAGCATTCTGAGAGGTTCTATAGCATCTTTAAGGTAGGATGGGGCCATGTCATTTATGGCTTTGTAGGTCAGGAGTAGAATTTTAAATTTGATTCTAAACTCGACGGGGAGCCAGTGAAGAGACTCCAGCACCGGCGTAATGTGCTCTCTTCTTTTAGTTCCTGTTAGTAATCTTGCTGCTGCATTTTGAACCAGTTGAAAACTTTTTATGGAGCTTTTAGGACACGCTCCGAGCAAGAAGTTACAGTAGTCCAATCTAGTCGTTACAAATGCATGGATACGTTTTTCAGCATCGCTTTTAGGCAGGATTCTTCTGATTTTGGCTATTTTTCGCAAATGGAAATAGGCTGTTTTACAGGCTTGATTTATATGAGCTTTAAATGAAAGCTCCTGGTCAAATAAGACTCCAAGGTTTCTTACAGTAGAACTGGAGGCAACTCTGACATTGTCCTATCTGCTCTGAAAGAGCGTCTCGTAGATGTTTAGGGCCCAGCACAATGACCTAGTTTTTTTCAGGGTTAAGAAGCAGGTAGTTAAAGGTGGTATGGACGATTTTTTTCAGCAATTTTTTTATCATATTTCCTCGTGGCGTGGATAAATCATTTGTCCTGCCACATATCAATCATAAAACGCACCTACCGCTCACCTGCAGCCGCGTCAGGCTCGTCCCCACGTTTCCGCGTGCCTAAGCGCATGGATCTATCATAATATAGTTCCCTCAGTGTACGGGGCAAAATGAAGACAGAGAAAGACAGTTCGAGCTGACGCAGAAGTGGACTGAAATCTACGGGAGACGAGAGATGCGATGCGCTCCGTCGCGCTAATAAACAAACGCACGTGTGTGTTGTATCAGTCCGCACGGGGGAGTGCGCATGCGCACTTCCGCCTGCGTTCTCAAATCGCCGAAAAATCTTCCATACCGCCTTTAAGTGTCATCCAGGTTTTTATATCCTTCATACAAGTACTAAATCTGTCTACTTGATCGCACTGATCAGGTTTTATTGATAAAGACAGTGTCATCTGCATAGCAGTGGAAGTTAATGCCATGCTTTCTGATAATGTTGCCTAACGGCAGCATATAAAGAGTAAACAGAATTGGACCGAGTACTGAACCCTGTGGCACACCGTAAATTACTTTAGAGCAAGGTGAGGAGCTCTGGTAATTGGTACCTATCAGATAAATAGGATTTAAACCAGCTAAGGGCTGTTCCTCCGACACCTACATCACATTCTAACCTCTGCAGTAGAATGTTATGGTCGATGGTGTCAAACGCTGCACTGAGGTCCAACAGGACCAGGATTGAGACCAGTCCATCATCAGCGGCTAATAACAAATCGTTTGTGACTTTAACTAGTGCAGTTACAGTGCTGTGGTGGGCTCTGAACCCTGACTGGAAGACTTCAAATAAGTTATTGTCCTGTAGATGGCGACAAAGCTGTTTTACTACAACTTTTTCAAGGATTTTAGAGACAAAGGGAAGATTTGAAATAGGTCTGTAGTTTACCAATAGGTCACGATCTAGGTTAGGCTTTTTCAGAAGAGGTTCAATGACTGCATGTTTGAAGGACAGTGGAACATAGCCACTTTCGAGTGAAGTATTTATTATATTAAGAATAGGGTCTATGATTAGGGGGAGAATGTATTTGAGGAGTCTGCTTGGAATAGGGTCTAGGACACAAGTTGAGCTTTTAGAGGAAATATGGCTGAAGTTATCTCTGCTTGATCAACAGCTGTGAACCTTTCTAATTTTACAGGTGGATTTATATGGGACATTAGATTTACAGCTTGGGCTTGTTCAGGGCCAATAGCGGGGGTAATTTCATCTAATTTATCTCTGATTGTTTTTATTTTATTGTTAAAAAATAGGAGGAAATCATCAGAGCTGAGAGAAGCTGGGATTGAGGGCTCTACTGCGCTGTGACAGTTTGTTAGCCTGATTTGAATAATATCTGGTTAGGGCCTTACGCAGAGCCTGCTTATGGGACAGCAGTAGAAAAAGCTTCAGTTGTAGTCATCTGGACTCAGTTTGAAAAAGTAGACGTTTCGACTCTCATCCAAGAGTCATTGTCAATAACAGAATTTAGGTCGAGAACTCCGATATTAATACTGTTCTGTGGTAAGACCCGCCCATTGGGAGGAGCCTTCCTGAAGTAGAAAGAGTTGTTGGTTTCAACAGAAACTCCCCCCTTGTATCTACAGAGCTAGCCTATTCAGAATCTTAATGGGCTGTTAAAACCTCTTTGTCTTAGTGAGACCCTGGCTCAACCACCCTGAGTACCTGATTAGCATTTGAATTCCCTGGTCCTTTACCTTTCCAGGGGTTCAGTAACCCATTATAGATAACAGGAAGATTAAACCTAAGCCCTCCATTTCTGTTTAAAGAAGGTCTTTCTTTTTTAATAAAAATAGCTTCCTTGACTCCTCTTTCAAACCATCTTTTCTCCCTGCTTAAAACCTTCACCTCACCGTCTTCAAACGAGTGATTAGAGGCTTCAAGATGGAGATGCACGGCACTCTGTGGACCTGAACTAGTATTTCTTCTGTGCTGATAAAGCCTCTTGTGTAGAGGCTGTTTCGTCTCACCTATGTAACGTTCTTTACAGCTTTCTTCACTGCATTGGATCGAATAAACTACATTGCTCTGTTTTTGAGTCGGCAATTTGTCCTTTGGGTGAACCAGTTTTTGTTTTAAAGTGTTGCCTGGTTTAAAATAAACAGGGACTTTGTGTTGTCTAAAAATTCTCTGCAGTTTTTCCGACAGGCCAGACACATAAGGGATAGAAACACCCTTCCTTCTCTGTTCAGTTTCCCTTTTGTCCTGCTTCTTGGTTCTCTTCACTCTGTTGAGAGCCCAAGCGGGGTAACCACAGGCTGAGAGGGCATTACGGACATGTTTTTCCTCTTTCTTCTTGCCCTCTGAGCTGGTGGGCACACCTTGAGCTCTGTGTTGTAAGGTTCTGATCACACCCAGCTTGTGCTGTAGTGGGTGGTTGGAACCAAAGAGCAGATACTGGTCCGTGTGTGTAGGTTTCCTATATACTTCTATTTGGAGTTTCCCGTCCTCTCCTCTGATCGTGGCACAATCAAGAAAGGCCAAGCGATTCTCCTTAGCGTCTTCTCTTGTAAACCTGATATGTGGGTCCACAGCATTGATGTGATCAGAGAAGGTTTCCAGCTCTTGTTTCTTGATTGTTACAAAAGTATCATCGACATTGCGGAGCCACAGTTTTGGGGCTATGCCTGAGAATGAGGACAGTGCCTTCTTCTCAAAGTGCTCCATGTACAGGTTGGCCACTATGGGAGAGACGGGCGAGCCCATGGCACAGCCATGAATCTGTCTGTAAAATTGTCCCCGGAATTGAAAGTAAGTGGTGTTCAGACAGATGTCCAACAGTTTACATATGTGTTCAGGTGTCAGTTTGGTCCTTTCCTGTAGGGTGGTGTCTTCCTGCAGTCTGGTCCTCACTGCTGCTACTGCATCAGTGGTCGGGATGCAGGTGAACAGGGACACCACATCATATGAAACCATGAGGTCATCTGGGTCCAGTTGGAGATGTTTCACTTTATCCACAAAGTTGTGCGTGTTATCCACATGATGTACCGAATTCCCCACAAGCGGAGCCAATATAGTTGTTAAATGCTTGGCCACATTGTAAGTGATGGAATCTGTGCTGCACACTATGGGTCTGAGTGGAACTTCCTTTTTGTGTATTTTTGGAAGGCCATAAATGCAAGGCATGGCTTCACCAGGATACAGTCTGTAATACAGAGGCTTCCTCTTTTTCCAGCCTTTGTAAACAGTCTATCACTTTCTTCTTGTAACCACTGGTCGGATCTCTTTTCAAGCGCTCGTATGTGGTCGTGTCCTCGAGGAGGGTGTGGACTTTGGCTTCGTAATCAGCTGCGTTGAGAATCACAGTGCAACGTCCCTTGTCTGCTGGGAGGATGTTGATGCTATGAGGATGGGAAACTCCAAATAGAAGTATATAGGAAACCTACAATTTTACAGACAGATTCATGGCTGTGCCATGGGCTCGCCCGTCTCTCCCATAGTGGCCAACCTGTACATGGAGCACTTTGAGAAGAAGGCACTGTCCTCATTCTCAGGCATAGCCCCAAAACTGTGGCTCCGCTATGTCGATGATACTTTTGTAACAATCAAGAAACAAGAGCTGGAAACCTTCTCTGATCACATCAATGCTGTGAACCCACATATCAGGTTTACAAGAGAAGACGCTAAGGAGAATCGCTTGGCCTTTCTTGATTGTGCCACGATCAGAGGAGAGGACGGGAAACTCCAAATAGAAGTATATAGAAAACCTACACACACGGACCAGTATCTGCTCTTTGGTTCCAACCACCCACTACAGCACAATCTGGGTGTGATCAGAACCTTACAACACAGAGCTCAAGGTGGGCCCACCAGCTCAGAGGGCAAGAAGAAAGAGGAAAAACTTGTCCGTAATGCCCTCTCAGCCTGTGGTTACCCCGCTTGGGCTCTCAACAGAGTGAAGAGAACCAAGAAGCAGGACAAAAGGGAAACTGAACAGAGAAGGAAGGGTGTTTCTATCCCTTATGTGTCTGGCCTGTCGGAAAAACTGCAGAGAATTTTTAGACAACACGAAGTCCCTGTTTATTTTAAACCAGGCAACACTTTAAGACAAAAACTGGTTCACCCAAAGGACAAATTGCCGACTCAAAAACAGAGCAATGTAGTTTATTCGATCCAATGCAGTGAAGAAAGCTGTAAAGAACGTTACATAGGTGAGACGAAACAGCCTCTACACAAGAGGCTTTATCAGCACAGAAGAAATACTAGTTCAGGTCCACAGAGAGCCGTGCATCTCCATCTTGAAGCCTCTAATCACTCGTTTGAAGACGGTGAGGTGAAGGTTTTAAGCAGGGAGAAAAGATGGTTTGAAAGAGGAGTCAAGGAAGCTATTTTTGTTAAAAAAGAAAGACCTTCTTTAAACAGAAATGGAGGGCTTAGGTTTAATCTTCCTGTTATCTATAATGGGTTACTGAACCCCTGGAAAGGTAAAGGACCAGGGAATTCAAATGCTAATCAGGTACTCAGGGTGGTTGAGCCAGGGTCTCACTAAGACAAAGAGGTTTTAACAGCCCATTAAGATTCTGAATAGGCTAGCTCGGTAGATACAAGGGGGGAGTTTCTGTTGAAACCAACAACTCTTTCTACTTCAGGAAGGCTCCTCCCAATGGGCGGGTCTTACCACAGAACAGTATTAATATCGGAGTTCTCGACCTAAATTCTGTTATTGACAATGACTCTTGGATGAGAGTCGAAACGTCTACTTTTTCAAACTGAGTCCAGATGACTACAACTGAAGCTTTTTCTACTATGGAACACGCCTGGACGAATGAGGGATTACACCGACATAGGACAGCAGGCAACTTTTCCATGCTTTTAGGGATTCTTCTGTATGGGTGTGACTAAATGATCCTTCTAGTTTTCTGACTCTTTGTTTATGTGAACGCAGTTCTTCGTTGTACCATGGGGAGGCGCGCTTTGGCCTAATGACCTTCTGTTTTAATGATGCTGCAACATCAAGAGCAAACTTCAGAGAGTTCATGGTCAAGTCGACAAATTGATCACTTTTACTGGGACTAAAACTGTTCTCAGCAGGATCACATGACATGATCACATGACATGATCACATGACATGTCACTGAATATTGGCTCTATTATTTCCTTGAATTTTGAGATAGATTTTTCAGATATTGTCCTTTTCATTATAACTTTATTCTGTGGGGCTGGATGATCTTTAGGAATAAATTGAAAGGTAATTAGAAAATTATATGACAATATAGGGTTTTGAGGGAAGACAATGAGGTCACTAACCTCTATTCCATACGTTAGGACAAGATCCAGTGTGCTTATGAGTGTGAGTCGGTTTGTTTACATTTTGAGTGAAACCAATGCTGTCTAACAAGGCGCTGAAAGCATTACTGAGAGCGTCATCACTCATGTTCACGTGGATATTAAAGTCTCCAGCTATAACTATTTTATCCCAGGCTAGCACTAAGTTTGATAAAAAATCAGAAAACTCTGTTAAAAACTCTGAATAGGGACCAGGTCGGTAGATAACTATGAACAAAACTCCTTTTTGGTTTTTCATATTTGGACATGTGATTGACAGCATCAGGCTATCAAATGATTGAAATGCATTGTTAATTTTAGGGCTCATGAGTAGATTTGAGTGTGAGATCACTGCCACACCACCACCCCGGCCTGTACTCCTAGCGGTCTGGAAGTTAACATGGGTGGGTGGGGTGGACTCATTTAGTCTGACATAATCGTCTTGTTGAAGCCACGTTTCAGTTAGAGCTAGAAGATCTATATTATAGTCACCAATTAATTCATTAACTAAAAGCGATTTGGAGGAAATTGCTCTAATGTTTAGCAGTCCACATTTTACGTGCTTATTCATTTGTATATTTGTGAGTGTTATTTTCCTTAAGTTTTTTGGTCTGACGCCTGAAATATTTTTTTCTGAGATGTGACTTTTTGGCATTATTTGAACGAGGGACACTCTGTCTCTATCTGTCTTGAATCTGAACACTTCACATGTGACAGAGCGGGCGAGAGTTCAGCGACAGAGAAGCGTCTTACACTGCTGCTCTGCGCCCGGGGCTCGTCCCTAGGTGGTCACTTAACACGACTAAGACTATCGGTCAAATTCCGAACAAATAGGGATGTACCCTCCGAAGTCGGATGGATGCCCGGGCATTCCCCAAAACGCACTCCAGTTATCAATAAAGACTACGTTGTTTTGAGGGCACCATCTAGATAACCAGCTGTTGAATGCTGAAAGACGGCTGTACAATTCAGCATTGATCCGATTGGGCAGGGGACCAGAAAATATTACAGTGCAGGGCTCAGATTAAGGATTTTTACTTGTATAGCGGTGCTGCTAAAATTAATTTTTCTAAATTTGTATAGCAATTTGATAATTGCATAGCAAAACACGAAAGTAACTAACAATCAATATTTTCCATTGATATAACACGATCATTTATTTAAATGTATTTGTAAACATTCTATTAAAGACAACTCTTAACAAATTAACTTTTAAACACGTTTTAAACATTTTTTCTTTAAATAAAACTTGCAAAAAAAATGAATTGTCGAACAAATTAATCAACACAAAGTCAGATGGCCTTATTTACAACTTTCTTCCATATCATCATTAATCAGATGACTATTTGCAGGAGTCTCATTTACATATTAACTGTCATTACGCTCACAAAAAGGTATTAAGCTTCTGATGGAAAAAATAAAGGTTGCTATGGTGTCCATCATGGTGTATTTTATGTGTTGTTCAAATTGTACCGCTCTATTTGACGTTCCATTCCATCCTTCCAGTTTTTCTACTTGATGACGGTCCCTAAGTACTCTCGTCACCGCTCCGGCTGCACATTTGATGACGGTCCCTAAGCGCTCGTCTCGGCTCTGCACATTTGGAGCCATGTAATTCGCTGCACCCCAAAATACGCATCTGATTGTTAAAAAGGAGGTTGTAGTCACTTGGCAGTGTAAATATGACTATTATGGCATGTGTATGATCTGCAAAGACTTTTGCGTTTAGGAGCTATTGACCTCGGAACTCCGAATCTGACGCTAACTTTACACCACGTGGCTCCTCCCACTTTCAGAATCGCGATCTGAGACAGCAGCGGGACTCGTCATGTCAACACAGCGTCCTACATTGTGTCATGCCGTTGTTGACAATCGATTGACGAGTGATCAGTACTTTTAGGCGCTTTGGTTATACAATGGAACACACATTTTTGTATCGCAAAAGCTGCGATACAAAAGCACTTTTTTCTGATGAATGCATCGCATTTGAGAGAAATTGCGTTGCATTTTGCGATGCGATACCGCTTATTCTGAACCCTGCAGTGTCTGACATCGACTTCGCCAATTCACACACCGCAACTACTTGAACTTTGAGCACCTCTGATTGTCTCCGCCGGGCGTCGTTACCGCCTGCGTGAATCACGACTCGACGGAAACGCTGTCTACTCTGCTTTAAGATCCTAAGATTTCCTTCGATGTCACCCATTCTGGCCCCCAGGTAACACCTAACGCTAGCAGCTGGCAGCTTCACGTCTCTGACTATAGAACTCCCGATTACAAGAGTTTCTCTCGTCTGTTCAGCGGGCGTGTGATCGCTGAGGGGAGAAAACCTATTGTAGACCGGAAGCTCACGGTGCTCTAAGGTTCGGCGTTTAGCACCTTGTCCCCACCGAACTGTCACAAGTTGGTCCCTATTCTGTTCCTGGTCTAGTCCCGGCTGCACGGGAGATGCTGAGGGGCTGAGCTCGGCCTTACTGCTACTGCTAATGCTAATGCTACGCCCTATAGCGCGGTCCGGTAAACCTGATGCTAGAGCCTGGCTATAGCTGGACTTTAGCTCCTCTAAACAGCGGATCCGCGCTTCTAACTTCCTATAAGTGATCTGTTCTTTTCCTCTGTATCTACCTCTGTATCTACCTGCGTTGCATCAATAAAATTTCCCCATGTGGGAAAATAAAGGAATATCTTATCTTATCTTAACTCCGTAACCCTGGCCTCCAAAACTACCACTACACTGCACTTCACGCACCTATCGTCAGAGAAGGAGCCAGGGTTCTGACTCGACATATGACAACTTAAACAGGTAAAGGTAGATCCAGCCATGACGCTAGCGGCTAGGCTACGCTAGGCTAGTTCAGGCTGGAGCTAGAGAGTGAGGAGGGCTTTTAATCCACTAAAAACAGAAAAGTGAGCGGTATGAGGCTCCGGATTGTTTGCGGAGCAATCAATACTTCACTTTTGTGTATATGATGCGAAAATAGTGTGTATAATTCGTGGATTAATCGATAAAAAGCTCTAAGAACAAACAGCTCTGAAAACGTGATACACCCAATACACTCAACTTGAAGGTAAATGCCTGCCTAGTAAGGTGTTCATTGGATACATGAGCTATGGCGTCAGGCCATATGTTCCGCCGCCCCTGCGTTGCTTCAAGTGCCAGTGCTTTGGACATATAGCAGCAGTCTGCAGAGGGAAGCAAATACGTGGTAAATGTGCAGGAGATCACGAGTATGGGAAGTGTGACGAAGGAGCAAAACTGAAGTGCTGTAACTGTGGGGAAGAATATAGCTCTGCCTACAGGGGATGCGTGTTTAGCAAAAGAGCTGCTGAGGTGCAGAAAATTAAAGACTCTCAAGGCATATCCTATGCTGATGCAGTCAAGAAAGTGTCAAGTAAAGAGGTGAAAGTAAGTACAATGAGAGATGCCTGCGCTGCTCACAGCCAGAGCGAAGTGAGAGAAGCCAGCGTAGCTCACAAGTGTGGGGATTTCAAGTGTGAAGGTTCCAAGTGTGGAGCCTTCAAGTGTGGATATTCCAGAATGACTGAAAATACCTTGGTTGTGGATAGAAAGGATTTTGTAATCTTTATGGTGGATGTTATAAACTGTTCTGCTCAAACTTGAAAGAGAACTGTGTAGGGTATTCTTACAAGTACTACAAGGTTATGAATGTCCTCCCACTTGTAAAAGAGGGGGTGTATTCAAGGTTGATAATGATTAAAGAATTGTCATACCCACACTGCATAAGTGTGGGTATGTTTGATATCATATTTTAAGAACAAGTTGGGGCACCAGCCGTATAATCAGCATTTAACAACTCTATAATCAGATATTTAAATGAATTAATTAAAATTAATTTGCTCGTTGATCTGAAGGTTTGTGAGAACATAACGGTGACATTGACCCCTTTTCTGGAAATGAATGAAGGCTGTGGACTTGAAAAGTTGCAGAAAGGTCCTTTGCTTGATTTTGCATGATGCAGTATCAATCACGTTTAAGATAGGCACAGAATTCTTAGCTCTGGGAGGGAAAGGTAGCTTCTGCGGGCATGTCTTTTGGAAAGTATTTGTCCCGTAGCTTAGCTTAGCTTAGCTTAGCTTAGCTTAGCTTAGCCTAGCTAGGCCAGAGGCCCTCCCCCAAAGTCTCATGGACCTTCCTCAGATGGAACTCTGAATGGAACTGAAAAAGTGTCTCAAACTCCTCTTTCCTTTGTCTGCCTCTCACTTACCCATGCGGGGGTTGAGTTTTGGCGCCGTGGCTGAGCCAATCAGACGCTGAGTCAGAGCTTGATAAGGTCTGGAGGAATGTAGCCCCTTTGTTAGCATTAACATTGGTACAAACGTAAACATAGTTTACAAACATAGTCACAAAGGTAAAATTATCCACAAGACCAGTTATAAAACAGTTAAATTAACATGGAAAACACAATAACATGATGTACAGTAAATTCACTTGTGGAGCAAATTATTTTTACTAAAACCACAGTCTTTTTAGCATTCTAGCGTTTGTCTTGGAGAGAAAATGACTCTGAGTTCATTTTAATCCAGAAAAAGTCATTCGATGGAAAAGTTATTTCCAACGCTCTGCTCCTGCAGAGGCCACAAATCTCCACGTGGGGGTTTGTTAGCTGATAACACCTCTAGCCCGCATTCCTGTCACCATGGCAACAGGGAGAGGTCATCTGCATATCCTACAACTTAAAGGATCAGGATCGTTGCTAAAGCTGTAGGGAGATTCCTTGGAGCAAAATAACTTGAATGGGCAGAAATAGAAAACACGCTAATGGCGAGTAAAGGAAGTCTACTTTTGGAGAATCAGAGTAATCAAAGTAAAGAAATGGAGGTAGGGGCGTCGCTGGTCTCCTGTCCACAGTAGATGCACAATGACAACAACGGAAGTAACTCCAGAAATCACAATTAGTGTGTGGATGCTGGCCGCCGTGGAGCACTGGCAAGGAGGAAGAAGAAGAAAGAAGAAGAGGGGTGAGAGGAAGTGGAGGAGACAAAACACCAAAGAAAAAGAAGAAGGAGGAGGAAGAAGTAGAGGATATCATGTGCTTGGAATTCGTGGGCTTGGAACTCATGTGCTTTGAACTGAAGAATGAAGTCTAAAGAATCAAATCTGGCGGTAATGTAACGCTTGCCGACAAGAAAGGTGGGGGTGGTCTCCTGTCCTCGCCCAGTCTATTAGATGCACGGCTACCAAGCAACGACGTCAGTGGAAATGTCAAAGCCTAAAGAATGAAGCCTAAAGAATAAAGCTGTACGGCAGAAGCACCAAACATCAAAGAAGGAGAGGAAGATGAAGAGTCAGCCCTGGAATTAAGCCGGTCGGACTGCATTGGAACATCAAAGTAATGGAAGAAGAACTTCTACAGGATGTTGTTGTTGTTTTATGGCGGTTGGCATCCAATTGTTGCATTACCGCCAGAGGTATTGGTATTCCAAGGCATTGGAAGAAGAACTTCTAAAAGAATACGACTGAGTCTGAGGAATAAAGTCTGGCGGTAATGCAACACTTGGATGCCAACCGCCATAAAACAACAACAACAACAGCCGACAAGAATGTGCCGAGGAGGAAGAGGATGTTCTAACGTGCTTTGAACTCATGGGCTTTAAAATGCCAAAGTAATGGAAGAAGAACTTCTAAAGAACACAGGGGTATATGAGGTAGAGAATGGGATCCCGCAGGGGAGTGTGTGTAGCCCTATCTTGTTCAATGTTATGATTAAGAACATCTTTGACGACGTGGATGGGTCTGTTGGGAGGAGCCTTTATGCTGATGATGGCGCTCTATGGGTGAGAGGGAGGAATCTCCGGTTTTACGAGGCGAAACTGCAAAGGGCAATACAGCAGGTGGAGCAGTGGACCCTGAAGTGGGGGTTTAAACTGTCCGTACGGAAGTCTAAAGTGATCTGTTTCTTCAATGGGCATAGGGACGTCTCCCTTCGACTGCATGGGCAGGTGCTCGAACAGGTCAGGGAGGTGAGGTTCTTGGGGGTCACCTTTGACGAGAGGCTTAGTTGGCGTCAGCACATTGATGAGGTCAGTGGTAAATGCAAAAGGGTGAATAACTTGCTTCGTTGTCTATCCGGCCAGGATTGGGGGGCCAGCAGAAGGTCGCTCCTGGGTATTTATCGGGCCGTCATGAGGGCGGCTATTGATTATGGCTGTATAGCCTACATGTCTGCGGCTGAGACTAACTTAAAGAAGCTTGATGTGGAGCAAGCCCAGGCCTTGCGCATCTGCTGTAGGGCTTTTAGGACCTCCCCTGTCTCGGCGCTGCAGGTTGAGTTGGGGGAATTGCCGTTGCGGCTCCGGAGGCTAGAACTTCTGTTGGCTTACTGGGTGAATGTGCAAGGTCATACGAGCTCTCACCCGGTGAGGGACTTTCTCAGGGTTGATGGGGGGCAGAGTGAGGCTGGCGGTATGGTTTTTAGCCAGGTAGGAAATGCGAAGGCGCGGCTTGCGGGGGTTGGTGATCTGCGTGTGAGCCCGTCGGTGGCTTTGTCTGCTATAGCTCCGTGTAAGTTTGTCCCGGCTCCTGTTGATGTTAGCTTGCATGGCAAGCTTAGAGGAGTCGCTGGGAGGGCACCGCAGTTTGCCGTTCAAGCGATCATTGATAAGCACTCAGGTGATGTGTTTATTTATACCGACGGGTCTAGGGATCCTGAGAGTGGGCGTACTGGCGCCGCTTATTTTGTGCCTGACCTGGGGCTGGCGGTCAAGAAGAGGTTGACAGATCGCCTTTCTGTTTTCACGTCGGAACTCATAGCGATACGGTTGGCATTGGAATGGGCGGAATCTGCTTTGCAGTGTTGCGGCATTGTGGTGGCCTCTGACAGCCTTTCTGCATTGCAAAGCATTAAATCTGGGAAATCGGATTGCAGACAGGATGTGTTGAATGGCATATTCTGTCTGCTGTTCTCCCTGTCCAGGAAGGATGTGAGGGTTTCCTTCATTTGGGTCCCTGCGCATGTGGGGGTGGATGGTAACGAAATGGCTGATGCACTGGCTAAGCGTTCCCTTAGGCGGCCATCAATCGATGTGGCGGTTGAGTTAAGCAAATCTGAAGTCAAGCCCGTTATCAAGAGTCATGTGGTCGGCCTTTGGCAGGAATTTTGGAGCCACTGTGTTACTGGACGGCATCTCTATCACATACAGGGTAGTGTGGGTCCTTGCGGGTCTATGGGCAGGAACGCGTGGGAGGAAAGGGCCTTCGCCCGCATGAGGATTGGCCATGCTGGACTCAATTGGTCACTGAGTAGGATAGGCAAGCATCCGACCGGTCTGTGTGGTCGCTGTCGGGTGCCAGAGACTGTCGAGCATGTGCTGATTTGCTGTGAGGCTTATGATAGGGAAAGGGCCGGGTTGGCCTTGTGGTTTCGGAATAATGGGCGGGAGTTCAATCTGCGGAACGTTCTGGCGATCCAGTCACAGGGTTTGTGTCAGGCTGTGGTTGCTTACTTATGTAGCACAGGGCTGGGTAAACGTTTATAGAGGTGGGGGGTGTTGGAGACTGAGCCGAGGATGAGGAGCAAGAGGATGTTCTAACGCGCTTTGACTTCATGGGCCTAGAAACGCCAAAGTGATGGAAGAAGGACTTCTAAAGGATAAAACGACAAAGAAGTCCCGTGACCTCATGGGCTTTGTAAAACAACAAAGACGTCCCATGACCTCATGGGCTTTGTACTTCCAAAGCACCGAACGTCAAAGAGGGAGAGGAAGATGAAGAAGAGTCTCCCTGGAATAAAGCCGGTTGGTCTCTGACACAACAACTATTCTAGTCACAAAGTCATATCATGACCTCATGGGCTTTGTAACACCAAAGCAATGGAAGGAGTACTTTTACGGACTACGACAGAGTCTGAGGACTACGAAACGTCTGAGGAATAAAGTCTGGCGGTAATGCAACACTCGGATGCCAACCGCCATAAAACAACAACAACAACAACAACAAGTCTGGCGGTAATGCAACACTCGGATGCCAACCGCCATAAAACAACAACAACAACAACATGACCTCTTGGGCTTTGTCAAAGCACTAGAGGTCAAAGCACTGGAAGAAAAACTTTTAGGACTACGACAAAGTCTGGGGAATAAAGTCTGGCGGTAATGCGACACTCGGCTGTCGACTGCCATAAAACAATAACAACAGCAACAACAGTCTAAGGAATAAAGTCTGGCGGTAATGCAACACTCGGATGCCAACCGCCATAAAACAACAACAACAACAACAACAACAACAAACAATAACGTCTGAAGAATAAAGTCTGAAGAATAAAGTCTGAAGAATAAAGTCTTTAAAGAATAAAGTCTAAAGATTAAAGTCTAAAGAATAAAGTCTGAAGAATAAAGTCTTTAAAGAATAAAGTCTAAAGATTAAAGTCTAAAGAATAAAGTCTGAAGAATAAAGTCTAAAGAATAAAGTCTGAAGTATAAAAGTCTTTAAAGAATAAAGTCTAAAGATTAAAGTCTAAAGAATAAAGTCTGAAGAATAAAGTCTGAAGTATAAAGTCTTTAAAGAATAAAGTCTAAAGAATAAAGTCTAAAGAATAAAGTCTGAAGAATAAAGTCTAAAGAATAAAGTCTGAAGAATAAAGTCTGAAGAATAAAGTCTGAAGTATAAAGTCTGAAGTATAAAGTCTGAAGAATAAAGTCTGAAGAATAAAGTCTGAAGAATAAAGTCTGAAGAATAAAGTCTGAAGTATAAAGTCTGAAGTATAAAGTCTGAAGAATAAAGTCTGAAGAATAAAGTCTGAAGAATAAAGTCTGAAGTATAAAGTCTTTAAAGAATAAAGTCTAAAGAATAAAGTCTAAAGAATAAAGTCTGAAGTATAAAGTCTTTAAAGAATAAAATCTAAAGAATAAAGTCTGAAGAATAAAGTCTGAAGTATAAAGTCTGAAGAATAAAAGTCTTTAAAGAATAAAATCTGAAGTCTAAAGTCTAAAGAATAAAGTCTGAAGTATAAAGTCTAAAGAATAAAGTCTGAAGTATAAAGTCTGAAGAATAAAGTCTGAAGTATAAAGTCTTTAAAGAATAAAGTCTTTAAAGAATAAAGTCTGAAGAATAAAGTCTGAAGAATAAAGTCTGAAGAATAAAAGTCTTTAAAGAATAAAGTCTAAAGAATAAAGTCTGAAGTCTAAAGTCTAAAGAATAAAGTCTGAAGAACAAAGTCTGAAGTATAAAGTCTAAAGAATAAAGTCTGAAGTCTAAAGAATAAAGTCTGAAGAATAAAGTCTAAAGAATAAAGTCTGAAGTATAAAGTCTAAAGAATAAAGTCTGAAGAATAAAGTCTAAAGAATAAAGTCTGAAGAATAAAGTCTGAAGAATAAAGTCTAAAGAATAAAGTCTGAAGAATAAAGTCTGAAGAATAAAGTCTAAAGAATAAAGTCTGAAGTATAAAGTCTGAAGAATAAAGTCTAAAGAAGTCTCAATAAAGTGATGTTACACAGCTTTGTCTATTTCAGGTCGAGTCAAACAAAGGAGCCATGCATCTGCTGCTGTTCCTGTGTGTTGTCTGGCTTGTGCCCATGGCCTTGACACTAGAAGAAAACTCTCTTCCTCGTAGAATCATCTCCTATCAACGTGAGTGGATTCTTTTCTTCTGCAATCATGTATTAAGTTCCAGCAACCTTTGGGATTTTTATAACTCAAATATTTATTTATTCATGTCACCAGTCCAGTACCTGCTACTTTGAAAGCCGATTTGCTCAGATAAGACACTTGTTGCTGCTGTGTTTGTTTATCGGTTATGAGACACACTGATCAATCATGTTTTCTCTCCAGACGATAATGTTCACTTGTTTCACGAGGAAGGCGTCTTCAACTATTCTACTATGTTGTTAAGAGAAGACTTGGGCCTATTGGTCATTGGAGCTCGGGAGGCAGTTTATGCCTTAGATCTACATAATGTCTCTATAAAGTTTGCTTCAGTAAGAACATTTTTGTTAATAATAAACATTGTCAATCAAATAAAATAAAAATACAATAACAGTTTGTTCTAAGAGCAAAACTAACAGTTGTCAGAACTAACCACAGTTTGAATGTGCACTGTCTTTAGGTGAAATGGGAAACAACACAAGCACAAACAGATATTTGTGTGACAAAATTGAAAGACCCAGAGGTATGGCAGAGTTCTATTTTGTCCTTATTTTGGTGCATTGAGTTTTATATTAGAGATTCCTGTGTTACAGGAGTGCAAGAACTACATTAGAGTCCTCCATGAAAAGGGAGACAGCAGAATGTATGTGTGTGGGACTAATGCGTTCAACCCACAGTGTGACGTCATGGTAAGATACATTCACTGTCACAGGTCACTGTTATATATAGTTTCATGAATTTAATCAAGTGACTCGTCTTTACCAGTCCTATGCAGATGGGAAATTGATTCTAGAAAACAAGGCTGAAGCTGGAAAAGGCAAATGTCCATTGGATCCGTATCAAAAATATGCTTCTCTTATGGTTGGTATGTGGCATTTATGATCTGTTACAGTAAGCGTAAACATTTGAATGAACCTAGTCATTTGTGAATTTTAAACACTTTTTTTTAGATGATGAATTGTACTCTGCAACTTCTATGAATTTCCGGGGCACAGAGCCGGTCCTTAACCGAGAGCCGGTCCTTAACCGGAGTCCAGGTGTTTCAATACGAACAGAGTCTCAAACCTCGTGGCTTAACGGTAAAATATATTCTTAGAGTTAATTTGTTTGAGGATTTTTAAAAATGTTTTCTTAGTTAAACATACCGGTGACATTAAATAACTTTTTGGGGTTTTACACTTTTTTAATATCTATGACAGAGCCCAACTTTGTGTCATTGGTCCATATTCCTGAGAGTGTTAATAGTGCTACTGGAGATGATGACAAGGTTTACCTGTTCTTCAGTGAGACTGCAGAAGAATATGACTACTACAAAAAAGTGGTGGTCTCCCGTGTTGCTCGCGTGTGCAAGGTTAACAATATATTACTCTTAAGTTATCTTGATTTATGAAAGAATTTGACAGATGTAGTCAGTTCCAGTTGTGTAACAATGGCTTCTGTCCATTATGAAACCTGTTATTTACCATGTTGCAGGCACTCAGCTGTGTTTGTGTTTCACTTTCACACAGGGTGATCTGGGTGGGGCGAGTACCCTGCAGAAAAAGTGGAGTTCTTTCTTGAAGGTTAGACTTGAGTGTCCCATCTTGGAGTCTCAGAGTCTCACAACTTACAGTATCCAGGACGCTTATCGCTGGTGTGACCCATTCAAGCCTTGGACTGACTGTTTGATCTACACCATCTTCACCCCACAGTCAGCGTTTTAAAAACGTTTTGTTGGTAGACTTTGGCGTTACTTGTGTCTCACTTGTCCCCTCTGTGTTTAGAGATGCGTCAGACCTGTCGGCTGTGTGCGTGTACAATGTGTTGGACATCAGCAGAGTGTTTACAGTGGGCAAGTACATGAACCCTGTCACCATAGAGAAGATTTATGTTAAATGGGTGAGGTATACCGGGAAGGTCCCTTTTCCTCGGCCTGGAGCTGTAAGTTTTGCCCAACATTTGCAAAAAAAAAAGCATGTAGTTGTATTTGTAATTTTATTCTGTTGTCTCCTCTGTTATTTGCCAGTGTATTGACGATGCAGCTCGTAAAGCAAATATAAATCAGACATTAAACCTCCCAGATCGGACACTTGAGTTTGTCAAAAAAAGGCCAATTTTGGACAGTGTCATTCAGCCTGTTGGCAAAAAACCCAGTTTGGTGCGAAAGGGGGCTATGTTCACACAGATCATTGTTAACCAAGTACAGGCAGCAGACGACAAAATGTACCACGTCATGTTTATTGGCACAGGTTGGTGAAAGGTTGTAATGAAATGCATTTATCTATGCATTTACGCAACACATTTTGTTGAATGTATATTTTTCATGCAATGAATGCAGAAATTGGCACCGTTGTGAAAGCTGTGAACTATGATGGAGAAATGTTCATTATTGAAGAAGTGCATGTCTTTAAGTTACCAGAGCCCATTAAGATCCTTCGGTTTTCCACTGTCACAGTACGTCTTCTGAGATGTTTGTCAGCATTTTGGTCTGTTTTAAATGCATGAATATAACAGTAAATGGTATATGTGTATAGGATCAGCTGTATGCTGGCTCAGACTCGGGGGTGGTCCAGATACCTGTAGCCACCTGCGACAGGTCTTCCATCTGTATCGACTGTGTTCTTAACAGAGACCCATACTGTGGCTGGGACAAAGAGACAGGGAAATGTATTGCTCTTTCAAAATCGCAAGAGTAAGTTGATGTGTATTCATATAATCTGAATGTGGGATTAAAATATATTCTACATATATTTACATATGTTTTTATTTTTATTAGGAAACTCATCCAAAGTGTGCAAGCTGGTGATGCGTCCCTTTGCCCGAAATCTGGTGAGTACAATGGTGGAAACAACAAGGTCACCTTGTCAAGGAGTGCATTAAAGCAGGACGCTAAATCAATCTGCTATGGCATTGTTCTTTTGAACGAGTCTGAGCAACTTCCAAACAAATAGGTTTGTCAGCAGCATTGACCAGAGGCCTGTTGCTAGAAGCTTGATTGATTGATTGATTTTGGCTAAGTTCAGGTTTAGTTCAGACAAAATCAGGCTTTCTGTCACTGAAAGAAAGTTTGGTTTAGTTCAGTGTAAATCACCACAGTAACAGCTCCACACTGCTACCCTGCTCTCGATCATGGCAAGCTCTGGATTAGAGCAAGAGCACTTGGAGCAAAATGAAGCGCTCTAACTCTGGATAGGGACCTCACTAATTATTTGAAAGATCTTAGTGAAACATTTTGATATTCACATTACATATTTGAAACTCATTAATACATGTATTAATCATATTCAAAGAATGCACCATAGTTATTGTATGATTATGTCACAAATTTAATAATTTAATTGAGATTTAAGTTTTGGTTTGCTCTTCACTTCTGAAATGCAGCAAAACCAGACGTTTCTGACATTTCAATTTGGTTTTAAAATGTGTTTTGTGTGTGAACCTATTTTTTTTGTTATTCACCTGTACCCTTGATCTCGTCCTGCCCCCTTCCCTCTAGCCTGACTCCTATTGGCTGAGCTGTCTATTTGCC
Organism: Eucyclogobius newberryi; assembly: GCF_026437365.1. NCBI lineage: Eukaryota > Metazoa > Chordata > Actinopteri > Gobiiformes > Gobiidae > Eucyclogobius > Eucyclogobius newberryi. The sequence goes on from NW_027316167.1 coordinate 38,624,935, forward strand.
TGATCTGTGCTTCAGCAGCTGCTTCAAAAGTGGCTCAATGTTTCACTCAAAGTCGATAGAGAAAGTTATTATCCAGCTTCAAAAAACACGAGAACCTAGTTATTCAGTTTGCATTGGTTTGGTTTTGTCAACTCAGAACTCTGAGCCATTCTCAGCAATGCTCATCAGATAGTGAGTCCTACCCAGGAAATGCCACGACAAATATTTTATCAAAGCAAATCTTGTAAAAGCTATATTTATGAACATCTCTAATATTAAAAAGATATAGGGTTCAAGTAGATTGTGTCCAGCACATTTAGAATTGCTATTGTTTTGATCCAGGAAAGTAAGATGTAAAGAAATATAATTTTCATTGGTTGTAAGATTTTAATTGGTATTGTATTATTGTTTACTTTCAGTCCAATATACACCTGTTAATCAATCCATTTTGGTCGGTGGATACCTGAAGCTTCACTGCACTAATCCATCCATTCACGCTGCAACCATCTGGGAGAAAGACGGACGAACACTGAGCCCTACAGGTCGTCACTACTTTTTAAAAGATGGTCTCCTTATCTTAAACACCTCAGACTCAGATGCTGGACTGTACTGTTGTCTCTCAGTCGAGCGCTCCAAAACGAATGAATACACAAGCACTCTAGCAGAGTACCAGGTTAACATAGGCTCTTTTGCAACTTCCCCTAATGTTGCAGGCCTACATGCCGTCATTGCAGTATTTGTAATAGCTTTTTGGGTCCAATTTTTATGGAACGTATACAATGGACACTTTACCCAGTCATATGCAGAGACAAGAGTAAACAACTGTCTCCTGAGAGCCACGAGGAGATGGCCTTAAACTCCAGCAACATCAAGCTGCAGACAGGGTCTGAAAATAAGCCCTAAGTGCCTGACACAAACAATAGCAGCAGTAATAACAACAACAGAAATGGATAAGCTACATAATTTTGTTTTAAAAGCTACTGAAGCAACACCATAACATGGTGAAGGGGTTTGTGCGCCCAAATGATCCCAGGAGCTATGTTGTCCGGGTCTTTAACCCTGGTAGGGTCTCCCAAGGCAAACAGGTGCTAGGTGACGGGTCAGACAAAGAGTGGTTCCGAAGCCCTTTATGACAAGTAAAAGTACTGATTTTGACTGTAATGGATAAGGTAGTTGGAAAATAATACTGTGGATTACAACAAAATCTTTATACCACACAAATTAGTTTTTTAAATAAAGTCGATTGTTCTCTGACAATTTTGGTCTTGTGTCATTTTCTGTAGCTGTATCTCTTGAACTGGAACCACAGTTGAAAGATCCCATTGGATCTGACAACGGAAGCCATGTCTATGGGAATATTCCCATTCTCTATAATCTTTAAAACAATGTCCTTGTATGGAGGACACTGATGAAACTTTAAAATCCCTAAGTCTTTATTACCTGGACATGGCTCGAGGAAGTACTGGGGAGTAGAGTGTTTGCCAATAAAATAGAATTTGTAACCAATATTAGGTGGTAGACTGTCAAAGTCATAATGCGTCTAGTTGTATTTGTTCCAAAAAACAGCAGAACAAACAACATTTGTTCCCCTAGTGCTTTTTCTGTAGTCACATCACACAGATGGGAAAACAAAATGCGAGTCAGGCTGTCCAATCTGAGAAATTTGGTTAATATTCCCTGTGAAAAGATAAACCCCAGTTCCACTGAAGCTGGTCTGAAATTTACCGTGCTAAATGTCAGATCCTTATGTAACAAATAATTCTTAATTAATAATGTTACTTTTTATAATCGTGATTTTATGTTTTTACCTGAAACATTGCTTGACAAAAACACAGGAAATGTAGTTCTAATAGAATTTGCTCCATCCAACTTTAAGTTTGAATTTGAAACATGAGAAAACAAAAAGGGTGAAAGTGCGTGTGCAGTTTTTAAAGTTTAACTAATTACCCACAGGTTGTCCTTTGGGTTGTTTTCATCATTTGAGTATGTATCCTTTAAAATTGAACTAAAACAGTCTCCATCTATTCTCTTCATTGTCAGTAAGACAAAGTTTTATTGATGATCTTACTGAGATGCTTTCAGTTGTATGTGTCGTGGCTACGATAGGGATATGATGTTTAGGTGGATGTCTTCCACATGAATTCCAATTTATGGGTTAAATGAATAATTATTGACTGTATTAGTTTCCAACAACGCCACCCTGGATTGGTGCCAGGGACACATACACAAGTAAGGCAAGCGCAAATTCTTTGATTGAGTGGACCAGGAGACTCAGATATAGGAAAGCAGTTCACAATTTATTAAATCTAAAGACAGAATAAATAAAACATTTGTATTTTTAATAATAAAACTACTACTACTCTCATTCACACATTCACACCTCTAAAACAGTAGACACATTCAAACAATTCACAGAAATAACAAAAGTAAAATAAAACAGCAGCCCAGATTGTCCCTGCAGGCACTTAGCCCAATTACCCTACCAGGAGGTGGCGCTGGTCCTTAGCAGCAGGCCTGGGACCCGGTACAGTCCCACAGTCCAGCTGGGGGCCCGAGCCGACACTCAAAACTCCAAACGTTGATATGTTACAGTCTGTCAATGTAGAAAGGGGCCGGTGCTAACGTGCCCAAACCCACCAAGGGCACTTGGAGGGAAGTTCTGGGTTTGGGGTCGGAGGAGAGACCCGCAGGGTTACCAATCCGGTGCTCGAATCTGTGCACTATGCGCGCCGCGGCTGGGAGGAATCCCGGCGCACAAAGCCTGCACGTAACGTCACGCACGGGGCGTTAAACCTGGGGAGCGTGCGGCACGAGTCATACAAGGTTTGAGCAGGGTTTGGTGAGCGCACGATGCGCAAACCAACCTGATTAACACGCTGGTGTGATCGCTGGCTTTAAGCCTAAACTTTGGGGTGTTTTTGGGGCGCTCAGAACGAATGCGTGGCGGGTGACGTCAGAGGCGAGAAGGGCCAGCGCAGGTGAGGAAGCCTCCTTTTAAAGGCCCAGGTCACAGGCCATAGGCTGTCAGGGGTTATGAGGGCCTACTGCCACATTCGCACAGATGGTTTGGTCATTACAGGTGATTTCAATGTTGATAATATTTGTGACAGAAACGCTAAAGAGCTTGATCCTTGAAACCTTCAGTCTTACTCAGCATGTGATTGGCCCCACCCACAGCAGAGGGCACACTCTGGTTTGATTGTTTCTGTGTCTTCTCTGTCTGTTTTTCCCAAACCACTGGCTGGTCCTGCAGTTGTTCAGAGTACACATAAATGATAACACAGGTGCACTCACGGTTCCAGAAAATCTGCTCTGCACACAAAATAAAAATTCTACCGGAATTCAAAATAAACTATAAACACATACAAATGTATACAATGTGATTCAGTGAGTGACAGACAAGGACTGGGCTGGCATACGAGGATTTTCCCAGTGGGCTGATGGCTAAATGGGCTGTTGTGGGCCGAGCTGTAGAGGTGAGCAGCGGCCCCTGTCGGCCCCGTTCTTAGCTGTGACTAGAGACCTGTGGCGGACGGTATTGCCCACGGGTCAAATGCAGCAGGATCAGTCGGATTTGCGTGTCAGTGCGTGCGGTGTAGCGTGACCACTCGCAGGTGGAGACGGGAGGAGGAGAGCTCTGCGTTAGGTGGATGTTTATCTCAGGACACTTGGACCATGTGAGAACAACGCTGGTGAAACTTTATGAATGAGGCTCAGCGTGATGAATGAGCGTTTCAGTGTCATACATTTCTCCCTCTGAAAAGTTTTAGTGGGATAAAAAATGTCCCGTGCGGTCTAAACATGGACCATTCACAGACTCATCTTATTGCAGTAATATTGGTACGGGCCATAGCCTTCAAATACTGACTAGGCCTGTTTGAAGCTATACTCTGCATTGTGTGTGTTAAAGTTGGTTTAAAGCAGTGGCTTTCAAACAGAGAGTAGGCTATAGGCCCACAGAACATTAGGCTCCTCAGGTGAAATGAGGCAGATGTTTATGGGGCACTATGTACGTTTTCTAGTTCTAGTTCTAGTCCTTCACCTGATTTTCTCATAAAATTGTCCGTGCTTTGTCTGGAAGGTTCCACAGTATGGTACAAACTCATCTATCTTTCAATTATATGGTTAAAGGAGTTTCTATTGCCTCAAAAGTACTTGGTTACATGGTGTACAAAAAATACAAAATAATGAAATCAATACAAAAAACTATATGAACCAATATTCATATATTGGTTCACATAACCCTAACCCTAACCCACCCAGTCCGCTTCTGCTACACAGGTCATGCAGATTTTGGTCTATTTCATTGTAAGTGGATTAAAACACACACAACAGAAATGACTGCTGTAATTTGATTCTTTAACAAGCATGTCATTTGGACAGATGTGATATGGGCGTGGCCACAGTGCACACATCTGATGTTGCTCACAGTGGTCACACAAAATTTAGTTCTTCCAAAATGTTTGAAATTTGGCAAAAAATTTCATTTAGGTATCCTGATTAAAAAAGTCAACGAGACCCATGTCCAATGTTTCCTCAAATTTTTCATGTGTCTGGGCAAACACACAAGCTCCCTGGGCACACTGAGGACCACTGTAAGCAACATCAGATGTGCACACTGTGGCTACACACCAGTATCACGCGGCACGCCTGTTCAAAACCTTGGATTTGCAAGTTACATTAAAAGAATCAAATTACAGCAGCAATTTTTATTTGTTTACTTTTATTACAAGCAATGAAGAATACAAAAATCATGTTCTTAAAATGTATAGTATGTTATATGTGAGAGTCCTGCTTTGCCTGGCTGTGGTCCAGTTGTGGCCTGGCTGAGGGTCCTGTTCTGGAACAAAAGATACATATACACCTTCCAGACATAACATTTTGTTCACATTAAAACATGCACATTTTGCTCAATGACATGTGCTGTAGCTATTGATACAGTGTCAATTCCTGTAACTTTTTATCTGTAAAATATCTAATTACAGTTTTTTTTATTAGCATTTCTTCAACCCATAAATGATCTAGTAGTAAGAGCATGTAATGATTAATATCCATAAATAATAAATAAATAAATAATAATAATAAATAATAAATAAAAAATCTTAATAAATGTCACTAGAATATGCACAAATTTTACCTTTTCTCACGTCTGTCCTTCTCCAATGGTTTTTGTCCAGGTTGATGGCTTCGTCTGCTTCTTGCTTTGACTTTATGCTCATCAGCTGGTCCAAATGTTGCCATTTCAAGACAATTTCTGGATGCTGTTTTGATATGATTCATTAAACTAACAGAGCCACACATGTCAAACTGCAGGTTGTAATATCTACACATAAATAAACAAAGTAGTGATGCGTCTTTTGAACCTAGGGTCTTGCGGCGCTCGACTATCTTAGTGAATATGATTTTTTTGTTTGATTGAAATAAAACACAGCATTTTGAAGTTTAACAAAAAAATAACAAATTACAGCTGTCTCCTCTGTCCTTGAATACTCTGTGTGAGCTTATTTACCTGCGTGTTCACATCGGGATCATCTGCTCCTGAGCTTGTACTCTTCTAGTGAGTGTTACGTTACATTTTGATACTTACACAGAAATATGGTCCAGAGTAATGATGCACATGTTGTCTTTTGACTCGTGAGTCAGGTCTGGCCAAGAAAGTTTCATTTACACAACACTGACACGCAAGTTGTCTTTCGAACGCGCCCACGGTCCGCTGCGCGATTAATTAGACTAATTTCTTTGGGAATATGATTCGGATTGTAAGAAAACACACAGCGATTTGAAAGTACTTCTACTGTCCAGTAGTCTTCTACAGTGTGTCAAACGCTTGCGGTTCCTACTAGATTGCCCCCAGTGGGCGTTTGCCCGAAACAGCTGAAATTTTGTGAAAGTGGTCTTGGGGAGTGGGACATCAAAAGTTATCCTAATTGTTTCGATATCTTTCACGGTCTCTGTGCAGCGAAGCCGCAAACTGTAGCTAGAATTTCAGAAAATTCCCAAATCTTAAAGCTGCTGCTGTTTGCGCAGACAAAGTCCGAATTGCGCCAAATTTGAATCAGTTGTTAACTCCTTTGCCCTAAGCCAATTTGAAGTGAAACAAATTAATTTGGCGTGACAGTGCTCTCCTTGAACCGACACCTTAACGTGGTGGAGGGGTTTGAGTGCCCGAATGATCCCGGGAGCTATGTTGTCGGGGGCTTCATGCCCCTGGTAGGGTCCCAAGGCAAACAGGTCCTAGGTGACGGGTCAGACAAAGATCGGTTCAGAAGCCTCTTATGACGACGACACGAACAAGGCCGTTTACGTCGCCCGGATCGGCGTCACCGGGGCCCCATCCTGGAGCCAGGCCTGGGATGGGTGCTCCATGGCGAGCGCCTGGTGGCCGGGTCTTACCCCACGGGGCCCGGCCGGGCACAGCCCGAAAGAGCGACGTGGGGCCGCCCTCCCGTGGGCCCACCACCCGCAGGAGGATCCATAAGGGGCCGGTGCAGAGAGATCTGGGCGGCAGTCGACGGCAGGGGCCTCGGCGACCAGATCTCCAGACACAGAGACTAACTCTGGGGACATGGAATGTCACCTCGCTGGGGGGGAAAGAGCCTGAGCTTGTGCGGGAGGTTGAGCGATACCGACTAGATATAGTCGGCCTCACCTCCACGCACAGTTTGGGCTCTGGAACCCATCTCCTCGAGAGGGGCTGGACGCTCCACTTCTCTGGTGTTGCCCGCGGGGAGAGGCGGCGGGCTGGTGTGGGCTTGCTGATAGCCCCTCAGCTCAGCCGCCACGTGTTGGAGTTTACCCCGGTGAACGAGAGGGTCGCGTCCCTCCGCCTTCGGGTGGGGGACAGGTCTCTCACTGTTGTGGCGGCCTACGGGCCGAACAGCAGTGCAGAGTACCCGGCCTTCTTGGAGTCCTTGGGAGGGGTACTGGACAGTGCACCGACCGGGGACTCCGTTGTTCTACTGGGGGACTTCAACGCCCACGTGGGCAATGACAGTGACACCTGGAGAGGGGTGATCGGGAAGAACGGCTTCCCCGATCTGAACCCGAGCGGTGTTCAGTTATTGGACTTCTGTGCTAGCCACGGATTGTCCATAACGAACACCATGTTCAAGCACAAGGGTGTCCATCAGTGCACATGGCACCAGGACACCCTAGGCCGGAGGTCAATGATCGACTATGTTGTCGTGTCATCAGACCTCCGGCCGCGTGTCTTGGACACTCGGGTGAAGAGAGGGGCAGAGTTGTCAACCGATCACCACCTGGTGGTGAGTTGGATCCGCTGGCGGAGGAGGAAGCCGGACAGACTTGGCAGACCCAAGCGCATTGTGAGGGTCTGTTGGGAACGTCTAGTGGAGCCCTCTGTCAGTAGGGTATTCAACTCGCACCTCCGGGAGAGCTTCTCCCATGTCCCGGGGGAGGTTGGGGACATTGAGTCCGAGTGGACCATGTTCTCCGCCTCCATTGTTGATGCGGCTGCTCGGAGCTGTGGTCGCAAGGTCTCCGGTGCCTGTCGTGGCGGCAACCCCCGAACCCGGTGGTGGACACCGGAAGTAAGGGATGCCGTCAGACTGAAGAAGGAGGCCTATCAGGCCACTCTGGCTTGCAGGTCTCCGGAGGTCATCGACGGGTATCGGCAGGCCAAGCGAGCCGCGGCTCGTGCTGTCGCAGAGGCAAAAACCCGGGCCTGGGAGGAGTTCGGGGAGGCCATGGAGGAGGACTATCGGTCGGCACCAAAGAAATTCTGGCAAACCGTCCGGCGCCTCAGGAGGGGGAAGCAGTGTCTCACCAACACCGTTTACGGTGCGGGTGGAGGCCTGCTGACCTCAACTGGGGATGTCGTCGGACGGTGGAAGGAATACTTTGAGGATCTCCTTAATCCCTCAGTCACGTCTTCCGAAGAGGAAGTGGAGACCGGGGACTCGGTGGCTGGCTCATCCATCACCCAAGCTGAAGTCACTGAGGTTGTTCGCAAACTCCTCGGTGGCAGGGCTCCGGGGGTGGATGAGATCCGCCCTGAGTACCTAAAGTATCTGGATGTTGTAGGACTGTCTTGGTTGACACGTCTCTGCAACATCGCGTGGCGTTCGGGGACCGTGCCTCTGGACTGGCAGACCGGGGTGGTGGTCCCTCTGTTCAAGAAGGGGGACCGGAGGGTGTGTTCCAACTACAGAGGGATCACACTCCTCAGCCTCCCGGGTAAGGTCTATTCCAAGGTACTGGAGAGGAGAATCCGACCGATAGTCGAACCTCGGATTCAGGAGGAGCAGAGTGGTTTTCGTCCTGGTCGTGGAACACTGGACCAGCTCTATACCCTCCATCGGGTGCTCGAGGGTTCATGGGAGTTTGCCCAACCAGTCCATATATGTTTTGTGGATCTGGAGAAGGCTTTCGACCGTGTCCCTCGGGGTGTCCTTTGGGGGGTGCTCCGGGAGTACGGGGTCCGGGGCCCTTTGCTCAGGGCTGTCCGGTCCCTGTATGACCGGAGCAGGAGCTGTGTTCGCATTGCCGGCAGTAAGTCAGACCTGTTCCCAGTGCATGTTGGACTCCGCCAGGGCTGCCCTTTGTCACCGGTTCTGTTCATAATTTTTATGGACAGAATTTCTAGGCGCAGTCAGGGGTCGGAGGGTGTCCGGTTTGGGGACCACAGGATCTCATCTCTGCTGTTTGCAGACGATGTTGTCCTGATGGCTCCATCAAACCCGGACCTGCAACATGCACTGGGACGGTTTGCAGCCGAGTGTGAAGCGGCTGGGATGAGAATCAGCACCTCCAAATCCGAGGCCATGGTTCTCGACCGGAAAAAGGTGGCTTGCCCTCTCCAGGTGGGTGGGGTGTCCTTGCCCCAAGTGGAGGAGTTCAAGTATCTCGGGGTCTTGTTCACGAGTGAGGGAAGGATGGAGCGTGAGATCGACAGGCGGATCGGTGCAGCGGCTGCAGTGATGCAGTCGCTGCATCGGACCGTTGTGGTAAAGAGGGAGCTGAGCCGAAAGGCAAAGCTCTCTATTTACCGGTCGGTCTACGTTCCTACCCTCACCTATGGTCATGAGCTTTGGGTAGTGACCGAAAGAACAAGATCGCGGATACAAGCGGTCGAAATGAGTTTCCTCCGCCGTGTGGCTGGGCGCTCCCTTAGAGATAAGGTGAGGAGCTCGGCCACACGGGGGGAGCTCGGAGTAGAGCCGCTGCTCCTCCACGTCGAGAGGAGCCAGCTGAGGTGGCTCGGGCATCTGTTTCGGATGCCTCCTGGGCGCCTCCCTCGGGAGGTGTTTCAGGCATGTCCCACCGGGAAGAGGCCCCGGGGAAGACCCAGGACACGCTGGAGAGACTATGTATCTCGGCTGGCCTGGGAACGCCTCGGGATCCCCCCGGAGGAGTTAGAGGAAGTGTCTGGGGAGAAGGAAGTCTGGGAGTCCCTGCTCAGACTGCTGCCCCCGCGACCCGGCCCCGGATAAAGCGGCAGAAGATGGATGGATGGATGGTGACAGTGCCCACTACAGAGTGAAATAAAATTCTATATGGAGAGTAAAATATTAATTGTTTTTGGAAATTTTAAGAAATTTGGCTGAAAATTCAATTTTGTCATTCCAATTAAAAGTCAATGAGACACATGCCATATTTGTTACGGCGTAGCCGCAATGACAGAAACCTCCCATGTAATTACAAACGCTGGAACTCGGAAATGCTGCTTTAGCCCAATTAACCTAAAATTTGGTGAGACTCATCTTCTGGAGTGGGCAATCAAAAGCTATCAACATGTTTCTTTTAAAAATCATGGACTTTGTGCAGCGTCGCCGCAAACTTTTCCCTTTATATGTAAAGCAAAGGGGAGAAGACGCAATAGCGTCACGGATTCAGCAGTAGGCATAAGAAAAAGAAAATTGGGGCGCGATAGCGGCGGCGGCGTTAGCGGGGGCGTTAGCGTCTAAAGCAGGGGTGCCCAATAAGTCAATCGCCATCGACTATTCGATCGCAGAGGCAGTTAGGTAGAGCGCCGGAAAGCTCCGGAAAGTGTCGGAAAGTGCCGAAGCACACTCTTGTTCTGGTTAAGCTCAAACTTCTATCATTTAGCGTAGTTGTGGCCAGTATATTTTATTTTCAAAATACTCAACTGTATTAACGGTAGATCTTCGGGCTTTGTCAAATATAAAAGTAGCTAGTGAGCCGAAAATGTGTGGGCACTCCTGGTCTAGAGCCACGAAATCATAATGATGGTAATAAGAGGTGGATTAATTCGGGTGGGACTGTGTATGACCTCACTGAAGGCCCAAACCCCAGACCCACGGGCCGCCACTGATAGCTTTATATAGTCTAGTAAGAGGCAAATGTTGATACTGTTGCACATCTGCAGCAGGTAAGATAAGATAAGATAATCCTTTATTGTCCCACATGGGGAAATTCCATTGATGCAACGCAGGTAGATACAGAGATAGATACAGAAGAAAAGAACAAATAACTTATAGGAAGTTTGAAAAACACTCTCAGTAGAAGATCTCTTATAAAAATCTTAGGATGTCCGCCGGGATAACGTGACGATCTCCAGGTAAGATGACTGGTCTCCGCAGTTTCATGAGTTCCTCCTTTGTGTAAACGCGGTACGGCGCCGGCCGGGGGGGCGCAGGGGGGCCGGGGGGGCTCGGAGCCAGGGCACATCGCGATGACACGAAAACACTCAATCCAGCCGAACAAAGTCAAAAACAAGTTAAATTAAAGCGATTCCAGCACGTGTCTCTATTGTACAAATAAAGTAGAATTTTTTTTTACAAAATACAAAGGATAAAGCACAATAAGTGTGAGAAAAGTGTGAGAAAAGAGCGGAGCGTTTACACCGGGCTGCCAGCTGGACCGGCGCCTTTGTGACGTAAGGTGAAAAACTAAGTCCAAATTCATGCATTAGCAGGAACAGGAATATGGATCTTTTAAAAGCGCATGGTTAATAAACTGAAAATTTGTTATAAGAATTAGTAATGAAGCAAAAATGTTCAGGCGGAGTCCTATTCATTTTTCATTTTATTTTAGGATAATTTTTTACTTGTTGGTTTGGAGTACAAACTCACCCTGATGCTTCCTAGAATTATCGATTTGACTGGAAATAAGAGGGTTACAGCTTTATTTTTATGTACTGCATAATAAGCCGCTTGAGGGTTCCCTTTTATGAAATAGAGGACAAATAAAATAAAGACGGTAGGTCTTGGCGCAGTAAGCCTCCGTACTCTGTATGCTTTGGAAATCTATGCACTGCACGCCTATACGCAGCAGGCCTGTACACTGTAGCCCTCTGTATGCTGTGGTATATATAAATAAATAAAGGAATATCTTACTATACCTCCATTCCCTATTAAGATATGAGAGGAGTTTTGTTAATAAGAGTTTTTTGTTTTGTTTATAAGAGTTCTTCTATTAAGAGTGTTTTTTTTTTTTTTTAACTTCTTATAATCTGTCCTTTCCTCCTGTATCTACTGCGTTGTAACAACGAAATTTCCCCATGGAAATTAAAGGATTATCTTATCTTATCTTATGGTATTCTATGGGCTGAAGGCCTCCATATGCTGTATGCTAGGGCTGGGTATTGCCAAGACTCTCGTGATACGATACGTATCCCAATATTTGCATATTCCGATAGAATTCCCTCATTACGATACGTATCCCAATACATTTTTGAAAAAAGGGTCTTAAAAATTTACCAAATGGGTAATGTTTTTACTCTGAATAAGAAAATGTATGACATTTCATGTTTATCCACAAAGCACTTATTTATAAATCCATTCTGCTCTAATAGCTTCATATATCCAACCAACTGATCCAAATAGAAATATAAGGAACACATTCTAGTAAAGTATTGCATGTTTCGGATGATTCAGAGTTTTAAACCGAGTTCTTTACATCAAACTTAGTGCTAGCTTGGGACAAAATAGTAATAGCTGGAAACTTTAATATCCACGTGAACGTGAGTGATAACTCTCTCAATAAGTGATAACTCTCTCCTTCAGCGCCTTGTTAGACAGCATCGATTTCACTCAAAATGTAAATAAACCGACTCACAGTCATAAGCACACTCTGGATCTTGTCCTAACGTATGGAATAGAGATTAGTGACCTCATTGTCTTCCCTCAAAACCCTATATTGTCGGATCATTTCCTAATTACCTTTCAGTTTATTCTTAAAGATCATCCAGTCCCACAAAATAAAGTTATAATGAAAAGGACAATATCTGAAAAATCTATCTCAAAATTCAAAGAAATAATAGAGCCAATATTCAGTGACATTTCATGTGATCATGTCATGTGATCCTGCTGAGAATAGTTTTAGTCCCAGTATAAGTGATCAATTTGTCGACCTGACCATGAATTCTCTGAAGTCTGCTCTTGATGTTGCAGCATCATTAAAACAGAAGGTCATTAGGCCAAAGCGCGCCCCCCATGGTACAACCAAGAACTGCGTTCACATAAACAAAGACTTAGAAAGTTAGAGGGATTATTTCGTCGCTCTCACACAGAAGAATCCCTAAAAGCATGGAAAAGTTGCCTGCTGTCCTATAAGCAGGCTCTGCTTAAGGCCCTAACCAGATATTATTCAAATCTAATAGAAGTCAACAAAAGTAACACTAAATTTCTTTTCAGCACTGTAGGTAGGCTAACAAAGTGTCACAGTGCATTAGAGCCCTCAATCCCAGCTACACTCAGCTCTGATGATTTCCTCCTATTTTTTAACAATAAAATAAAAACAATCAGAGATAAATTAGATGAAATTACCCCCGCTATTAGCCCTGAACTAGCCCAAGCTGTAAATCTAACGTCCCATATAAATCCATCAGTAAACTTAGAAAGGTTCATAGCTGTTGATCAAGCAGAGATAACTTCAGCCATTATGTCCTCTAAAAGCTCAACTTGTGTCCTAGACCCTATTCCAAGCTCCTCAAAGTCATTCTCCCCCTAATTATAGACCCTATTCTTAATATAATAAATACTTCACTCGAAAGTGCTTATGTTCCACAGTCCTTCAAACATGCAGTCATTAAACCTCTTCTGAAAAAGCCTAACCTAGATCCTGACCTATTGGTAAACTACAGACCTATTTCAAATCTTCCCTTTGTCTCTAAAATCCTTGAAAAAGTTGTAGTAAAACAGCTTTGTCGCCACCTGCAGGACTGGTGATTTCCTCCTATTTTTTAACAATAAAATAAAAACAATCAGAGCCCAACTAGCCCTGAACTGGCCCAAGCTGTAAAACTAATGTCCCATATAAATCCATCAGTAAACTTAGAAAGGTTCTGAAGGGAATACCAAATATTAACTTTACGTAATTGTATTAAAACTGTACTTTGATATAATAGGAGAATACCAACTATATTAACTCTAGAGTTGTGCTGAAACTGGCCTCACACAGACCACATTCCTAGATAAGGAGAAAGCTGCAGACCCAAGGACATCTCTGTGCGATGGAACAGCGAATGGAAGAATACTGAGAGAAGGCGTCAACCTTCATATCACGCCCCATATGAAAATGTATAAATTGTTTGAGTGCACAGGGACAAGGCGCGTCCGGACTACGCCCGTGTAAGTCGCCGTCACATTTGTTAGGGACATTTTAGGTAAGCGCTCTGGTTATCTGTATTAGTCTTGTAAATGGCAAGGATTAAACATCTGATTGATTTTAACTTTCTGATTCTTGCCCCTTATTTAATAAACGAGCATGCCAACAGTTCACAGCTGTTGATCAAGCAGAGATAACTTCAGCCATATTTCCTCTAAAAGCTCAACTTGTGTCCTGGACCCTATTCCAAGCAGACTCCTCAAAGACATTCTCCCCCTAATTGTAGAATTCTTAATATAATAAATACTTCACTCGAAAGTGGCTATGTTCCACAGTCCTTCAAACATGCAGTCAATAAACCTCTTTTGAAAAAGCCTAACTTCGATCCTGACCTATTGGTAAACTACAGACCTATTTCAAATCTTCCCTTTGTCTCTAAAATCCTTGAAAAAGTTGTAGTTAAACAGCTTTGTCGCCACCTGCAGGACAATCACTTATTTGAAGTCTTCCAGTCAGGGTTCAGAGCCCACCACAGCACTGAAACTGCACTAGTTAAAGTCACAAATGATTTGTTATTAGCCGCTGACGATGGACTGGTCTCAATCCTGGTTCTGTTGGACCTGTGCGCAGCGTTTGACACCATCGACCATAACATTCTACTGCAGAGGTTAGAATGTGATGTAGGTGTCGGAGGAACCGCCCTCAGCTGGTTTAAATCCTATTGATCTAATAGGTACCAATTTGTTAATGTAAACAAGAGCTCCTCACCTTGCTCTAAAGTAACCTACGGTGTGCCACAGGGATCAGTACTCTGTCCAATTCTGTTTACTCTTATATGCTGCCATTAGGCAACATTATCAGAAAGCATGACATTAACTTCCACTGCTATGCAGACGACACTCAGCTGTATTTATCAATGAAACCTGATCAGAGCGATCAAGTAGACAGATTTAGTGCTTGTGTGAAGGAGATAAAAACCTGGATGACACTTAACTATCTGCTTCTTAACCCTGAAAAAACCGAGGTCATTGTGCTTGGCCCTAAACATCTACGAGACGCTCTATCTGAGCAGATAGTCACACTGGACAATGTTAGTGTAGCCTCCAGTTCTACTGTAAGAAATCTTGGAGTCTTATTTGACCAGGAACTCTCATTTAAAGCTCATATAAACCAAGCCTGTAAAACAGCCTATTTCCATTTACGCAATATAGCCAAAATCAAAAGAACCCTGCCTAAAAGCGATGCTGAAAAACTTATCCATGCATTAGTAACGACTAGATTAGACTGTAACTCCTGCTTGCAGCGTGTCCTAAAAGCTCCATAAAAAGCTTTCAACTGGTTCAAAATGCAGCAGCAAGATTACAAACAGGAACTAAAACAAGAGAACACATTACGCCGGTGCTCAAGTCCCTTCACTGGCTCCCTGTCAAGTCAAGAATCAAATTTAAAATTCTACTCCTGACCTACAAAGCCATAAATGACATGGCCCCATCCTACCTCAAAGATGCTATAGAACCATATCATCCAAACAGAGCTCTTCGCTCTCAAAATGCTGGCCATCTGGTGGTCCCAAGAGTCTCTAAAAGCACAGTAGGAGGTAGAGCCTTCTGGTGGTCCCAAGAGTCTCTAAAAGCACAGTAGGGGGTAGAGCGTTCAGCTACCAAGCTCCTGTGTCATGGAATCAGCTCCCGGTCCATGTTAAGATAAGATAAGATAAGATATTCCTCTATTGTCCCACATGGGGAAATTTCATTGGTGCAACGCAGGTAGATACAGAGGTAGATACAGAAGAACAGATCACTTATAGGAAGTCTGAAAAACACTTTCAGTAGAAGATCTCCTATAAATAAATAAAAACTCCCATAGACAAATAAATAAATAAATACCATTGCATGTGATCACGACAGTAATTGCACATGAATATGTGTCACGACAGCACATAGATTGCACATGAATTTCACAGTAATTGCACAGTAATTGCACATGAATTCCAACAGCAATTGCACATATGACAGAATTGCACATCAGTATTAGGTTAGGTCAGTATTGCGAGTGTTCAGTACTAACAGTTTTTGTTATAAAGTCTGACAGCAGCAGGAAGGAAAGACCTACGGAACCTCTCCTTCACACATCGAGGGTGGATCAGTCTCTCACTGAAGCTGCTCTCCAGAGCGGAGAGAGTGTCCTGCAGGGGGTGACACTCATGGTCCAGCATAGATGTGAATCTAGCCAGGACCCTCCTGTCCCCCACCTCCTGCACCGAGTCCAGAGCACAGCCCAGGACGGAGCTGGACTTCTTGATGACTCTGTCCAGCCTCTTCCTCTCCCTCTATGTGATGCTGCTGCTCCAGCAGGCCACACCATACAGGAGGGCTGATGCCACCACAGAGTCGTAGAAGGTCTTCAGGAGTGGCCCTGTCACTCCAAAAGACCTGAGTCTCCTCAGGAGGTAGAGCCGACTCTGGCTCTTCCTGTACAGTGCGTCAGTGCACATGAGTCCAGTCCAGTTTGTGGTTCAGATGAACACCCAGGTACTTGTATGAGTCCACTCTCTCAATGTCCCGTCCCTGGATGTTCACTGGTGAGGGGGGGCAGTGGGGTGGCATCTGCGGAAATCCACCACCATCTCCTTGGTCTTCCCCGCGTTGATGAGGAGGTGGTTCCTCTGACACCAGTCCACAAAGTCCTGCGCCAGTCCTCTGTACTCCGCGTCATCGTCGTCCGTGATGAGTCCGATGATGGCAGAGTCATCAGAGAACTTCTGCAGGACACAGCTGTCCGTGTCATGTCTGAAGTCTGCAGTGTAAAGGATGAAGAGAAAGGGCGCGAGGACAGTGCCCTGGGGCGCCCCCACACTGCAGGTCCGAGTGTCAGACACACAGTTCCGGGCTCTCACAAACTGGGCTCGGTCTGTGAGGTAGTCCAGGATCCACTCTGCCAGGTCATACTCCACACCAGCCGTCTCCAGCTTGTCCCTCAGGTGCAGCGGCTGGATGGTGTTGAAGGTGCTGGAGAGATCGAAGAACAGGATCCTCACAGAGCTGCCAGGCTTTTCCAGGTGAGAGAGAGAGCGGTGCAGCAGGGAGATGACGGCGTCCTCCACTCCGATGCCAGATCGATATGCAAACTGCAGCGGGTCCATGGCTGAGCTCACGGTGGAGCGGAGGTGGTCCAGGACTAGCCGCTCCAGTGTCTTCATCAGGTGGGAAGTGAGAGCCACTGGCCTGAAGCTGTTGAGGTCTTTGGGGCGCGGTGTCTTAGGTACAGGTACCAGACAGGAGGTCTTCCAGACCTGTGGTACCACCCTCAGCTTCAGGCTCATGTTGAAGACATGCTCCACAACTCCACACAGTTCATCTGCGCAGGACTTAAGGAGCCTGGGGCTGATGCCATCAGGTCCTGCTGCCTTCCTCACTTTAATCCTCTTCAGCTCACTCCTCACCTGTGCTGCTGTGACAGTCAGTGGTTGGCAGGGGGACCGTGTGCTGGGGGGATGGGTGAGTCCAGGCGAAGTGGGGAGCTGATGGTCCGGGGCAGATAAGCGAAGAGGAACAGATGCAGGGCATTGTCCAGCTGTGGAAGAGGGAGCATGCAGCTGTGCAGGGGGAGGGGCGGGTGACCGATCAAACCTCAAGAAGTGAGCATTTAAATCATTCACCCACTGTAGATCCCCCTCTGTCTGGGCAGGGGGGATTTTGAAGCCCGAGATGGTTTTCAGGCTCCTCCACACTCCCTGAATGTTCTTTTGCTGCAGCTGCTCCTCCATCCTCCTCTTGTAGCCGGCCTCAACACAGTCTCTTCATTTAAGTCCAGGCTTAGAACGTACCTCTTTGAAATCACTTCTGGTCAGGCCAGTTAGGAACAGAAATATAAACCTACAGTTTCAGCTACACTGCCCTAGGAGTAACTGTGCTGGGGGTTAGGGTTTTAAGTATGGCAGCTTCAGCACTATCCTCTTCTTCTGACTACTTATTCTATCAAACAATATTTAATATTTAATTCCACTTGCAAACCGTTCGTTGCCTTATTTTTCTTTTTCTCACTCCTGAGGACCTGTGGACCCAGATGCTCCTCTCCCGGTGAAGTGGTCCCTGCCCCGTATGGACGGTGCCTCATCTGCCTGAAGAGTGGGTCCAGCTCGACTCCGACAGTCCCTCATCTGCCTGAAGAGTGGGTCCAGCTCCACTGACTCCTCGCGTCCGCCTGTCTGTGAGAGTCAGATCTCTCCTTCACTCTGGAACTCCTCCAAGTTTCTACTTTTTCCCAAGGAGGTTTTTTGTAGTTTTTCCTGGCCGAGAAGGAGGGTCTAAGGACAGAAGACTCTGGAACATCGTCCCTCGCCACCACAGACATTGCTTGATTATTTTTTTACTGTGGCCCTCAGAGGCAACTGTTGTTGTGATTTTGGGCGTTACAAAAATTAATTGAATAGAATTGAATGTTTCTTGCCAAACAATTGGCCTGGTCTGAACATGCTGCAGCAGCATCTTCTGCACAGATCAGCTTCTGATCAGGTCCACAGCTCCTTCTTACCTCGGCCGAGAGGAGCGCAGCACAAACAGCAGATCAAAAGTACTATTCCACCTTGTTTAAAGCCTACGGGCCACAAAAATAAAAAAAAAACTGTGACTCAGTATTGATACGCGTATCGATATATCGCCATATCGATATTTCAAACACAGCCCTACTGTATGCTGTGGTATTCAATGCGCTGTGGGCCTCTAAAAGCTGAATGCTGTGGGCCTCTATGTGCTATACGCATATATTGGCTGCAGGCCTGTGTGCCTCTAAATGCCGTAGGACTGTGTGTAGTTTGTTGTAGAATTAGTCTCTGTAGGCTTCTAGTATACCTGTCCGCTGTTGGTCTTTCTGAGCCGTGACACTCCCCAGTGATGGGTTCTCTGGCTCCAGCCCAGACTGCTCTGGAGTGATCAGAGCTGTGGAAATGGCAGGAGGCAGCAGTCCTCTCAGTCATACTGTCCCGGGCCAAGACAGTGCGGAGGGCCAATCCGGAGATCCACTGCCTGCATGAATTATGAACAGAACCCAAGGCACAACCTAACAAGCCTCATTTGGCAGAGCTGTCTCATTAAGCCGCTCAAACAGATGTGAAAGTGGGGCTTCTCTCACATTGACACAGAAATGTGCTACTAGTCAACGTGTCTCCTAATAATCACATTTATTTTGTAGTGTGTGTGTTACAAAATGCAAATGGAGTCAAACATGTTCAACAAATCAGACTAAAAAAGACTAAATAACTACTTTGAACCCCAATGCCAAATATTATGCCATAATATTATTTGGCATTGGGGCATTATATATTATTGGCATCAATATTAAAGACTCGCAGTGAATAATTAAGATGCTCAGAATGCATTAGGTCAGTAAATGAATGTAGATCACAGCAAATAGTTTAAAATGAACTAGTTTACAAACTGTTACTGTTAACAGTTAACTGTTTTTCATTTTTTATTTAGAGAGCCAAACTCAAAATGAAATATGAAATACTTGTGGCACATGACAACAAAAGAATCAAACTCAAGGCACATCAAGACGAACGTCCCACCTCGTCCACAGTCTGTCAGTGCTGCAAAATATATGTTTTGAGTCTTGAGTACATTGTTCTGAAATCAAGCGTGATGGCAATGTAAAAAACTGTCTTTAGCGTTTTGCTGATCTCTGTGCAATATTTCTGTGCAACAGAACAATCACAAAACCCATGGTTATGGTGTGCTCCTTGGCAACCACAGTTTCCCAGGAATTAGCACCCCTCGTGAAAAGTACTTTGACATGATGTTATGAAATATTAGGACAGCGATTAACATTGTAAGCACGATTGACTACATGGTTGAATTTTGATTCACCACAATAAATGAGTGGTCATGTTCACGAGTGAGGGAAGGATGAAGCGTGAGAATGACAGTAGGTGCAGAGTCTGCAGTGATGGACGGAAGAGCTGAGTCAAAAGCGAAGAGCTCGATTTACATGAGCTTTACATGAGCTTGATCATGAGCTTTAGGTAATAACCGAAAGGACAGGATTTTACATTAATTGAGGACAATAAAGGTCCCACATGCTGCTTAGGTGTCACAATAAAGGCAGGAAAGTGTCAGATGACAGTTGTTGGGACATTCTTTCAACATTATGACAAATTTCATCCGGTATTCTTTTTTGTATATTCTTATCTTCCTCCAAATGATTGTTTATCTTCTGCCAGTAATACCTGTACAGGACCCTCCGGCATCACATTGCATTCAATATATATTTTTTGCTTCATATTATGGGTCATACCAGTATAGATATAATTGTTTTTCACATTTTCAAGACAGTAAAAAAAAAGTTACAGCACATTTAAAGTGGCTGTACACAATGCACAATGATCCTGAACAAAAGCCACATGATATATACAAAGATAATTGAAATTGTCCATACGGGCCGCACATGACAATAAACCGCAGGTGCCCACATTGTAACATGAGATATTTACACTTCAATAATAGCGGTAGGGATGCGTCTTTTGAACTAGCAGCTGTCCCTTCTGTCCCTACTGACCCCTCTGTCCCTACTGTCCCCTCAGTCCCTACTGACCCCTCTGTCCCTACTGTCCCCTCAGTCCCTACTGACCCCTCTGTCCCTACTGTCCCTTCTTTCCTTGATGACTCTGTGTGAACTGAGTTACCTGTGTCTGTCTTTACATCTGGTTCATCTGCTCCTGATCTCAAGTGAGTGTTACATTGTAACATGAGATATTTACACAGAAATATGTTCCACGCAAGTTGTCTTTTGACCCGTGAGTTGGGTCGGGGCAAGAAAGTTTAATTTCAATTCGACAAGTTCTGCAGATCTCCGTATATGGCATGTCCGCGCTCCGTGTGGCTTTTTATTCTGCCGCGTCTATATTCACTTCCTCATTAAACTAATTTATCCCTGAATTTGAGTCTGATTATAATAAAACACAGAGATGGTGGCAAAGGCGGTTAGTCCTCTTGTCTCCCAAGAAGGAGATCATGGGTTAGATTCCCGGACCAGACCAACATCACATGATCTCTCTGGGTGGAGTCTGCATGTTCTCCCCGTGTTACCGTGGGTTCTCTCTGGGTTCTCCGGGTTCCTCCCACCGTCCAAAGACATGCATGTGTTAGGTAAAATTGGTGACTCTAAAATTGGCCCAAGTGAATGAATGTGAGAGTGAACTGTCTGTAATGTCTATGTCTCTGTGTTGGCCCAGCGACGAGTTGGCCACTGTCCAGGATGTACCCCGCCTAAGGCCCGAAGTCACTGGGATAGGCTCCAGTCACCCGCGACCCCGAAAGGGAACAAGCGGTAGAAAATGGATGGAGACTGTGCTCCCATTGGCGTCTTCTTCTACAGCGTGTCAAACGCTAGCACTTCCTGCTAGAATGCCCCCTGGTGGCCATTTGTCAGTAAAAAGCTATAAATTAGATGCACTGTTATAATGGCCGCTGATGTTATACAAATCAATTATGTCACAATGAAACAAACTGCTCTTGTTACTTTGCATATCACAAAAACGCTGACTTTAGATGTACTTATAATAAATATTTTCTCTTTTAAGGCACTTGAAAGTTGAGCAGCAGTGGGCCTCTGATCAGATAAGCACAAATAGCGGCAGTGCTCTGGAGTCCTGGCATACCTTCACACAGAATACATGACAGTCCTGAGGCCGCCTCACCTCTGCACATGCCAGCTCATCTACAAGTCAAACTCACCAAAGACTGCACCAGGAGGAAATAAAATGAATAAAACATGCAACAAATGATCAGCATTGTAAATCCTCTGTGGAGAGGTGACACACCCACACACACACTATGTACAGCGTAAACTTTTGTCTGTGCATAGTGTGAATGTTTTATTGTCACAGCATACATCATGGCCAGATGTACACATGTGTTACATAAGATAAGATAACCTTTATTTGTCCCACAATGGGGAAATTTCAGTGTTGCAACACAGATTAGGGACAGAAGTAAATAATATAAAACAGATAATTTATAGAAGTACTCTTGTAGAAAAACTCTTATAAAAACCTCTTGTAGAAAAACTCTTATAAAAACCTCTTGCACTATAATATAATAATAATAATAATAACACTCTTATTTACAGCTGTTATATGGATAGTAAATATTGCACCAGGATGATTGACATTATGTTATAGTATTGCACATGAGTCTGACAGCAGCAGGAAGGAAAGACCTGTGAAATCTCTCCTTCACACAGCGAGGGTGGATCAGTCTGTCCCTGAAGCTGCTCTCCAGAGCGGACAGTGTCCTGCAGGGGACACGTCCTGGGGCGACACTCGTGGTCCAGCATAGACGTGAGTTTGGTCAGGACCCTTCTCTTGATGACTTTGTCATCGGATGCACGCAACAGCCGCGCTGCTACACGTGCGTTTGTTTATTAGCGCGACACATCGCATCTCTCGTCTCTGCAGATTTCCGTCTCTTCTGAGCTCGAACACAGTCTTTCTCTGTCGTCCTTCGGCCATTTTTGTACTGTACACTGAAGGAACTTGCTGCTCGCTTCGCTAAACACACACCGGCATATCAACCACGCATGTGCAGCCAGGGAAAAGTGCTGCTATCCTGGGAACGAGGCTGCAGGTGTGCAGTAGCACGCAAGAAATGACTGACATGTGAGAGAACTACTAAGGAAATGAGACTCAGATTTGGTGCCAAAAATCCTCTATTATTCCTTTAACAGCTCTCAGACAATCTCAAATTTAAAAAGCAGAAGTGAACAAACTTTCAAAATTTGAGTAAGAGACCATTTGGTATAAACTAACCTATATAAAGTTATTTTTCCATGCATTTTATTAAGGCAGCAAACACCACAACGGCTCCAACAGTGCTTGTAAATGTGGAAGTTGTAAAAAAATATCCACAAGAATCCCATCCAGCGATTGTCCACATGTGTTGTTCACGTGTTATTACAAGGAGAAGCAACACTAAAACCCTCTCTAAGTCAGAAGAAAAAGCCGGGGGAGGAGGATCTGCGGTCCTAATTTATTTTATTAGGCATAAAATCTCATAATAATTCATAATATGTTAGAATAATATAAGTAGCTTAAATTAGGTTAAAGTACTGTGATCTGTAGGCATTTGTCTAAAAGGACACGTAGTTGACGACTTTCACCTGTCTCCTTCTGTTCTTAATCCACTCTCACGCAGTCAAAGCGTGCGCAGCGTGGCAACACATGCGTGGACCGGACTCCAGCACACAGTCCTGTTCATGGATCGTTTGAAAATCCTATATGCACGAAGTAATAAGTGTGAGAGTCTGGGTGAATAAATCTGGAAATGCGCCCGAGCATCTATTACCAACGGGACCTCCACCATGGGGACCTTTTAATATATTAGGAACCGTTGTTTCCTGGTACCGTAGCTCCCCCGTCCAAAGAAAATGGGGAACATTGTTACAGAGGAACATCGGTACAGAGGAATATAAGTACGCACACCCCAAAATGTGGTATCCTCTCATCACTATAACACAATTATAGACTTAAGACTAGTTTATTATTATTATTATTATTATTATTAGACTTAATGAGCTATATTTTCTGTCCTTGAGCTACAGAAGCTGCCCTGATGCAGTCCAGGGGAGTCTGTGCTGCTTGTTGTCCAGTGCTGTCAGAAATGTGAGCTCTGGTTCCACACAAGTGAGAGGCTCAGAGATAATTCTGGCAGCTGCCACAGAGTCAGTTATGGGCCGCTGTCACCTAATCTTTTGGGGCATTCGGGATCCTGCCTGGCCTGGCCCCAGGGAGCAGAGTTTAGTGGCATTCTGGCTAACACAGCGAAACAGTGCAAGGGCCAGCCATCACTCATTTTAATAGGCCTGTCATGTCTGTTTTTAGAAGTTGTGGAAGTCTGAGGGGCTGTGGTGAAGTGACCCCACAGCGACGTGACAAAGTGTGAAGAGCTTAGGGAGCGGAACGTTCCAGAGCAGAGGAGAAGGCCACAAATGAAGACTTGGACACAAAGACATCACACAGGTCTGGTTCCCATGGGCTACACAACATTCAAATAGCTTTAAGTCAAACAGGTGAGAAAATTTGGATTTGTGGATGATTTGGTGTCAACGCCCGTATCTTGCCAATCCTAACGCACACATCGCACATACATAGAACATTAGGGGAAGAAGGTCTCGGCTGGGTTTACTCCCTGCTCCAAGCCAATTAGAGCTTTGTCCTTTCTCTCATTGTACCAAGAGATTAATACAATACAAACAATGTTGTAACAAGAAAACAATATATATATATATATACAGATACCCATATATATATATATATATATATATAAATATATATATATATATACAGATACCCATATATATATATATATATATATATATATATATATATATATATATATATATATATGGGTATATATATATATATATATATATATATATATACCCGCTTGTGCTGGAGGTTGAGCGGTTCCGACTAGATACCGCTCGTGTTTACTTCTTAAAATCTACAGACTTCTGTGTACAAAAGGTACATCAAAATATTCAGAATTATCTGCTCAACTGTTTACTGGCTGTGAATAAAAACTATATTCGTGATGAAGTGAAAGCAGCTGATTTCGTAACAATCCGAGCCGACTACAAACACAGCAAAGAGGAGTGTTTTTTTTAGTTTATTACCTGGATAAGGCTGACGTAACTTCTATTCATAAAAATATGGTTTGGTTATTAGAA